>NC_091189.1:5300429-5460429 GCF_040958095.1 Procambarus clarkii
GCACGGGCTATGGTGTGCCCGTAACTTACCTGGCACAGGAGCGGGGCAAGTAGCACGGGCTATGGTGTGCCCGTAACTTACCTGGCACAGGAGCGGGGCCAGTAGCACGGGCTATGGTGAGCCCGTAACTTACCTGGCACAGGAGCGGGGCAAGTAGCACGGGCTATGGTGAGCCCATAACTTACCTGGCACAGGAGCGGGGCCAGTAGCACGGGCTATGGTGAGCCCGTGGTGGACTTACCTGGCACAGGAGCGGGGCCAGTAGCACGGGCTATGGTGAGCCCGTAACTTACCTGGCACAGGAGCGGGGCAAGTAGCACGGGCTATGGTGAGCCCGTAACTTACCTGTCACAGGAACGGGGCCAGTAGCACGGGCTATGGTGAGCCCGTGGTGGACTTACCTGGCACAGGAGCGGGGCAAGTAGCACGGGCTATGGTGAGCCCGTGGTGGACTTACCTGGCACAGGAGCGGGGCCAGTAGCACGGGCTATGGTGAGCCCGTGGTGGACTTACCTGTCACAGGAACGGTCCTGAATGTCCGATAACCTCAAGAACACGGGAGGTAATAAAGTGATTGCCATAGCTCCAGGTTCCTCGTGCTGGAAGGTCTGAAGTGTCTCATGTCTGGCCATTCAGTAATGTTGTGAGATTATGACTCAGTTCCAGCTAACAAAGGTTGCACTTGGAGTGCTCAGTATAGGCCCTTCATATAGTATAAGGTAGCTGCAGTAATGCACATGTACTTAAATGTGTTAGAATAAAGAAATAAGATGCCAATAATCTCTAAAGTTAGATGTATTGAAATATCTATTAACAATTATTTTACTTGGAAAACAATACTGTTGCAACAAATCCAATGTTTCTTTCAGTGTCGAATTTACAACAATGTTGTCATCAGTAATGAACATATTTTATTAAAAAATAAACTTGGTTAGCTTTTAATAAACAATAGCTTGCAATAAGTGCTTTATTGCTCTTATTGCAATTCAAATGAAGACGGCAGTAACTGTCCGGCTTTCAGTAATTTATATCAAAAGCAATTCAGCACAGTTGTATTATTTCCAGATTACTGTATAGCACATATGTATAGCACAGGGAATGTTGAAAGACGTGGTATTTGGTAACAATCATTTTGATCAATATGCCACAAAACTGATCCTTCCTGTGAGCAGAAACGAAGCTATTATTATTTTTTCTTTTTGAGATATATACAAGAGTTGTTACATTCTTGTACAGCCACTAGTACGCGTAGCGTTTCGGGCAAGTCCTTAATCCTATGGTCCCTGGAATACGATCCCCTGCCGCGAAGAATCGTTTTTTCATCCAAGTACACATTTTACTGTTGCGTTAAACAGAGGCTACAGTTAAGGAATTGCGCCCAGTAAATCCTCCCCGGCCAGGATACGAACCCATGACATAGCGCTCGCGGAACGCCAGGCGAGTGTCTTACCACTACACCAACTTCCAGGCAACTCCGGAGCTGGAGCCCCTACAGCAGTTCGTTGTTGCCGTCAACCTCGTCCTGACAGTTCCGGCGCTGGAACCAATCGTATTAGCGTTTGACTTTCCATTGGAGACTTTCGGCGTTGTGGAGAGGGGGGAGACCAGCTGCATGGGTAACAGCTTCTCCCCCGTATCAACCTACCCTGGCTTTGCGCCCTGAAGATGCCACTCCAGAGCGCAACTCCACAGTCTCCTGAGACTGATGGATGCCTATAACTACTACTATGCTTGAAGTATATACAGGACTGTGACAACTAGTAGTAGAGGGCTGTTACAGCCTGTAGCGCAGGGCTGTAACAGCCTGTAGCGCAGGGCTGTAACAGCCTGTAGCGCAGGGCTGTAACAGCCTGTAGCGCAGGGCTGTTACAGCCTGTAAGGCAGGAATGACATCAACACCCTGGGCTGGGCGGGCTGTCAATGTGAAGAAGATAGTAGGCAGTCTCTGAACGGTTCGATCAATTCGTACACAAGTATTTCACCTAAAATTCGTTTTCTAATTGCCAAAACTGCATATCGTACGTTATACTGGTTTATCTTATGCTGGGCTATGTTGAAATATCTTAGATGGGTTAGATTAGACTAGGTTAGGTTTATTACAACGAAAAACGTGCTGGCAAACCGTCTTCTGTACGAAACCTTCGTGTCAGGTTGCCCCTTCGTCGCCAGGCCGCAGGGAGCCCGCGTAAAAGTCCCTGGGACAATGGCGCGCAAACTTGCAACTCACTGGGTACAAACAGAGCGGGTCAGGGCGGACAAAATGAATGTTGAGGGAATATTATTTGCCTCAAATATTGACTCGCTACCCATCGTTGCCTGGGAACGGGTAGCGAACGTGGCTTCCCGCCCTCGCTGATGTTTGGGTCTTCGTTACGGGGCGGAGTACACGTTTTGTTTCTCCTTTTTGGCTTGTTTGCGTTCCTCTTGATACGCGGACTGGACACACTCGAGTGAGGAAACGGAACGCCATAACCGAGAGGTGTTAAGATAACAGATGAAACGAAAACTCCTTCTGGCTTCATTGTTCAGGTTGAGAGCAACTGTGGTCGGGTTGTTGGGCAGGGTGGAGGGGTGATTGGCAGGGTGGAGAGGTGCTTGGCAGGGTGGAGAGGTGATTGGCAGGGTGGAGAGGTGCTTGGCAGGGTGGGGAGGTGATTGGCAGGGTGGAGAGGTGGTTGGCAGGGTGGAGGGGTGATTGGCAGGGTGGAGAGGTGCTTGGCAGGGTGGAGGGGTGATTGGCAGGGTGGAGAGGTGCTTGGCAGGGTGGAGGGGTGATTGGCAGGGTGGAGAGGTGCTTGGCAGGGTGGGGAGGTGCTTGGCAGGGTGGAGAGGTGCTTGGCAGGGTGGAGGGGTGATTGGCAGGGTGGAGAGGTGCTTGGCAGGGTGGAGAGGTGCTTGGCAGGGTGGAGAGGTGGTTGGCAGGGTGGAGGGGTGATTGGCAGGGTGGAGAGGTGCTTGGCAGGGTGAAGAGGTGCTTGGCAGGGTGGAGGGGTGATTGGCAGGGTGGAGAGGTGCTTGGCAGGGTGGAGAGGTGCTTGGCAGGGTGGAGAGGTGCTTGGCAGGGCGGAGAGGTGGTTGGCAGGGTGGAGGGGTGATTGGCAGGGTGGAGAGGTGCTTGGCAGGGTGGAGAGGTGCTTGACAGGGTGGAGAGGGGCTTGGCAGGGTGGAGGGGTGATTGGCAGGGTGGAGAGGTGCTTGGCAGGGTGGAGAGGTGCTTGGCAGGGTGGAGAGGTGCTTGGCAGGGTGGAGAGGTGGTTGGCAGGGTGGAGAGGTGGTTGGCAGGGTGGAGAGGTGCTTGGCAGGGTGAAGGGGTGAGCGGAAGGGTAGGGGGTGACAGACAGCGTGAAGGGGTGACACAGGGTGACAGGCAGCTGCTAAAATAAAAAACTCGTGAAGAACAAAGGACTATGGCCAAAATGATATACTCGTCCCCCCCCCTCACCCCCCCGGGGTCTCCCTTGTGTGAGAGGTAATTAAGGTGGATGAGAAACACCTGTGGCCCATGGAAGAGGCGCCGAGGGACAGGAAATGGCTACAATAATGGTGGGAAAGGGAGGAGGAAGAGGAATGAATTAATCCTGACCTTGAACTATGACGTGTTGATCCAAACTGCTGTCAGGTGTCATTCCTTCACCACCACACCTTGCAAGATTGGTTTTGGGGTAATTAAAGATCAACAGTCTCCGTGGTGTAGTGGTAAGACACTCGCCTGGCGTTCCGCGAGCGCTTTGTCATGGGTTCGTATCCTGGCCGGGGAGGATTTACTGGGCCCAATTCCTTAACTGTAGCCTCTGTTTAACGCAACAGTAAAATGTGTACTTGGATGAAAAAACGATTCTTCGCGGCAGGGGATCGTATTCCAGGGACCTGCCCGAAACGCTACGCGTACTAGTGGCTGTACAAGAATGTAACAACTCTTGTATATATCTCAAAGTCTACGGAGACAGGTAAGGAAATACGATAGCTAATGGAGGCTGTCAGCTAATGTATTAGTCGTCAGAATAATTAATAGTATTATTATTTTTTAAATATTATTATTTTTTTAATTATACAGCATTCGTTTTTTTTACTCTACAAACGATTTCCTTTACATGTATTGATTACCCCCATATCACCTTCTTTAGGTAATATAGTTTATATCCTATAGGTGACATAAATATATATCACCTATATATCCTATAGTTGATAAAACCTACCTATAGGTGATAGGGAGGAGGCTTACACCACAGAGGTTGATGGGGTCGTCTCACCTCTGCCCAAATTATTACTCTCATTTACCTGTAGCAAATTTCAGATGTTTTGTACACTTCCTTTAAACTGAGTTACATAAACTGGAATAAAACGATAAAATATCACCAATATAAAAACGGAAGCACAGTAAATGATGAAGTCAAACATTAATTTACATCACCATGTAAGATGGTGATTACTAGCGTAACGCTAGTAATAAATAATGGAGAATAATAAATAGGTATACACAAGCAACAGTAAACAATGGAGGCCAATGGGGGGGAGGGGGAGAATGAGGCTGGGGGGGGGGAGTGGGGGGGGGGCTTGGGTAACACAGGAGCCACACAGGATAATGGGATTACCTGCAGGGGAACGCACTCTCACCTGTACTGAGGCTGCTGGAGGCTGGCCGGCAAGAGTGGGGGGGAGTGGGGAGGGGGAGTGGGAAGGGGGAGGGGGGATGGGGGATGGGGAGGGGGGATGAGGGGGAGGGGGTGCCCGAGGGCTGCGGTCAACGCAACTGCTTGAATTCTCGACACTGAATTGTTAATTAAGTTGCAGCAGGTAAAGCAATTGTTGATGATAGACAGACACGGCCACGCCTCCTTGACGGGAGTGATTGACAGGTCCCAGCCCTCATGGTGCGATAGATTACCGTGTTCACAAATGATTGACTGACGTACGTTTTAAAATAAAAAAAATCCTTCGTGCGATTTTGTCTTGACTGTGAAACAAAAAGTTCTACTTTGTGACAACGGAATGTTCTTGACGATGAGGCCAGAAACCCATTAATTATTTGATTACGTTTGCCAGGCAAAGTAACTAGGGTAATTATTGGCGATTAAACACGTCAACTTCAATTGCTCAGAACACCAATTTGGACGAACACCACGTCATCTCCTGTTAAAATGATATCGCCTACGGTTACATGGTCAAACTAATGTTATTTTATTGCGGTCATCAACAGGGGCAAAGTTGTCAATGGATCTTCATCAGGAGAAGTGGCATCCTGGTTGCTGATGCAACATTCAACTCATTATTACCTGGACTTGTCGTTACTTTATCCGTCTTCTGTGAACTTTGGCGACTTCTACGACAATGCGGCGACAATTTAGTTACATTCCAGATACGGTCGTTAGTGCAATTGCGCATTAATAGTCTGATGAGTGGCAGTTTACCCCAAGGTATTGAGATTGGTAAAGGCGAAGCTCGCATCTCGGTCTCCTAAGAGTACAGCATCTGACTTGACAATCGACTTGAGAATGGTCCAGGACGGACCGAAACGTCGTCGTCCCTTCACCTTCTAGTGTGTGGTCTGGTCAACAGCATCTGACACCATCTGTGGAACTGAGTGCAGGATTAATGCTTTTTTTACAATATTGTTGCCACGAGAGAATACCGACCAGCCAGTCAACATGTACTACTGAATACAGTAAAGACTGCATACACACTGAAAAGCAAGATACAAGCAGCTTCTGGTGTGTATAAACATTACTTCAGGTTACATAAGAACATAAGAATAAAGGTAACTGCAGAAGGCCTTTTGGCTCATACGGGGCAGCTCCTCGTATGGACCTTACATAAGACTTGTTGACCAAACCACACACTAGAAAGTGAAGGGACGATGACGTTTCGATCCGTCCTGGACCATTCTCAAGTCGATTGTGGATAGTCAATCGACTTGAGAATGGTCCAGGTCGGACCGAAACGTCGTCGTCCCTTCACTTTCTAGTGTGTGGTTTGGTCAACATATTTCAGCCACGTTATTGTGACTCCTCGTCTGCCTACATAAGACTTGATTGAGGTAGTCACGTTTGCGTGATGTATAATTTCTAATCGCAAATTATTTAGATACACAAAACCAGCTAAATAGTTCAGTAATTTAGCCATAATTACGCGAGATAGTATTAATATGAAAGATTGGTGAGACATAACCATGATTGGCTGACCGTGATTTTGACAGCAAGGGCTTACTTGTGTGGAAGTCGTTTTGTTGATTTAGATTTAGCTACTCAGAACGAAGTGTCCATGTAGCACGGGCTATGGTGAGCCCGTAGAGGTGAGTGGAAGGTTATGGAGGCGATATATAGGTGTGGGAGGTGGGGAGAGTGGCGGGGGCGTGGGAACTGTACACAACCATCCCTACCCTCATGCCGGAACGCTCCTGCCTGTGTGTGTGTGTGTGACAGACAGACATATACACAGATAGAGGCAAAGTGGCAGTGAGTGAGTCATTGAGTGAGTCAGTGAGTGAGTCAGTGTGTCTGTGAGTCAGTAAATGAGTCAGTAAATGAGTAAGTCAGTCAGTCAGTAAATGAGTGAGTGAGTCAGTCAGTCAGTCAGTCAGTCAGTCAGTCAGTCAGTCAGTCAGTCAGTCAGTCAGTCAGTCAGTGAGTGAGTGAGTCAGTGAGTGAGTGAGTCAGTCAGTCAGTGAGTCAGTGAGTCAGTAAATGAGTAAGTCAGTCAGTCAGTAAATGAGTGAGTGAGTCAGTCAGTCAGTCAGTCAGTCAGTCAGTCAGTCAGTCAGTCAGTCAGTCAGTCAGTCAGTCTGTCTGTCTGTCTGTCTGTCAAAACTGAGAGACTGACAGCGACAAGAGAGGTGTACAACAGAGGCAGTAGTAGTAGTAAGACCCATCAAGAGCCCTAAACCTCACTTTCCCGGAGTCTGTCAGGTAAGCACCTTCAGTCTCTCACCTACATTAGTCTGTCAGTTGGGTAAAGGCACCTTACAGCTTTTCCCCGCCTCGTCTTGGTAAACTGTTCTTGTCCCGAGAAAGGGTGAGCATACCAATCCTTCTATCATTCTATTGTATTCAGTTCTATTGTCTCAGAAAGTTGTTTACACCCAAGAGTCACGTGAATTGGTGTGCTTCTTCACGTTGATTTTGTATGATTCACAGTACTCGAGATCATATTAGGCCTACGGTACTGGTGAACCAGTACTGGTGATCCAGTACTGGTGATCCAGTACTCATTGGTAACTTTGATGACCCAAGGTTAACCGAAAATGGTGACATTTGGTCGTTATCTTGAGATGATTTCGGGGCTTTTTAAGTGTCCCCGCGGCCCGGTCCTCGACCAGGCCTCTACCCCCAGGAAGCAGCCCGTGACAGCTGACTATCACCCAGGTACCTATTTTACTGTTAGGTAACAGGGGCATAGGGTGAAAGAAACTCTGCCCATTGTTTCTCGCCGGCGCCTGGGATCGAACCCAGGACCACAGGATCACATTGTCGTATTGTAAAACTGATCTTGATGTATACACAAAATTTCATGTTTCTTTTAGTTTTCAATAGAAAGAAAAGTATTTCATGTCTAGTATTGATCTGTGTTGGTTTGTATTGCTTATCTGCCTCCGGAACACTTGTGGGTACACAGGTGTTCGTACAGCAGTATATTATATCTGTATATTCATTAATTTTATTTCTTGTTCATTAGTGTTCGTGCCCAGTTTGGCGTGTTCCAACTTGTTAAACAGTGTTACTGCCTGATCGTTAGGGATCAGTAGTGTGTTCATTAGTGTTCTTACATGTTCACCATCGGTGTGTACCTGCAGCTCTCACTCAAAACACATCTCATTTGCCACCAGTAATACAATACGATATTGACAGTGTCCTGGGGCCAGATTCACGAAAGTACTTACGCAAGCACTTACGAACGTGTACATCTTTACTCAATCTTTGACGGCTTTGGTAACATTTATTAAACAGTTTACAAGCATGAAAACTTCCCATTCAACTGTTGGTATTGTTATAAACAGCCTCCTGGTGTTTCGGAGCTCATTAACTGTTTAATAATTGTAAACAAAGCCGCCAAAGATTGAGTAAAGATGCACACGTTCGTAAGTGTTTGCGTAAGTGTTTTCGTGAATCTGGCCCCTTCACACCGTAATGCAACATGCTGCCCAAGCTCCCTCTCACAGTTTGCAAGATTTCTTACTTTTCTTACTCGTCGATACGTAACATGAGAAATGTTTCGTATGCATACAAACGCTATGATTAAAAGTTACTCCAGCATAAATATATTTTGTGTTGAAGTAATAATTATTTAAATATTCTCTCCGCGTGGGTCGCCTCGCCCTTGACTTACTGTATTTCAAAAAAAAAATCCTATAATAGCTCCTTGTACCTCTCGACAATGGTTACCTGTGTATTTGCAATGTATATACTCAGTACGGAATGTGTCCGCCGCTCGCTTGATGGCAACAGGAGGCTCCTGACAGTTGAGATATGTAAATATTAGATTTTTGACCCGAGCCTCAACCTGTATCACCTTCCACAGCCCTCCGTCACTAGATATATGGTAGAGATAGACTCAGAAGACAGTTGAGGTGATAATCAAGCGTCTTTAATGGTTAAATGCTTGTGTTGGGAGGAAAGTTGTGAAGGCATTCACGCTGCCAGATGTCGCCTCGCTCGATATCATTATCGTAATCTACACATTCCAGCAGGCATTCTACATTTCCCAAGCTGTGTCCCAGAACCTCTGGAGTAAAAATGGTGGCTACAAAAGTTTTTTTTGTGTGTTTATCAGAGGCTTAGCTAGGGGGAACTGAGAACTAGATAAGAATTATTTTAGCAGGAGAGTAGCTTCTGGTGAACTAAACACCGAATCAGAGGCAACAATCAGAACGCTGGACCAGAGGCAACAATCAGAACGCTGGGTCAGAGGCAACAATCAGAACGGTGGACCAGAGGCAACAATCAGAACGCTGGACCAGAGGCAACAATCAGAACGCTGGACCAGAGGCAACAATCAGAACGCTGGACCAGAGGCAACAATCAGAACGGTGGACTAGAGGCAACAATCAGAACGCTGGACCAGAGACAACAATCAGAACGCTGGACCAGAGGCAACAATCAGAACGCTGGACCAGAGGCAACAATCAGAACGCTGGACCAGAGGCAACAATCAGAACGCTGGACCAGAGGCAACAATCAGAACGCTGGACCAGAGGCAACAATCAGAACGCTGGACCAGAGGCAACAATCAGAACGGTGGATCAGAGGCAACACTCAGAACGCTGGACCAGAGGCAACAATCAGAACGCTGGGCCAAAGGCAGCAATCAGAACGGTGGATCAGAGGCAACAATCAGAACGCTGGACCAGAGGCAACAATCAGAACGCTGGACCAGAGGCAACAATCAGAACGCTGGACCAGAGGCAACAATCAGAACGCTGGACCAGAGGCAACAATCAGAACGCTGGACCAGAGGCAACAATCAGAACGCTGGACCAGAGGCAACAATCAGAACGCTGGACCAGAGGCAACAATCAGAACGCTGGATCAGAGGCAACAATCAGAACGCTGGACCAGAGGCAACAATCAGAACGCTGGACCAGAGGCAACACTCAGAACGCTGGGCCAAAGGCAGCAATCAGAACGGTGGACCAGAGGCAACAATCAGAACGCTGGACCAGAGGCAACAATCAGAACGCTGGACCAGAGGCAACAATCAGAACGCTGGACCAGAGGCAACAATCAGAACGGTGGATCAGAGGCAACAATCAGAACGCTGGACCAGAGGCAACAATCAGAACGCTGGATCAGAGACAACAATCAGAACGGTGGATCAGAGGCAACAATCAGAACGCTGGGCCAAAGGCAGCAATCAGAACGGTGGATACACAAGGAAGAACAAATGGCTGCCTCATCAAACGGACGTTAAATAAAGAAAAACATTGAGAGTAAAAATGTCAGAGAGAATGGCAAGACCGAAGAACATTTTGTTCCAGGTCCTTGTCCGGGGAAGAGGCCGGAAGTGTCTCGGAAGTGGTATGTGTCCTCTGGCGGTATGTGTCCTCTGGCGGTATGTATCCTCTGGCGGTATGTGTTCTCTGGCGGTATGTGTCCTCTGGCGGTATGTGTCCTCTGGCGGTATGTGTCCTCTGGCGGTATGTGTCCTCTGGCGGTATGTGTCCTCTGGCGGTATGTGTTCTCTGGCGGTATGTATCCTCTGGCGGTATGTGTCCTCTGGCGGTATGTGTTCTCTGGCGGTATGTATCCTCTGGCGGTATGTGTCCTCTGGCGGTATGTGTCCTCTGGCGGTATGTGTTCTCTGGCGGTATGTGTTCTCTGGCGGTATGTATCCTCTGGCGGTATGTGTCCTCTGGCGGTATGTGTTCTCTGGCGGTATGTGTCCTCTGGCGGTATGTGTCCTCTGGCGGTATGTGTCCTCTGGCGGTATGTGTCCTCTGGCGGTATGTGTCCTCTGGCGGTATGTATCCTCTGGCGGTATGTGTTCTCTGGCGGTATGTATCCTCTGGCGGTATGTGTCCTCTGGCGGCATGTGTCCTCTGGCGGTATGTGTCCTCTGGCGGCATGTGTCCTCTGGCGGTATGTGTCCTCTGGCGGCATGTGTCCTCTGGCGGTATGTGTCCTCTGGCGGCATGTGTCCTCTGGCGGCATGTGTCCTCTGGCGGTATGTGTCCTCTGGCGGTATGTGTCCTCTGGCGGTATGTATCCTCTGGCGGTATGTATCCTCTGGCGGTATGTGTCCTCTGGCGGTATGTGTCCTCTGGCGGTATGTATCCTCTGGCGGTATGTGTCCTCTGGCGGTATGTGTCCTCTGGCGGTATGTATCCTCTGGCGGTATGTGTCCTCTGGCGGTATGTATCCTCTGGCGGTATGTGTCCTCTGGCGGTATGTGTCCTCTGGCGGTATGTGTCCTCTGGCGGTATGTGTCCTTATATTCCTTGGTGGCTGGTGTATACAACACATGGTTCCTACTGGTATTCACATGTCCACTTTGTGTATAGCTGAGCGTGACGGAGCCTCTTCAGTAGTGGTGACCCTGGCACATGTTTTACCTCCACTCTTATGTATTACTAATCTATGTTTAATTGTATATTTAAGGGAAAACTATTCTGTTTTTATGTACATTCAAACAGCTGTGACGAACAGTACGACACTGCAACAAAAGGCTGGGTGATGTTAATAAAAATCTCTTGTCAGTACTTTACCTCTCGAACCGTTGACCAATAGACAAGCAGCTGGGTACAGTCCTGGGGCCAGATTCACAAAAGCGGTTACGCAAGCACTTACGAACGTGTACATCTTTTCTCAATCTTTGGCGGATTGGTTTCCAATTGTTAAACAGTTAATGAGCTCCGAAGCACCAGGAGGCTGTTTATAACAATAACAACAGTTGAATGGGAAGTTTTCATGCTTGTAAACTGTTTAATAAATATAACCAAAGCCGTCAAAGATTGAGGAAAGATGTACACGTTCGTAAGTGCTTGCGTAAGTGCTTTCGTGAATCTGGCCCCTGGGCAGCCCTGGCACCCAGGCAGCTGGGCAGCCCTGGCACTCACTAAAATCAGCTCCTCACTCGAATTTATTCTCCTCTCCACACGTCTACTCTCACCCACTGGGTGACCTTGGCTGTACGTAAGTCTAAGTCTAGGCCTATAAGTAACATATTCTTATAGACCTACTGGCTCTAGGGGCTATATTTTGGGAGCTCCGCTGTAATGCTAATGTGCACAATTCTTTATTGCAGCGTCTGGGATTTATGTATAGTGTGTCGTATATGTATTACCGTCGTCGTTCTCTCATTTCCAGATGTGTAGGATGGTTACGAAGTCGTCAGCTACACTGTGACACGTCGTCTGTTCAGCGTTAGGGTAAGTTTCCCTATCTGTTAATATGATAGACAGATATCCTATTTCTCTTTGTTAATAGATAGAAATAGGATATCTGTTGGTATCCTATAGCGCCAAGCCATTACAACTATATAGCACTGGGTCAGGATAAGGATTTGGGATGGGACGGGGGGAGGAGGGGAATGGTGCCCAACTCCTTGAACGGTCGGGGATTGAACGCTGACCTGCATGAAGCGAGACCGTCGCTCTACCGTCCAGCCCTAGCTAATTTCACCTGAAGATTACGACAATTACCCGTCAATTACGACACTAGAGAAAAGAAGGGAGAGAGGAGATATGATAGGAACATATAAAATACTCAGGGGAATTGACAAAATGGAAATAGACGAAATGTTCACACGTAATAATAACAGAACGAGGGGACATGGGTGGAAACTGGAAACTCAGATGAGTCACAGAGATGTTAGGAAGTTTTCTTTTAGTGTGAGAGTAGTGGAAAAATGGAATGCACTTGGGGAACAGGTTATTTTTTTTTTGACACACACACACACCCCAGGAAGCAGCCCGTGACAGCTGACTAACTCCCAAGTACCTATTTACTGCTAGGTAACAGGGGCATCAGGGTGAAAGAAACTCTGCCCATTGTTTCTCGCCGGCGCCGGGAATCGAACCCGGGACCACAGGATCACGCGTCCAGCGTGCTATAGATGTAGTAGACATAATAGCGGAAAAATAAATTGGCTAGAAAGGCGGGGTCCAAGAGCTAATAGCTCGATTCTGCAGATACAAATAGTATAGTCAATAGTCCTGGTGGACCAAACTCTCACAAGTCGAGCCTGGCCTCGGGCCGGGCTTGGGGAGTAGACGAACTCCCAGAACCCCATCAACCAGGTATCAACCAGGTATCAACCAGTAAACACGAATAGTAAATATGCACGCACGTGAACCAGTTCTCCGGGATGCAAAACAAGTCAAAGAGACAATAAAGGTCACAATAAAGCCCTCGAAAAAAATAGTGTGAACCGACTAGAAATAAAGATGATCGCTGTGATAGGCTATCACAGGCTGTGATAGCCTATCCGGGATCTAAACCGTTTTTTAGCGCCCTGGATCCGACAATGGTACTCTTGAACACCACTGTGCTCAAGTGGCTAGGATATAAGACTGAGATTCTCCTGATGTTGGACGGGCTCACCATAGCCCGTGCTACATGGACACTTCGTTCTGAGTAGTTAAATCAACAACAACAACAACAACCTGATGTTGCCATTGGTGTTGTGTTGTTCTGCAGTGTGTGTGTTGCTGGCGGTCCTCAGAGCAGCACTGTGCAGCCCTCTCTCACAACAAAGGGCCGTCAGAGGCTTACAACACGTAAGTCAAAAACTAACAATTAAAATTTACGTAAATCAGTATTAGACTTATAGCTTGGTTTGGCGAATGGGTGAGGCTTTAGTGAGTAAATATTTGAGAGCTGAACCCTCTTCTATGTCGAATATCAACACAATATTTATATGATCAATATAGTGTAATTATAAGAAAAATCTATCAGTATATCTTAATATTCACTAGTACTTTCCATATAAATTAGCAGCATTCCGTAAAATTACATATGACTTAACATATTACAGTTCCTGAGAGGAATATGTGTGACATTTCACCATTTCCGCCGAGGAAATATAATCGCCACATATTTCTGAAGAATACTCGACCATTCATGGAAATCTCCGACCTGCTAATGCATTTCTTGAGCACTCTTTTTCGAATCCAAATGTTAAGCGGATCGGAAACATTCTCTTGTGAACGAAGCCTACTGAACCAGTTGGCCAGGTATCGTGACCAATCAGCGGCGGAGTATGTGAGAGAGCGCAGGTATACTGCCCTTCAAGACAGGAGTGAAACACGCGATACCGATTGGGCAAGTTATAATATTGGTTCTACCACCTTGCAGTATTATAATTATATAAAACGTATAGATAATATCTTGCAAAATACGCCGCGATATAATTGTTTTGCTATTAGAAAATTTATATATGAATTAATCCCAAGACCAGAAGCATGTGGCATCGCTGGAGGATCACACACAATCAAGGTATTGAATCCTTTATCCTTTGGCGGTCTGAGGGCTTGGTACCCGGCGTTCCCTCATTAATCCCGGTAGATGGCGCGCTGCTCACACCAGAGGCCAGGACAGTGGGAGTAAGACCGGCCGCTGACGGCTGAATTAGCTACTGACAGAGAGGGGGTCGGCAGGGGGTAGCGCTCCCTTTGAATGGTGTTTACGCTTGTAGCTCTGAGCGAGACGCCATGTTGCCTTTGTCACAGCGGTAAACATGTTCATTTATCTAGCTCTCTCCAGGCCACTGAAAATTTAACAGGTCTTAGTGAGGAAAGTTGGTGAATGTAATTTGCTGTTAACGCTACCAGCCTTACCTAGGTGTTAAGATGCGGAGGTTCGCCTCAACCCACTTGTGTACAGGTATATCTGTCACTTACCATCTGTATAGGGTTTATCATAAACAATGGCACTTGAGAAATATAGATTGACGTAATATATATTGCTAAAAATATGCCCAATTCTAAACAAATTTGCTTCACTATCGTCTGTGTGTAGAAATAAATTATATTATTAGTATTATAATAATATATATTATAATAATAATATTATTATCTGTGTATTAGAAATAATAATAATAATAATTATTATTATTATTATCTCACATAAATCACATTTATATATCAATGACAAAATCCACGAGGGCAATGACGTGAATGCGAACCTGCGACCTTGGCATCGACAGGCCGTATTCGCTACCACTAGACCACCACTAGCAGTGGGCTAGTGGTAGAGTATGCGACTTGGCAATGCCAAAGTCGTAGGTTCGCGTCCACCTTACTGCCCTGGGGAATAATAATAATAATATTAATATATTTTAGACTGAATTTTTGACCTGCCAACCTAGAGGTTAATCCCACAAGTGAACCTCGAGTCTTGTATCAGTTATGTTCAGTTCAAAAATATACTTGTTGGATGTTCGGTACGATTATAATATTGGTTCTATTAGAAATATTATCATGGTCTTAATAATGCTCCAAAAGATGATAAGCCTCTTGCTCAGCACCAGATGAACCTCTGTGGGGGATATTACTGCCTGGTCTATTTATTTGGTCAGTACAATCTTTGCTTAACAAGTCAACTTTATAATGCATTCAGGAAGCCAACATGAGAGCCACATGAAATGGATTGATACCATCAATAATAATGAACAAGTCCACAAGGACCTTGATGAGGCTTCGAACCTACGCATTGGATGTTCCCTGACGCGCTCTATTCATTGTGGATTTGTTCATTTGATATATCATGTTTTGTGAATCATTAATAATATTGTTGTATGTGTGACTAGCAAAAACCACTCTCTGAAGGTCTCAACAATCGCTTACAGACAACTCAGCAACTAAATTTAAGTCTCGACATAGAAAAGTACAAAATAGTTACAAAAAAGTTAAAAAAATAGTTAAAAAAAAGGTACACGAACCACAATCAACTGATTTATATATTCAGTCCCTCTACTCAGGAATAAGTACTCAGGACACGACAGGAATTGTGTTCTAGTGATAAAAAGCCTTGACTGGGTTTGTTTGCTTTAAATACAATACATTAATTCTGTTTATACTTCTCAGTTATAAATATTGAAAATAACAAATAAATTAGATAGGATGCATTGTTTATTGAGGCTGTTCTTAAGTGTTAAAACAGCAGTCTTTTGTTTATGTTTTGTAGAAAATCATGAATTGCAATCTTTTGGTCTGGGGGGATCGGTTTGGTCTGGGGGGATCGGTTTGGTCTGGGGGGATCGGTTTGGTCTGGGGGGATCGGTTTGGTCTGGGGGGATCGGTTTGGTCTGGGGGGATCGGTTTGGTCTGGGGGGATCGGTTTGGTCTGGGGGGATCGGTTTGGTCTGGGGGGATCGGTTTGGTCTGGGGGGATCGGTTTGGTCTGGGGGGATCGGTTTGGTCTGGGGGGATCGGTTTGGTCTGGGGGGATCGGTTTGGTCTGGGGGGATCGGTTTGGTCTGGGGGGATCGGTTTCATTACAGTTGAAATATATTTTGAATTATTCTTTCTTGTATTATATAATGCGAGTTCATAGAGGATTTGTAATAAGAGTTTTTATGGGAAGGTAGTTGTTCTCTAATATCTAGAACAATGGTATAACAGAGAACAACAACAGCAACAACAAACAACCCCTCCCAAACAACTCTATTACAAATCCACTGTGTGAACTGTGAGCTCACAGTATAAAACAGAAAGAGAGAATAATTGAAAATGGTGTGACAGGATGAACAACCCAGCGGGTTTTCTTCCTATTGGGGAGTGTTGTACATGCTGCTATGACGGTGTGTCCACTCACAGGATGAGTGGCGCTGCCCAATAAACTCTCCCCTCGGGGCAAAATTTACAAAAAATTTAATTTTGAAAATGTAATTTCAAAATGGAGTGAAATCGACGGCCCCAAACCAAAGATTGGAATTCTAAACCAATCTTCTAGTCAACATTATTCACTACAAAACAAAATAAGACTGCTGATTTAACACTTAAGAACAGCCCGTTATAGCAAGTGGGACTTGCTAAAATACATCACCAGACCACGCGGTCAAAACTCCACCACCAACCATCACCTTTTCCACTGGTGGTTGGGAACTAAGGCGTCCGTCCGCCCTCAGGTCAGGCGGTATCAATTAATCACCAGCGCCTGTCGTTCACCTGGGACTGGTGCACGACTGGTCGTTCACCTGGGACTGGTGCACGACTGGTCGTTCACCTGGGACTGGTCGTTCACCTGGGACTGGTGCACGACTGGTCGTTCACCTGGGACTGGTGCACGACTGGTCGTTCACCACGTGGCGCCACCAACACTGTTTCCACATGTCATGTGTGTTTGATTTTTTCGGCGCCATATAATATTACTGTGTCCGGGGACAGGCAGCCGATGTATATATATATATATATATATATATATATATATATATTTAATATATATTGTAATATTACATATTACATATATATATTACATATATATTACATATATATATATATATATATATATATATATATATATATATATATATATATATATATATATATATATATTATATATATATATATATATATATATATATATATATATATATATATATATATTACATATTTGGATTATATTGAGGCCCCTCCCCATGTCGAAATACTAACCCCCCCCCCCCCCCCCAGGATGCAACCCTACATCAAGCTGACGAACTCCTTGGTACCTATTTACAGCTAGGTGAACAGGTGTATTAGTTTAAATGAAACGCGCTCAAATCATTTCTGCCCCGCCCGGAATTCCCGATTGCGAGCCGAGAACAAACCTAACTGCTATAGCGACTACACATGTACATCACCTGTACGTCTTCACACAATCTTCTGGCGAGAGCGGCAGCCACTGAGACTCGTCTGTGTGCTTTCATTTTGTTAGCAATCTTGTTAATTACAGCTGGAAATACGCAATCATTGGGGCTGGTTGAGAAAGCGTATTCATATTCGCTCCACGGAACCAGACACGACTCCCTGGAATGTATTTTTCTCCTCTCCGAGTCTTCGTGTCCTCGCCAGTACGGCCCCCGTTAGTCTTGAGTAATTTTTTCCAGTTGTATTTTAAACTGGAGCTCTGTCTGGGTATTTTACCGCTTCAAGTGGGGGGAAAAAGTGTGTTGACTGTCCTACATTGTAGTTTGTGGAGCTTGAAGCTGTTGACTCTTGCGTGTGTTGCATTGGACCTTTTAAATAAGGTCCAATGCAAATAAGGTGATTAATGCCTTGGTTAATGTCTTCCAATTTGTTCAGTAGTTTAGTGGTCTCAACGAGGAGAGTCCTGTCGTGTCGAGCTTGTTAGTCCCGAGGCCCTCAACCTCCTCTGTCTGGTGCGAAGGTTGGCTTGGCTTTGGCAGGATTGTTGTTGTTTAAGATTCAGCTACCAGGAACAAACAGTTCCAAGTAGCATGGGATATGGTGAGCCCGTAGTGTACTTACCTGGCACAGGAGCGGTGCTGTGTTTGGGAGGATTTGTGTGTTGTTCCTCGCTCTGTTGTTGTTGTTATAGATTCAGCTACTTGGAACAAGTTTCAAATAGCACGGGCTATGGTGAGCCCGTAGTGGACTTACCTCGCAAAGGAGCGGTGCTGAATCTGTCTTGTCCTCGCTCTTTTCAACGGCAATTATATTCTTCTGATGGTGAGGGCCCCTAATTGTAATCATAATATTAGCATCGTTATTCGCGGGAACGTTAATGAGGACTCCTGGTTGGTAACGGTTTTTAGGATATAATGGTGAGGACGTTCCTGTAGCAGCGTCCCAAGACGCTTATAAATGGTACAAATCGCCATTAATCAAGGATTAACCTCAGCCCGCGTAGCTCCTGTCCGGAATCAAGGTTATCGGGATTTATGTCATAAGACTTTAAAATAGATCTCGCGGTTGAGAGGAGATAATCTCTGCTGTTAAACCTATATGACGGCTGACTGAGACTTCTATGGCGTCACTACCGATCTTATCGTGACAGGTTCCTCACTATATTTCGACATAATATAAAACTGGTATATATATATTTATAATTTTTTGTTTAAATCCGCCAAACTAGTATTTTAACTTAAATTAAGCTTTGAGAAGCTTATGCAGTACTTAGTTTCTTCAGAGTAATGTGTTGCTTAGTGGAAGAGTTGCCAGATGCCATGACTAACGACCATGGAGGTGATGTTTTTCAGAACAGGTTGGGCTGTTAGGGAGGATGTGGTGGTGGGGGGGGGGTGATAATCGGAGATGGTATGATATAAGCAGCGCTATATAGTAGTCCGTACATTATGGGGGTACAGGAGGCGCACACAGCACCGCTCCTGTGCCAGGTAAGTCCACTACGGGCTCACCATAGCCCGTGCTACTTGGAACGTGTTCCCAGTAGCTGAATCTATAACAACATATGGGGATATATGTAGAGCATTGTAGTAACACCACCTGCCACCCACTCAGCCTTGGGGCTCCTGCTTCTTAAGGTTATCTTGAGATGATTTCGGGGCTTTTTGAGTGTCCCCGCGGCCCGGTCCTCGACCAGGCCTCCACCCCCAGGAAGCAGCCCGTGACAGCTGACTAACAACCAGGTACCTATTTTACTGCTAGGTAACAGGGGCATAGGGTGAAAGAAACTCTGCCCATTGTTTCTTGCCGGCGCCTGGGATCGAACCCAGGACCACAGAATCACAAGTCCAGCGTGCTGTCCTCTCGGCTCCCTGCTTGAAGGAAAGAGTTTATAAAGTTGATCAGACGACACACTAGAAGCCTAAGACAGAAGAAAATGTATATATGCTGGTTAACATTGTAAATGTGTGGCCACGTCTGTGGTAGAAAATAATAATAAAAAAAACTAGAAGCCTAACGTGGCTAATAACGTTAGCCACGTTATTGTGACTCATCGCCAGCAGTTTATCACGTTGTGTGTAACTGGTCATCAGTTCGTGACTGGAGGTTGAGAGAAGAGCGCTCTTGGTCCCAAGAGCGCTCTTGGTCCCAAGAGCGCTCTTGGTCCCAAGAGCGCTCTACACTTATTTATTTATTTACTTACAAGAAGGTACATTGGGTTGTGAGAGTACATAACATTAGTGTTCATGTATTCGTGTAAAGCCACTAACAACCATAGCGTTTGCGACAGGTCCTTCACCTAACATGTAAAAGTAAGCTAAAAGTAAAAAGATAAAAGCAGTTTTGAACATTTTTGGCCTTTTGTTGACAGGCAATAGTGAACACGACCTTTTGTCAACTGTCAATTTCCCTTAATATTTTATATATAATATCCCTAATTATATATATATATATATATATATATATATATATATATATATATATATATATATATATATATATATATATATAGGGAAGGGAGTACCACCTCTAGCTGGAAGAAGGGGGACCCATAGCCTCGGAGGAAACCACGCATAACGCATTAGAGGGAATGTTTAGATCCCCTCCAATACAGTTTCTGTGTGCTTTTCTCCTACCACCCCCTTCCTTGAATATTTTTTGTGCTTTATTATGCATTTGATGGTTACAAGATATACATGGGTTGATACAAAAATAATAATGCAAAAAGGTGCTTAAAGGTTATGGATCTCTTGAAGAACACAACAATGGGAAACATTGATGAATGTCACAGACGGGTTCGATCATTGTTGCAAGTCAAACACTTCTTCGAATTCCTCTGAAGTTGGACTAGGAATATATATATATATATATATATATATAAGGAATATATATATATATATATATATATATATATATATATATATATATATATATATATATATATATATATATATATATTAATAATATATATAATAATGTAGTTTAGTTTCTCTAAGACAACATATATTGGAAATTTGTCTTGTCTTTATGTATCTATGACATGAAGAGTCGAGGCCGGTGCTTCAACAGAAAGTCCTTCTAAAAGAGATTTTAGATTCAACTACTCAGGACAAAAAGTTCCAAGTAGCACGGGCTATGGTGAGCCCGTAATAGGAAGAGGCGTATCCTAATGCCTTACCTCTTGAACGCTGCGGGTGTTGTTCAGCTAATTTGTTCACCCAGTGTGTTTGTTCTTACCTGGCGGCCCCCTACCTAGCAATTACTATGGAGGCCCCCCCCCCTAACCTTTTCTACCTGGACCGCTTTTTTTTTTTGTCTGGCGTTCAAGTTATCGTGTTTCTTCGATGTAGTCCACTTGCCAACCGTTCGTATAGAGTATGTATAGAATTCGTATAGAATTTCGTATAGAATATATTACGTATAGAATATAGTTCGTATACAATTTCGTATAGAATATAGTTCGTATAGAATTTCGTATAGAATATAGTTTGTATAGAATTTCGTATAGAATATAGTTTGTATAGAATTTCCTTTCTTTCAATAATGCCCTAGATTCTCACGGTTTAAATCATCTGTAGCGAGAATAGGTTAGTTTAGGTTAGAGTTATTATAGGTTATTTTACGTTAGATTGGGTTAGGTGTTCCTACGATAGGTTAGGTTTGGATAGATTAGGTTCTGGTTAGGTTAGTATCGCTTAGGCTAGGTTAGGTTAGTATAGGTTAGGTTTGGCTAGTTTAGATTAGGTTATGCTAGGTACTCTTCAACAGTTATTAAGACACTCAAAACTCTCAACATGGAACTGAAAACGAGCAAGTTTCCCATCCTTTCTTCGTATTATTACACAATGTCGTTAACTCTTATAAATCAGAAATTAAATAATTTGTCAATCCTTCACGTCAAAATGTATATATATATATATATATATATATATATATATATATAATATATACACACACAGAGTGGTGTATGCTTCTTAATGTATATACACAGAGTCTAGTCCGAGACTATGTTCAGAACCAAAGTGTAATTGGTTAGCAAACTATTGTGGTGGCCTTAATAACCGGTCATTGGGTAACACAAAATCTTTCACCTTACTTGGAGCTCAGTTCTCTGGTCGACCAGTTCTGGACGACCAGTTCTCTGGTCGTCTGTGAGGCGAGTTTCATCAATATATTTAGTCTCGATTAGATGGATTTCTTAACGCCAAGATACCTGGTTTGATCAATATTATTAAAGCCACTAGAATAGCCTACTGACCACGGAGGAATGGATTTTGTCCGCTCCCGCCATCTCTGACCAGCCCCTTCCTGTTCCTCCGGTGACCACGACGTTTACCAACCACCATCTAGACTAAACTATTGGGCCTTTTAAAGTTCATTTCTTGTACTCGCTTTCAGGCCCAAAGTCGCCCCAAGCCACAGTCACCAACAGCCATTAAAACACAAACCACAGGTGGACCACCACCTCCTATTTCCCCACCCAACCGCAGCCCATTTTCTATACCTCTCGACAAGACAGATGAAGCGAGCCCTCCGACGGCCAACTCAATTAAAGTTTAGAAGTTGACAAATAAGAACGGGGCGTGGGTTGAGGCCTGTAAAGAGGGCTAGGACCGGACTTGTCTAGCTTCTTGTACCACCGGACAAAGCTGAAACTGTCTCCTCCAGTTTGTTTTGTCAGTAGATAGCAGGCACCCCACTAAGCCCTTGTGGTACCAGGGCCTTTATACTGTCACCTAAAACAAACTTCAAATTGAGTGCATTCTCCCCGGTCGAACAAGACCCTCACTCTCTCTCATGCTTTATTGAAACGTCATTCTCGTTCATGTACGCTTGTAAGGAGCACTTTTTTTCCTCCTCTCGCAGTCAGCAAGCAAAACATATTGATAGGATGCCAGGCATCGTAGCTTCCAGAGCTGACGTTGTGGGGAAGCGCGGGTTTAGCTTCCACGGGTATCGTTGTGGAAGAGCGCCGGTCACATGGTAAAATGTGTGAGGTCAGTTTACTGCAGTTGCCTGCATTGCTGTTTGTCATCGGCTTGATATCTTGTCGTGTCTGCCTGCCTGCTTGTCTGTCTGTCTGTCTGTCTGTCTGTCTGTCTGTCTGTCTGTCTGTCTGTCTGTCTGTCTGCCTGTCTGTCTGTCTGTCTGTCTGTCTGTCTGTCTGTCTGTCTGTCTGTCTGTCTGCCTGCCTGTCTGTCTGTCTGTCTGTCTGTCTGTCTGTCTGTCTGTCTGTCTGTACTCACCTAATTGTACTCACCTAATTGTGCTTGCGGGGGTTGAGCTTTGGCTCTTTGGTCCCGCCTCTCAACTGTCAATCAACTGGTGTACAGATTCCTGAGCCTACTGGGCTCTATCATATCTACATTTGAAACTGTGTATGGAGTCAGCCTCCACCACATCACTTCCTAGTGCATTCCATTTATTAACTACTCTGACACTGAAAAAATTCTTTCTAACGTCTCTGTGGCCCCTCTGTCTGTCTGTCTGTCTGTCTGTCTGGTTCCCGAGCTTCCTGACTGCCTTCCTGCCCTTGAAGTCATTTTGTCTTGGTAAGTGCTTGGTAAGGGTGGTGGCGTGATACCTACCTTACCCAACAGTGGTTACCTATCAGTGTCTACGGAAAGTGAGATCTAGTCGCTCTATATACCCCCACTTACAAGCCTTCTACTTGCTGCGTTTGAATTTGAACTATTCTGACATTCAAATTGTTTGTCGAATCTGGCCTTAAAGTTGTCCATGGAGGTGGCTTCCACGCCTCCTTTTTGAGCATTCAACGTGTGAACTACCCGTACAGGGTACGGATAGTTCACTCCCGTACCCGTACAGGGTACGGGGTAATGCCTACTTTCTATCCCTTTTTTTAATATTTGGATTATGTTTGCCTTTTTCCAGACGTCTGGGAGATGTCCTGTCTCCGGTGTTTATATTTAAAATGTTCGACAACGGGTGAGAGAACAGCTGCCGCCTCCTTCAGCACCCATGACAAGAGATAAGGTCTGGTCCCATTGATTCTGTCATGTCTAGTTCCTTCAGGATTTGTCTCACTTCTTCTGCGGTGACTAAAATGACATCCAGTAGTGGATGACATCAGTGTTTTGTTAGGTGGGGGGGGGGTGCTGTGAGGGAGGGTGAGGGTGGCGGGGTGCTGTGAGGTGGGGGGGGGTGCTGTGAGGGAGGGTGAGGGTGGCGTCGTGCTGTGAGTGGGGGGGGTGTGAGGGTGAGGGGTGCTGTGAGGGGGGGAGGGGTGTTGGCTGGCTGTCCCCACTAATGAGAGTTAATGTACAAACGATAAACAACTCAGGCCCAGCGGCCGGCCACTTAGACTATGATGTCATAAAACTTTTAGTGAGCGCACACACGCGTTCCCACGCTCTCAGGCCTATACACGCTGTCACTCACACTGACGCATACACACACGGTTCAAAGGTTTGCCACCAGACTAGTACCCGAGCTGAGAGGTATGAGCTACGAGGAGAGACTACGGGAATTAAACCTCACTTCGCTGGAAGACAGAAGAGTTAGGGGGGACATGATCACCACATTCAAGATTCTGAAGGGAATTGATAGGGTAGATAAAGACAGTCTATTTAACACAAGGGGACACAGGTGGAAACTGAGTGCCCAAATGAGCCACAGAGATATTAGAAAGAACTTTTTTAGTGTCAGAGTGGTTGACAAATGGAATGCATTAGGGGGTGATGTGGTTGAGGCTGACTCCATACATAGTTTCAAATGTAGATATGACAGAGCCCGATAGGCTCAGGAATCTGTACACCTGTTGATTGACGGTTGAGAGGCGGGACCAAAGAGCCAGAGCTCAACCCCCGCAAACACAACTAGGTGAGTAGAACTAGGTGAGTACACGGCCTCGCGGCTCAGTGGACAGCACTCGGGAGTCGTAGTCCTAAGGGCCCGCGTTCGATTCCCGGCGGAGGTAAGACACTAACGGGAAGGGTTTCATTCACCCTGATGCGCCTGTCCACCTAGCAGTCAGCTATTGTGGAGGCCTTAATAGCCCTCCAGAGGTTAACAGGCCTTACACCAAACAAAAAGTGAAGCAAACTCACTGGGAGTCTCAAGTTGGTTTAGATCAACATAAAAATCTGAGGTCAATACAAACAGTCAATATAGATGGAAGATTTGTAGCTCCAGAGAAGACCAGATCTAACATGCGAAGTTCATCATTTCGTAAACAACTGGCTTGGTGGTGGCATTTTGTGTTTCGAATGTGTTACTTAGCTGGCAACTATGAGAAAGTGGATACATGTGTCATTTGCCACGCATAATATTGTAGCCGTGACCACTGTCGTAGGACATTGGTGGCGTGGAGAAACACGCCTCTGAGGCTCCTGCTTGTATTTCATTATAGAAATCTGGCCTCAGGATTATGCATGGTGTCTCGTCCCTTCTCGCCGGAGAGTGATGTCCAGGGGCCAGATTCACGAAAGCACTTACGAACGTGTACATCATTCCTCAATCTTTGACGGCTTTGTTTGCATTTATTAAACAGTTTACAAGCATGAAAACTTGCCAATCAACTGTTGTTATTGTTATAAACAGCCTCCTGGTGCTTCGGAGCTCATTAACTGTTTAATAATTGTAAACAAAGCCGCCAAAGATTGAGAAAAGATGTACAGGTTCGTAAGTGCTTGCGTAACTGCTTCGTGAATCTGGGCCCAGAGCACCTACACACACACACACACACACACACACACACACATACACACACACACACACACACACACACACACACACACACACACACACACACACACACACACACACACACACACACACACACACACACACACACACACAGCAGTGTTGGGTCACATCTTAAGATTCCTCACACTGTCTAACAGTGACACAACGTCCATTTTTACCAGAATAATAAAAGTTGTTGCTGCCACAGGATTATCATTCACCAGAGTTGCTCTCACACTGTGAGGAGATGCTGGGACTGACAATTTGTTCAAGTTCTTTTATCAGCAGCTTTATACGTGTTGCGATATTAACGTGTGTCAGTTATTGTTGATAAAGAGCAATTAGTCCTAGATATTCTACCTGCTTACACTGTTAAACACAGACGTGATAACAGCCACGTATTAGCCATTGCTCTGAACAGTAGCAAGAAGTGATAGGACAACCTGGTATTAACACACACCACTAGCCAAAACTCTTCATAATTTCTTATTCACGGCGACTTAGTGTACATTTTTGAAACAGTTTATGGGCTTGGAAGCGCCTCAAAGGGTGACTATAACAGTAACCTGGGGTCGCAAAATTTCTTAGTTCATGAATTTCTTAATAAATAAAGATTAAGCCGCCATGATTGAGGAAAGATATACAGGTTTCGCAATTAATTCCTCGGTGTTAATTAATTGGTACCGCCCGTCCTCCTCAGGTTTATATATATATATATATATATATATATATATATATATATATATATATATATATATATATATATATATATATATATATATATATATATATATATATATATATATATATAATATTTTCTAGTATATATTCTTCGTTAATATAATCTTATTCACACTTTATTTAAAAAAAGATTCAATAATGCTTCATTTACAAACACATTTACACTCAACATTTTTGCATGAATCAGTCCTGCCATTGAATGATTACAATCTCTTACAACTTGTAACCTTCTCTATGGTGGACAGAAGATGCACATGTGATGGTTAACATTGTATAAATGTATGGCCACGTGTGTGTGTGGTCATAAACATAAACAACAAATAATAACACCAGCTGATCAACGTAAACAAACATCATGACGCCATTATAGAACGATGTTTATACCGACTCACTGACCGGGAAAATTGAGGCTTAAGGGACGAGTTCTTACTCTGATGCTGCTATATGAGGCTATCTACCGTGACCCAGATATTGTGTATGATATCGCATGTGCTGAGGGAGGGGGTATCCACCCTCCCGTGGAACTAAAGAGCCCTCAGAGACGACGACCTCAAGAGGCGAGGCTGTAAGTGGAAGGCTTGAAACTCTAACGAGGATCAACACCGAATAATAATAATGCGGGGGAAGTGTAGAGGGAGATAAACGCCGACTGCAGTAAGGCGGGTAATCCTGTCAGAACTGTAGAGTCAGCTCGGCTCTGTTTGTAAAGGGGGAAAACTCGGTGTGGTTTTCCCCGCTGCTCATCTCTTTCAAGTTCCTCGGGCCGGCACTTAGGTTAAGCAAACACTTTTCTTGTGAGGTGAGGGAAGGGTCAAAGGCCTCCAGCACAGGCCACTCATCACTTACTATCAAAACTACCGGATATAAAACTGATCAACTTACAGTTTGTTGACACATACATCAACAGTAATTAGCTTTTCGACGCTGTTATTTAACTCAGCGAATTTTGGGGGTTCAGTTCCTGAGACCATTATGTTCTGTAACGTGTCCCACTATCAATCACAGAGAGAGGCATGAGACGCATAACACGTCAACCAAACTATAACAAAAATAATTATTTGAGTTTGTGCTTTAGCTGCTCACAATGGTAATTATCAGTTGATTTTGATCAAAGGCCATCAGACGCGGAGGAGTAGTTAAGGCTTCGTCAAGATCTTATACTGACCAACCACTGGAAATACACCAAGGAATGGTTGATAACTCTTGGTGTTCTCTTGTAATATGCTTCATATTGTAGGCTCTTTGTGGGGATTGTATAATACAGCAGATAGTGAAGAGGCTACCTGCTTAATACCTGCTTGATGGGGTTCTGGGAGTTCTTCTACTCCCCAAGCCCGGCCCGAGGCTAGGCTCGACTTGTGAGAGTTTGGTCCATCAGGCTGTTGCTACGCTCAGTGGGTGGCCCACTGGCAGGTTATCAAGTGTACTCACGCCTCCATGTTTGCTCTGTCCTCAACCCTCTCTTCCTCCTCCTTCTCCTCCTGCTGTTCATTAATGCTGCTCTTCCCTCCTCGAGGAAGATGATGGCTTCACGGCTGGGGTGGCCAGGCAGGCTGGTGTACACAGTAATGGCTTCACTGTTCCTTCTCTGCCTTAGCGTCGTAAATAGATGTATTCCTTCTAACCTGTCTTCGTAGAGTAGTTCTCTTAATTCTAAATATAACAGTAAGGGATGAAACGCGGATATTCAGATCAGAGGAGGAGGGGAAGTATATATGTCAGAGACAATTCAAAGTTCACCAAGCTTCGACAGCATGGAAGCTTGGCCCGTTTGGGATGAAATATCTAGACCATATACGTCCACCAGAGTTATAAGTGACTTTAATTTCAGTCAAATAAACTGGTGTAACAAAAACAGGGAACGTAGAAGCGGAAGTTTTTTTTTAGAATTAGTTGATGATTGCCTCCTTCAGCAACATATTAAGGAGCCAACATGGGAAATAATATCTTAGACTTAGTGTTAAGAAATACATGGCATCAATGGAGCGAGTGAGCTAAGGTACAGTGGTTACAAGGAAATCAAATTTAATGTAGAATGGAACAGATGTGTAAGAGAAAAATCTGTTAAGGTGCTACATTTCCGAAAAGCTGATTATAAGTTATTGGCAAAATTATAAGTTATTTGCCAATTGACACCTTGGCAAACACCAAGGAGTTTCTTGGGAAAGATAGAGTGGACTGACTTGAAGATGGGAGGGGGAGTGTTCTTGGTACGTGAGTGACCGTGGCTGTGAGTGACCGTGGCTGTGAGTGACCGTGGCTGTGAGTGACCGTGGCTGTGAGTGACCGTGGCTGTGAGTGACCGTGGCTGTGAGTGACCGTGGCTGTGAGTGACCGTGGCTGTGAGTGACCGTGGCGGTAGGTTTAGTAAGCTTAGCGAGCGGGAATAGTGAGACCCATTCTCAAGTATCACCCAGCAACGATCTCTTATTAAAGACGCATAAAACAAAAACTAATTTACGGGCCCGTGCCACCTTTTGGGTGGCCTAATCTTTATCAATCAATCAATAAAAAAACTAATAGAATGACCAGAGGCGCCCAACGAGACTGGTACCAGAGCTGCGGGGCTTGATCTATGATGAGGGCGTGATGGAGATGGAACTCCCCCACATTAAAAAAATCAAGAATCAAAGACATGATCACAACATGTAAGATTCTCGGCGAAATCGACAAAATTGATAGAGGAAATGTTCATTATAGGACAGTCTAGAATGTACTCACCGCACCTAGTTGTGCTGTTGTGGGGGATGAGCCACGGCTCTTGGGTCTCGTCTCTGCTGTATAGGGTCTTGATCATATAAATAGTGTGTGTACGTCTATACTAGTGTTACCTCGCCCCTCCACAAGGAACACAGACGTGGCCCACCTTGCAGCTGGCTGTGTGTGGAGGAGCCGCCGCCGCCACACCGCTCAAACCTGCAAGTCAGGTCCGCCAGCTGCTGCTTTTCTTCCTTATAAGGCAAGACTGGCCTGGTGGCTGAGATTGTAGGACACCAGCAGGAAGGGAGAGGGAGAGAGGTGGAGGGAGAGGGGGAGAGGTGGAGGGAGAGAGAAAGAGGTGGAAGGGAGAGAAAGATGGTAGAAGGAGAGGAGGAGGAAGAGAAGATAGGGTGGTAAGATAGGAAGGTTGAAGGTGAGGGAGGCAGGAGTGAGAGAAGGACCACAGGAGACAGTGGGCACGGAGACGGCAGGAGGAGGAAGTGGCGGTGTTGCCTCATAACCTTCTTAATTTGATTATTATTTAGTCGCTTTATATCGAGCATTATTAGTAGTGTTGCGTTACTTATTATGATCATCGACATCCGACCCGTTTATATTTATAATCAGGATCTGCTCTTGGGTGTTGTGGTGCAGGCGGGAACATAATCCCGCGAGGGCGGTTTGTGTCAGTGGTGGGGCGGAGGGCGGCGGAGGCTAGTGTACCCTGGTGGCCAACTCTCGCCCGTACCCAGCATATAAGGCGGCTGGCAGACGCCAACCTGCCCTTGGTGTTGACGCGAGGTGGCCACTCTTGTGTGTTTAAGGTAGCTACTTGCGCCAGTAGTGTATAGCAGTTATCAGGGCTTGGCCAGGTCTTGCCTCGCACACACACACACACGTGGCCACCAAGAAGGGCTCATGAACACCTCACTCTTATCATACAACCATTACCGTATAGGGGAAGATGTCGCCTCGCAACGGAGCATCGATTGAGGTCGGTGTCATCTGGCAGACGGAGTAATGGGGTCGCTTAGGTCATTGAGTCGCCTCTCATTCAGTAGAGTAGGTTTGGTTAAGGTCAAAGGTGACACGGGTTGGTGTTCAACAAGAATACAAAACGGAGAGGGTTGTTTATAGTGATAATAACGATGATAAGTGAAACAAGATGCTCCACAAAACTGTAAAGTCTGCACTCTGCATGCGGCACTGCCCTCAACCACACTGCCTACTCATCAACATTAGTACAGATCCCTTCAAAAATCGTCATTTTATAAATTATACCGTGATGAGTCGCGTCCCCCCGACGGTCCTGGGATTAACTCTGCTTGTGAGGAGACTTCAGGTGCCTCCACCCAACATATGTTGCCTTAATCCAGTCTGCAACTTTATCCTTAACTGTATCCAACCTTCAACGTCATAATTAAGTACATCCAACCTATACCTATATTATTCCTAACTAAATCCATCAATACTCAAGACTTCGCGACCGTGTTAATCCTATACATTGTAAGGAACACCACACTCTCCACTGGAGTTTAATGCCTTTATAGGACCCTAGATGGCTAACATGGGGTGTGTGTGTGTGTGTGTGTGTGTGTGTGTGTGTGTGTGTGTGTGTGTGTGTGTGTGTGTGTGTGTGTGTGTGTGTGTGTGTGTGTGTGTTGGGGGGGGGGGGGCGGGGAGGTAGGCTGGAAGGACCCTTAGCAACAAAATACCACTATGAATTTTGTTGACAAGGATTGAGTCTAGCTGTAATCAGCACAATACTTTATTATCAGTTATATAACCGTCGACTTGAATCTACAACATGTTATTTTATCAGAGATGAAAACTGATGTATTGGCGGTATTTATGTTTGTAAGATCATGTGTATGATCACTATGTGTTAACTTGCACGCCTTCTAAATTGTCTGGTCCGTGGCTCCCTTCCATGGGTCAGGCTTTATTCACTATGTTAAAAACTGTGTATTAAGAACATCAGCACAGCAGAGGAATAAGCTTATTGAGGTATAAGTACACACAAAGGGATGAGGTAGCTCAAGCTATTCCCATCACGTTCAGTACAACGTTTAAATATATATTTTGCCCGAAACGCTACGCGTACTAGTTAGTGGCTGTACAAGAATGTAAGGACTCTTGTATATATATAAATATATATATAAATGTATATATATAAATGTATATATATAAATATATATACACATCACAAACAATCAACATATTACGGAACATTCTGGAATGATATATACCGAACATTCTGAGTGATAAACATAAAGATTTCTTCCTTTACACGGGACCAAAGAGATAGGGACGAGGAGGTCAAGTAGGGAGATGGGGTGAAGACTGGGGAAGGGTTGAAAGAGTGGGGAAGGAACCCGGGTGAAGCTGGGCACCCCTCCCATTGTGAGCCGAGCCGTAGACTATTGCGCTACAGTATCTCATCTGTTCGTGCTGGCCTGTATCTTCTGAAGGGGGGCTCAACACTAGACAACACTAGGCTACTGACTTTGAAAACATACTTGACTCTGAACAACAAGTTGGCGGGAAGTTGGTCACGCCAGAGTAGGTCCCGGAGGTGACGCGCCTCACGCAGAGGTTGGCAGGTCGTAGGGCGCCTCACGCAGAGGTTGGCAGGTCGTAGGGCGCCTCACGCAGAGGCTGGCAGGCCGTAGGGCGCCTCACGCAGAGGCTGGCAGGTCGTAGGGCGCCTCACGCAGAGGTTGGCAGGTCGTAGGGCGCCTCACGCAGAGGTTGGCAGGTCGTAGGGCGCCGCACGCAGAGGCTGGCAGGCCGTAGGGCGCCTCACGCAGAGGCTGGCAGGTCGTAGGGCGCCGCACGCAGAGGCTGGCAGGGCGTAGGGCGCCGCACGCAGAGGCTGGCAGGGCGTAGGGCGCCGCACGCAGAGGCTGGCAGGGCGTAGGGCGCCGCACGTAGAGGCTGGCAGGGCGTAGGGCGCCGCACGCAGAGGCTGGCAGGCCGTAGGGCGCCTCACGCAGAGGCTGGCAGGCCGTAGGGCGCGCTGACGACCAACCAGAGACCATTAATATCTGTTCCTGGCTCGTTGCCTGTGTTTACAGCCTCGCTGAAGGGGCCCCCGGCGCGCCGCCCGGCACACACGCCTCAGCTACTCTACCGTTCTGAGTATTCATGGATTTCACCTTTGGCTTTGTCTGGGTGAGAATTTATGGGCCATATTTTTTCATTTTAAATATAAGTGTGCATGCTTAAGTATTTTTTTTCTTCCTCTGCGCAAGTGTTCAGTTATTATTTGTTGATGGAAAGTTTATTACGTGTTTTTAGTTTGCGTGAGTTGAGTGTGTGTGTGTGTGGGGAGGGGGGCGAGAACAAGGACTGATGAACAATAACAGCACTTGTCGCCCTCCTTACGGCTGTGTTGAGTGATCCATCAGTGTATGTGGTCTGTGTGATGTTGCATTTAGCGTGTAGCATGTCAGCAGGTAACGCAAATTCCCGGAGACACTTGTAAAGCGAGTCTTAAGCCGAGCTGTAGTAACATCTGGAAGGCTGCTGAGTTTAATCCATAGATGTGCGTTCTTGTTGTTGTTGTTTAAGATTCGCTACCCGGAACAAAAAGTTCAGAGTAGCACGGGCTATGGTGAGCCCCTAGATGTGCGGGTCTTCTTGTATGATAGTGTGGTGGTAGGTGGAGTTGATAGTGCAGATGTCACTTTGCCTCAGGTCTGTAAAGGTTTGTTGAAGTATCTGGTGTATTGTTGTTCTCTAGGTTGCTTATAGGCACTCCAAGGTTATAGTCAACTAATTCTTTGAAGGCAGAAGATTCTTTGGCTAACTCATCAGCTCTATCATGCATTCGAAGGCCAACATGGAATCCACACGAATTGTACTCCGTTATCATCATTAATAATTGTGTTGTATTCGTGTCTAGCTTCAGACACGAACGTGCTATAGTTCTTTCTTACAGACCTGAGCACAGTGAAGGATGATCAAGAATCACTTACAATTACCGTGGCAAGTTTGGAGACACTTTGAGCGCAAGAAGTGTGGCACTCAGAGCGGTGTAGAGGGCAGAGGCCCAGTTGTTTATACGGCCTCACAACTCAAAATATAACCTATACCGTATATGTACTCATAACACACTTGTATGAGAATTCGTTTGAAAGTACATAAAGATAACAAGTTTATCCCCTCCATTCGGATCCTGATAATAGATAATACCACAGCAGTAGCTGGATACATCATCCACCCGGCCATATCCCTATAGGTCGTTTAGCGCATTGGTCTACGTTCCCGATCACAACCGAGGATCCCCCTACAAGTCACGCGATGCCGCTGTTCACCGAGCAGTAAATATGTGCCCGGAGCTAGACAACTGTTGTGGGTGGCATCCTGGGGGAATGTTATCAGTAGCTGGCCCTTTACGGTGACCTCGATATGCCTAATAGGCTCGGTGTATCTTGGTGAGAAGTACAAAGGTCAACCTTCTACCCCCCTCACCTTCCTCCTGCACTCTCCATCACTATCACCCCCTTGCAGTACCCCCTCCATCACTATCACCCCCCCTTGCAGTACCCCCTCCGTCACTATCACCCCCCCTTGCAGTACCCCCTCCATCACTATCACCCCCTTGCAGTACCCCCTCCATCACTATCACCCCCTTGCAGTACCCCCTCCATCACTATCACCCCCTTGCAGTACCCCCTCCATCACTATCACCCACACTCCCAGTACCCCCTTCACTATCACCCCTCCCACTCTCCCCCCCCCCCTCCCGCAGCCGCACCCTAGAGAGCCGCACCGCGCCAGTATTCACCGCACGCAACAATACAGCCATTGTTTCTTGCAAGATAATAGAGGATCTGATACATGATAAACGCAGCCACGGCTGTCTCTTGTTGGTGTCTGCTGCCACGGCTGTCTCTTGTTGGTGTCTGCTGCCACGGCTGTCTTGTTGGTGTCTGCTGCCACGGCTGTCTTGTTGGTGTCTGCTGCCACGGCTGTCTTGTTGGTGTCTGCTGCCACGGCTGTCTCTTGTTGGAGTCTGCTGCCACGGCTGTCTTGTTGGTGTCTGCTGCCACGGCTGTCTTGTTGGTGTCTGCTGCCACGGCTGTCTCTTGTTAGTGTCTGCTGCCACGGCTGTCTCTTGTTGGAGTCTGCTGCCACGGCTGTCTTGTTGGTGTCTGCTGCCACGGCTGTCTCTTGTTGGAGTCTGCTGCCACGGCTGTCTTGTTGGTGTCTGCTGCCACGGCTGTCTCTTGTTGGAGTCTGCTGCCACGGCTGTCTCTTGTTAGTGTCTGCTGCCACGGCTGTCTCTTGTTGGAGTCTGCTGCCACGGCTGTCTCTTGTTAGTGTCTGCTGCCACGGCTGTCTCTTGTTGGAGTCTGCTGCCACGGCTGTCTTGTTGGTGTCTGCTGCCACGGCTGTCTTGTTGGTGTCTGCTGCCACGGCTGTCTCTTGTTAGTGTCTGCTGCCACGGCTGTCTCTTGTTGGAGTCTGCCGCCACGGCTGTCTCTTGTTAGTGTCTGCTGCCACGGCTGTCTCTTTTTGGAGTCTGCTGCCACGGCTGTCTTGTTGGTGTCTGCTGCCACGGCTGTCTCTTGTTAGTGTCTGCTGCCACGGCTGTCTCTTGTTGGAGTCTGCTGCCACGGCTGTCTCTTGTTAGTGTCTGCTGCCACGGCTGTCTCTTGTTAGTGTCTGCTGCCACGGCTGTCTCTTGTTAGTGTCTGCTGCCACGGCTGTCTCTTGTTGGTGTCTGCTGCCACGACTGTCTCTTGTTGGTGTCTGCTGCCACGACTGTCTTGTTAATGTCTGCTGCCACGTCTGTCTCTTGTTACCGCCAACAATATTGCTGTCAATAAGGATCACATTTTCCATTATAAGGTGATTTCAAGAGATACAAGGCACATCGTTCACAAGATGATTCGCCAATGGATTTCGAAACCTATCTAACCTAACCTAACCTAACTTAACCTAACCTAACCTAACCTAACTTAACCTAACCTAACCTAACCTAACCTAACCTAACCTAACCTAACCTAACCTAACCTAACCTAACCTAACTAACTTGCCCCCTAACACCCTCCATCACCGCCGCCACCACGCTGGTTCAGGGAATTTCAACAGGCCAGTAGAGAGGTAAGAGGTTCATATGTATTCTAGTTTAAAAATTTAGGTTTAGCTACCCGAATATCTTGTAACACCTGACTTAGCGAAGTCATATATATATGGGGGATAGTGAATACCAACCTTACGGGCTCACTATAACCCGTGCTACATAGACATTTAGTTCTGAGTAGCTAAATCTAAAACAACGAGAGAGCCACATATATATATATATATATATATATATATATATATATATATATATATATATATATATATCCCAGAGTAGGCACAGACGCCAGAGTGCGCACAGCCGCTAGAGTGCGCCCAGACCCCAGAGTGCGCACAGCGGCCAAAGTGCACACAGACGCCAGAGTGCGCACAGTTTTGCTCACGGTACAACATATTAGACATACATTATCTTACAAAAGTACGGTGAAGAATAGCAAAGTTATTCCAAACTTACCGAAAGCTTAGTTTGAAATAACTTTGCGCTGTCTGTCTCTGACTGTCTCTCTCTCTCTCTCTCTCTCTCTCTCTCTCTCTCTCTCTCTCTCTCTCTCTCTCTCTCTCTCTCTCTCTCTCTCTCTCTCTCTCTCTCTCTCTCTCTCTCTCTCTCTCTTTCTCTCTCTCTTTCTCTCTACTCCTTGTAGGCCAAGCTCAGGTGTTCAATAAATCGCTCCGTTGGCCGTAAAATCGTACTTAGGGATTCCAGGGACCAAATCCTGCGAGGCTGAAGTGGCGGAAGAATGTAATCACATAGCAGGCTCCCCCCTACCTGGGGGCCGTCACCCCAACTGTTGCTGCTGCTGCCGCTGCTGCTGATGCTGCGGTGCCCTCTCCCACTCGCCAGCCTGCATGCTCTTGTTGTCACTGTGTAGTAGCGCCGGTGATCACCGCCATCTCTAGCTCTACGCGATTTCAGTCTCTTGGGTCGTCGAAGACTCGAACTTGGGCCTCAAGTGTGCGAGATTGCTGTCGTGTCAACCCGGCCAGGGAGGCTCACAACTCTCTCTTGTATTTGGATTTATTTTTGGTTTTTGGTCCTGTATGAAGAATACGGGGGGAGAGATGGAGAGAGAGAGAGAGAGAGAGAGAGAGAGAGAGAGAGAGAGAGAGAGAGAGAGAGAGAGAGAGAGAGAGAGAGAGAGAGAGAGAGAGAGCATCCCTTTCTTACCCCGAGCCTGCAGCAGGCAACATGGATGGAGGGTCACCTCAGGATACCTAGTTATCTGCCTCCAAAAATGACGTGCATAAATCGTGGCCAAGAAACACGAAGATGAATGGCTGTCTCACCCCCCCCCCCTCCTCCTTATCCCCTCTCTCCCGACACATCCCCAATCCTTCCCTCTCCCTTCCACCCCTATCCCCCCTCTCCCTTCCACCCAGTCCCCCCTCTCCCTTCCCCCCAGTCCCCCCTCTCCCTTTGCCTGTCCAAAAGACGGTGACCCCCTTATAAGGGAGACCGGCTTAGTGTTGTTGGGACGCCCGGGGCAGAGTAAGGATAGTAGTGTGTGTGTGTGCGAGGCTTCTCATCACTCCCAGAGGTAATTCGATAGTCTCCGCACGCCTTGACTATCCCTCGAGGAAGCCTAACAGGTAGTCGTGTCATGCACGGGTCTCCAATTGTACCCACAGTTGTACAGAAACATTGACGAGGATTAGCGTAGTTCATCCGTGAACCTCATTCATTCAGTCTCTGTGGTGACCTCTATGGACCACTGGTCACAGTAACATTGTCGTGGCTTAACAAATTGCTCTCTATGTTATCTTGAGGTTATCTTGAGATGATTTCGGGGCTTTTAGTGTCCCCGCGGCCCGGTCCTCAACCAGGCCTCCACCCCCAGGAAGCAGCCCGTGACAGCTGACTAACACCCAGGTACCTATTTTACTGCTAGGTAACAGGGGCATAGGGTGAAAGAAACTCTGCCCATTGTTTCTCGCCGGCGCCTGGGATCGAACCCGGGACCACAGGATCACAAGTCCAGCGTGCTGTCCGCTTGGCCGACCGGCTCCCATTTTAACTCCTTCAAAAAGATCTAACCATAAATTAGGAAGTTTAACATGTACATTTTGATGGCTTCTACGAGTATAACAACTTTTAAACATATCTTAAAATGTCTGCTGCGTTGGTCCTCAGAGGCTGAGAGCGCAGCCCGTTCTCTCCAGCGTTCCCAACGTCAAGAAACTGACCTACTAAATTGCTTTATTCTAACATACCAGACGACCCACCAACAGAAAACGGGGCATTATGTCTATTTCTCGCCCTCTACCATTTTCTAGTACGAGAGTTTTTTTTGCCTTATGTAAAGTATACGTCAAAATGCGAGGCTGTATTAAGAGGACGGGTTGCTGGAGACGCTACTATAATACATCATATTTTGTACGTTGGGGGATTTCGACGGCAACATCCCGCAAGTGTATTATTTGAGAGGTCGGCCGGTGCTGCAGATACAACGGGCCAGATTCACGAAGCAGTTACGCAAGCATTTACGAACCTGTCCATCTTTTCTCAATCTTTGGCGGCTTTGTTTCCAATTATTAAACAGTTAATGAGCTCCGAAGCACCAGGAGGCTGTTTATAACAATAACAACAGTTGATTGGAAAGTTTTCATGCTTGTAAACTGTTTAATAATTGGAAAGAAAGCCGCCAAAGATTGAGAAAAGATGTACAGGTTCGTAAGTGCTTGCGTAAGTGCTTTCGTGAATCTGGCCCAAGGGCTGGAGGCTGGGCGGCCTCACATCATAAGATGCTGGGTTTGTCTCCAAGTCGAGATGGAATCTTACCTTCCAGCACAATTACCCTGAGCGTAGTCTAATTGTGTCATTAACCAGAGCTACTGTGCGATGGTCTCAGGGTGACGGGTCAAATACCCTGCTGTTTGGATATATGTCACAGATTACACAAAACGCTTCGCCGACGGGTTTTCATAACCTACCCATAGTCAACGCCATTATGCAACCCACGTCCAGATACCACTACAGCCGAGAGGCGGGACGAAAGAGCCGAAGCTCAATTCCCACAAGCACAACTAGGCGAGTACAAGTACCCTCTCTCCCAGCCCGAGATATCTCTATCTTCAACCACAAGGGTGAGAGCCAGCTCTGTGTGGCCACAAGGGTGAGAGCCAGCTCTGTGTCTGGCCACAAGGGTGAGAGCCAGCTCTGTATCTGGCCACAAGGGTGAGAGCCAGCTCTGTATCTGGCCACAAGGGTGAGAGCCAGCTCTGTATCTGGCCACAAGGGTGAGAGCCAGCTCTGCGCCTGGCCACAAGGGTGAGAGCCAGCTCTGTGTCTGGCCACAAGGGTGAGAGCCAGCTCTGTATCTGGCCACAAGGGTGAGAGCCAGCTCTGTGTCTGGCCACAAGGGTGAGAGCCAGCTCTGTATCTGGCCTCAAGGGTGAGAGCCAGCTCTGCGCCTGGCCACAAGGGTGAGAGCCAGCTCTGCGCCTGGCCACAAGGGTGAGAGCCAGCTCTGTGCCTGGCCACAAGGGTGAGAGCCAGCTCTGTGTCTGGCCACAAGGGTGAGAGCCAGCTCTGTATCTGGCCACAAGGGTGAGAGCCAGCTCTGTGTCTGGCCACAAGGGTGAGAGCCAGCTCTGTATCTGGCCTCAAGGGTGAGAGCCAGCTCTGTATCTGGCCAAAAGGGTGAGAGCCAGCTCTGTGTCTGGCCACAAGGGTGAGAGCCAGCTCTGTGTGGCCACAAGGGTGAGAGCCAGCTCTGCGCCTGGCCACGAAACTCTCTCTCAAGAGAGAGAGTTTACCGTAGAGCTCATCAGTAATGCGGCGAGTGTCCTCAGTGTGGCAATTTGTAGCCATAATTTGGCGGCGAGAATAGATGGGACGCTGTGTGGTAAACTAAACAGAATACTGAGGTACAGTACCACTGTAGGTACCTTACATGAGGTACAGTACCACTGTAGGTACCCTACTGAGGTACAGTACCACTGAAGGTACCCTACATGAGGTGCAGTACCACTGTAGGTACCCTACTGAGGTACAGTACCACTGAAGGTACCCTTCATGAGGTGCAGTACCACTGTAGGTACCCTACATGAGGTACAGAACCACTGAAGGTACCCTACATGAGGTTCAGTACCACTGTAGGTACCTTACATGAGGTACAGTAACACCGAAGGTACCCTACATGAGGTACAGTACCACTGTAGGTACCCTATATGAGGTACAGTACCACTGAAGGTACCCTACATGAGGTACAGTACCACTGAAGGTACCCTTCATGAGGTACAGTACCACTGTAGGTACCCTACATGAGGTACAGTGCCACTGAAGGTACCCTACATGAGGTACAGTGCCACTGAAGGTACCCTACTGAGGTACAGTGCCACTGAAGGTACCCTACTGAGGTACAGTGCCACTGTAGGTACCCTACATGAGGTACAGTACCACTGAAGGTACCCTACATGAGGTACAGTGCCACTGAAGGTACCCTACTGAGGTACAGTGCCACTGAAGGTACCCTACTGAGGTACAGTGCCACTGTAGGTACCCTACATGAGGTACAGTACCACTGAAGGTACCCTACATGAGGTACAGTAACACTGAAGGTACCCTATATGAGGTACAGTACCACTGAAGGTACCCTACATGAGGTACAGTACCACTGAAGGTACCCTTCATGAGGTACAGTACCACTGTAGGTACCCTACATGAGGTACAGTACCACTGAAGGTACCCTACATGAGGTACAGTGCCACTGTAGGTACCCTACATGAGGTACAGTGCCACTGAAGGTACCCTACATGAGGTACAGTACCATTGAAGATACCCTACATGAGGTACAGTGCCACTGAAGGTACCCTACTGAGGTACAGTACCACTGTAGGTACCCTACATGAGGTACAGTGCCACTGAAGGTACCCTACATGAGGTACAGTACCATTGAAGATACCCTACATGAGGTACAGTGCCACTGAAGGTACCCTACATGAGGTACAGTGCCACTGAAGGTACCCTACATGAGGTACAGTACCACTGTAGGTACCCTACATGAGGTACAGTACCACTGTAGGTACCCTACATGAGGTACAGTGCCACTGTAGGTACACTACATGAGGTACAGTACCACTGTAGGTACCCTACATGAGGTACAGTGCCACTGAAGGTACCCTACATGAGGTACAGTGCCACTGTAGGTACCCTACATGAGGTACAGTGCCACTGAAGGTACCCTACATGAGGTACAGTGCCACTGAAGGTACCCTACATGAGGTACAGTACCATTGAAGATACCCTACATGAGTACCACCGTGCTATGTGACTGACATAACACATACACTTTTAAGATTCTTAATTCAAAACAGTTTACCATCACACAGTCCTCGGAATCGCCCATTTTCTTCGGTGAACAATTTTTTTAACATCACATGTTCAGCAGCTGTCATTTTTTTTAACAAAAATTAACACGCAGGGGAACTGACGTCAGTCCAAAACGCTGATCACCATCCATACTTTAATGTATGAATGTATTTTAAGGGTATTTAAGAATGTATTCTGCATTCTTAGTTGTGGTAGTTTATTGTGCACCCCATACTCACCCCTGTGAGCGGTAGTTTATTGTGCACCCCATACTCACCCTGTGAGCGGTAGTTTATTGTGCACCCCATACTCATCCTGTGAGCGGTAGTTTATTGTGCACCCCATACTCATCCTGTGAGCGGTAATTTATTGTGCACCCCATACTCATCCTGTGAGCGGTAGTTTATTGTGCACCCCATACTCATCCTGTGAGCGGTAGTTTATTGTGCACCCCATACTCATCCTGTGAGCGGTAGTTTATTGTGCACCCCATACTCATCCTGTGAGCGGTAGTTTATTGTGCACCCCATACTCATCCTGTGAGCGGTAGTTTATTGTGCACCCCATACTCATCCTGTGAGCGGTAGTTTATTGTGCACCCCATACTCATCCTGTGAGCGGTAGTTTATTGTGCACCCCATACTCATCCTGTGAGCGGTAGTTTATTGTGCACCCCATACTCATCCTGTGAGCGGTAGTTTATTGTGCACCCCATACTCATCCTGTGAGCGGTAGTTTATTGTGCACCCCATACTCATCCTGTGAGCGGTAATTTATTGTGCACCCCATACTCATCCTGTGAGCGGTAGTTTATTGTGCACCCCATACTCATCCTGTGAGCGGTAGTTTATTGTGCACCCCATACTCATCCTGTGAGCGGTAGTTTATTGTGCACCCCATACTCATCCTGTGAGCGGTAGTTTATTGTGCACCCCATACTCATCCTGTGAGCGGTAGTTTATTGTGCACCCCATACTCATCCTGTGAGCGGTAGTTTATTGTGCACCCCATACTCATCCTGTGAGCGGTAGTTTATTGTGCACCCCATACTCATCCTGTGAGCGGTAGTTTATTGTGCACCCCATACTCATCCTGTGAGCGGTAGTTTATTGTGCACCCCATACTCATCCTGTGAGTGGGTAGTTTATTGTGCACCCCATACTCATCCTGTGAGTGGGTAGTTTATTGTGCACCCCATACTCATCCTGTGAGCGGTAGTTTATTGTGCACCCCATACTCATCCTGTGAGTGGGTAGTTTATTGTGCACCCCATACTCATCCTGTGAGCGGTAGTTTATTGTGCACCCCATACTCACCCAGTGAGCGGTAGTTCATTATTCTCCCCATTCCCTGTGAGCCGTAGCGCAAAAAAGATTAGAAAGGTCACAAAAGGTCTTGATCACACTTCATCGAGCATGATTACATTAACAATTACAATGTATATGATAACATTGTTATCATATAATGATAACAATGTATCCTGCACACCTTATATACTGTCGACCTGTAAGATTAATTGTTCCACTTCAATAGCTCTGTGTTTACAGTGTATCATTAGTCATTTAGGGTAGGTCTTTTCGCTAATATATAATTGTTTTAACTATGGAAATATAGATGTTACATGGTCATAGAAAAGCTGATGTGCCTTATCCTAACCTACCAGAGGACCCACCGACAGAAAACGGGACAGTATGTCAGTTTCCAATGGGATATTCTGAGACAACTGGAGTTGTATAGTGGTGGAGCGGGTACCTGCGGGTAGTGGTGGAGCGGGTACCAGCGGGTAGTGGTGGAGCGGGTACCTGCGGGTAGTGGTGGAGCGGGTACTTGCGGGTAGCAGTGTAGCTGGCGGTGTGCAGCAACGCTCCGCCGTCATAAATCGTCGAGACACGAACCCTGACTCTCCACACAGATGGTTGACAAGAACAACCCCTTGTTACCCCCCTACCCCCCCCCCCCCCCCCACCCCCTCTCGCCGTCTCAAGGTAGGGCCGAGCCTTGTAGGCAGGACTCCCGGCTCCTCCTCACCTTATGCGGCACAGGAAGCTGTCCTCCTAATGTTCTTATGCCTCCACATTCATATATGCGTAGTAATAGGGCTGATGATGAAGTGGGTCGCATAAGTCATAACACAAGACCCACAATGTCTCGAGTTATAAGGCTCAGAAAATCGGTGGTTGAAACGCTTGGTCGACCTCCGGGGATTTCTGTGAGTGCCAGAAGTATGTGAGTGCACTAATGTCCTTGGGTCTGACAAGCAAGGTTGTGGGGTGAAGCTGGAGAGAGATTGCCGATACTAATGGTGAATAAATGCTATTGGTGTTGAAAAACAAAAGGGAAATCAGTGGCTCAATCAGGCATGGAAGTACAAGGGCATGGAGAAACTGCAGAAATAATAGGATACCAGAGAGTAGACAGAGAGATACCAGAGGGCCAGAAATGAGTACCTCAGTGTAAGAAGAGAAGCAGAGAAACAGTATGAAAACAACATAGTAAAAGAAAAAAAGCCAAAACTGCTATACAGCCACATCAGGAGGAAAACAACAATGAAAGAACAGGTGACGAAACTGGAAAGGGAGAAGACGGGTACACAGTGGAACAAGGAGGTGTGTGAAGAACTTAACAAGATATTCCAGGAGGTTTTACAATGGAACGAGGAGAAGTCCCTGAAGTAGGAGAGATGGCAGTAAACCAGGAGGCCTTGGAAGGGTGCGAAGTTACCAGAGATGAGGTTAAGAAGTATTTGTTGGATCTGGACGTGATAAAGACTTGGGCTGGACGGAATCTCATCATGGATACTAAAAGAGTGTGCAGAAGCACTTTGCTTGCCACTCTCCATAGTGTATAGTACGTCACTGGAGACAAGAGACCTACCAGAAATATGGAGGACAGCTAATGTAGTCCCAATATACATTGTGCACCCCACCAAGAGCGACTGGCAAGAGGATATGAACTAGAGGCCAGTGTCCCTAACTTGTATACCATGCAAGGTGAAAACCTAGTAACACATCTGAAGAGAAGGAACTACTTGACTCACCACCAACTTGCGTTCAGGTATGGAAAATCTTGCCTCACAGCTTTAATAGAATTCTACGACCAGATGACAAAGTGACAAGACAGAGGAGGGTGGGCAGAAGGCATTTTCTTGGGCTGTTAGAGAGCCTTTGACACAGTACCCCATAAGAGGCTGGTGTATAGGTTGGAGAAACAAACAGGAGAAACTGGTTGGGTGCTCCAGTGAATAAGGGAGTACCTAAGCAATAGGAAGCAGAAAGTTACTCTGAAGAGACCTCAGAATAGTGCGATGTCACCAGTGGAGTCCCGCAAGGTTCTTCACTCGGACGTATCCAGTTTTTGATATACGTAAATAATCTTCCAGGGCTATAGACTGGATCGAGATCTTCCTCTCAATGTTTACTGATGATGCTAAAAATTTGAGAAGAATTAAGACAGAGGAGGACAGCATGAGGCTGCAAGATGATCTGGACAAACTGTTGGAATGGTCCAACAAATGATTATTAGAGTTTAACCGAAGTCAATATAAAACGATGAAGGCTGGTTTAGGGAGAAGGAGGCCAGATACAAGGTACCATTTGGGATATGAAATCCTTCAAGAATCAGGGAGGGAGAGAGAGACCTGAGAGTTTGATATCATACCAGACCTGTTCCCTAAAGCCCACATCAAGAGGATATCATCAGCGGCAAATGCTAGATTGGACAACATAAGAACTGCATTTAGAAACTTGTGTAACGAATCATTTAGAATCTTAGATATACATATGTCAGGCCAATCCTGGAGTATGCAGCCCCAGCGTGGAGTCTGTATCTAGTGAAGCACAATACTAAATTTGAGAAGGTACAAAGGTATGCCACCAGACTAGTACCCAAGCTGACGGATATGAGTTACGAGGAGAGACTACGGGGAGCTGAACCTCACGTTGCTGAAAGAAGAGTTAGGGGAGACATGATCACCACATAAAAGATTCTCAGAGGAATTGATCGAGTTGATAGACAGTTTATTTAACACAAGGGGGCACACTAACAAGAGGACACAGGTGGAAACTGAGTACCCAGATGAGCTACTGTTACGGACCCGAATCCAGCGTCCGAGCATGGAGCAGTGACGACCGCGCCATCTGTGGGTCAGCTCCCGAAACCCCCTCCAAATGGACGACGACACCTGGTGAGGACGAGGTGTACTGGCCACGAGGGCCAGTTTCCGGTCCTGTTCAGCTCACAACACAGCCGCTGCTGACCTCTGGTGAGGTGGTGCTCAGACAACAACGCCATCTATGGAGTGGATAGGTGGGCGTTTGGGTCTGAGCCTGTAAGTGAGGTGCTTTAGTGTGTCCCTGTTAATGATGACGTGTCTGATTACAGAGTCGACCTGGGACTGCTGTAAGGGAAGTTGAGTCAGTCTACCCAAGGCAGCCGTCTCGACACCAAGTGTTTTGCTGCAGCAGCTGTGAGTCACCTCTCGGATGAACACTGTGGTGTTACCCTGCCTGTGAAGCAGCAGTTGAAGGATTGTCATACCCGGGACTGACTGGTGGAGACGTTTAACCACTGGGGTATTGTGGAAAGGAGAGTGATCTGTGGTATCACACGAGGCTCCTGACTAGGGCGCTACCCTAGTATCACTCGTGGAGTGGCCTAACCAGCGTTGCTGATTCGGAACCTGCCAGCCATCTGCTGGACTTGTGGTTGACGGCCCCCACGGCGGTGCCCCCAGTGGAACAGTGTTTTGGCTGACCTGTGGCCGGGGTAGACTCAGCTTCTCGAAGGATTCGTCGTGAGCCCACGAGAGCACCGAGAGCTTGGGACCGAGAGGATCCAGGGTCTTCAGAAGAAGACGACAGTGTATTATAGTGTTTATACCCCCCCCCCCCCGTGTAATCCTTTATATATATTTATTGGTGACGGTGATCATTATATTATATTAAGTTTTTTACTTTATTTCCCTTCCCCTTTTAATTTACTTGCGTTACGGATCACATCCCTTGAAAGCCACTACTGGCTTGGGGCCGGATACCCTTCCTCTAACAACATCAGAGTAAGAACCCAGTTGTGACCCAAGAGGGCCGTAACAGCTACAAACACATTAGAAAGGACTTTTCAGTGTCAGAGTAGTTAACAAATGGAATGCATTAGGCAGTGATGTGGTGGAGGCTGACTCCATACACAGTTTCAAATGTAGATATGATAGAGCCCAGTAGGCTCAGGAACCTGTACACCAATTGATTGACAGTTGAGAGGCGGTACCAAAGAGCCAGAGCTCAACCCCAGCAAGCACAACTAGGCGAGTACAAACACACACACACCAGTTTGGTTGTAAGGAATGATAAAGTAGCGGCATTTAACCACACACAAAATACCGCGAATAAACATTATTTGGGGCGAGAGTCAACATGGAGTCTGGCCATCGTAGTCTCCTTCCCTCTTGTCGCCTCCTCCCTCTACTCTCCCCCCCCCCTTCTTCTCTCACTCCTTCCCTCTTGTCGCCTCCTCCCTCTACTCTCCCCCCCCCCCTTCTTCTCTCACTCCTTCCCTCTTGTCGCCTCCTCCCTCTACTCTCCCCCCCCCCCCTTCTTCTCTCACTCCTTCCCTCTTGTCGCCTCCTCCTCCCTCTATTGCTTCCTTCCCCTGTTTATCTTCCTCGCTTTTCTCTATTTCGCTCCCTCAATCTTGGCCTAAACTTTCCTTCTCTATTGCTATTTCCCCTCTCCATCGCCTTCCTCCCTCAGTCTTTCCCTCCATCGCTATCTATCTCCTTCGTCCCTTTCCATCCCTCCATCCCATCCTTCGAGCCTTCGGGGTATTTGTGAAGCCTGGAGGCTGTGTCGTCCCCCCTAGACCACTACCACCTCTGGATCACTTGTGTAGCTCCTGGGCCCGACGCTACCAGGGCCTACCTCAGGCGCATAGCTCCATTACCATCACAATAAATGTCTCAAAATGATTAGAATTCAGAGTGCTCCTTAACTTAAATGAACAAATCCACAAGGGCCGTGACGAGGATTCGAACCTGCGTCCGGGAGCATCCTAGACACTGCTGGGGACACTAAAAAGCCCCGAAATCATGTCAAGATAACCTCAAGATAACAGTTCCAGCAATGTATACACATGCAACAACGCATCTTATGAACCTCAACATATTTTCTCAGTCCTTGTCGGCTTTGTTTACAGTTGTGAAATAGAATAAGAGCATCGAAACTTCCCTATCACATGTTGTTATTGTTATGAACAGCCGCCCGGTGCTTCAGAGCTCATCAGCTGTGTAATACATGTCAACACAGTCGCCAAAGACTAAGAGAACATGTTCAGGTTCGCAAGTTGATGCGCAAATGTTTGTCGAATCTATGTCTTTCTTCATCATCTTGTAATTCCCCATTTACCTTTACTCTAAGATCTGTCTCGCTAGCAGTGTCTTGGTAATTCATCTGTAAGCTGTACCTCTCAGGTTGTGTATGGATCAGTCTTTTTCCACTTATTTGATACACCTGTAAGTTATGTTTGCAACTGCTCTCAAGATCAGTCCTCATCAATTTTTACAAATATTTGAATTAAAAGAAACTTTTCTTATTAAAACTACTCAATAGCTCGGTTGATAAAGCCAATATCAACCTTCCCAGGCGTGTGAAGCTTCGGCTTCACACGCCTGGGGTCCAGGGTTCAAGTCTCCTAGAACCCAGGTGAATGGAATTTGAATTAAAGTGTTGAAGTGCAAGATGAGGCAAGCAAGGCTTTAGCTCTCGGAACTGTGCAGGAGGCGAACAAGTCAGCAGTTACCTATATATAGATCCATTCTCCTCACATCATAACTACTGACGGCGCCAGGCGGTACCAGCCCAATAGGATTTTGTCCGGTGTCACGACGGCCCAATCTGCTCCTAACTCTCACTACCACCACCTCACCCATGACCACCACCTCACCCATCACCACCACAACACCCATCATCACCACAACACCCATCACCACCACCTCACCCATCACCACCACCTCACCCATCACCACCACCTCACCCATCACCACCACCACGTCAGCCGGTCGGCCAAGCGGACAGCACGCTGGACTTGTGATCCTGTGGTCCTGGGTTCGATCCCAGGCGCTCAATCCCCTGTTCGATCCCCTGTTACCTAGCAGTAAAATAAGTACCTGGGTGTTAGTCAGCTGTCACGGGCTGCTTCCTGGGGATGGAGGCCTGATCGAGGACCGGGCCGCGGGGACACTAAAAAAAAACCGAAATCATCTCAAGATAACCTCAAGATAACCACACCCATCACCACCACCTGCAGTAACTAGATGTTACGGAAGTCACCTCCATCCACAACTTTAGGGCTAGATATGACAAAGAATTCGAACGTCAGGAATTAAACAATAAGACAACAGTTACACTACTAGGTAAGTACCACAACAACCATCCCTGTCAACACTAGAGCCACCACAATGGTTGCCAGCGTACCTTACCTTCACCAACGTTCAATTCCCAAGGCCTGACTTGCATACAAAATGACTCACCTGTCCATGTGACTTATGACTGTCTTGCTCTCTTGGCTTCTACCACGAAGTGTGCGGCTGATTAGATTTTATGGTACTGCTTGGAAATGTTAGACCTAGGGGGGGGGGTTATTGTTTTAGGGATTGGGTGATGCATAGTTAGTGGTCTTGCTAGGTCATGTAATTATCCCAGTGGTTCGGGCGTAGTTTCTCTAGTACTTCTAGGAGAGTGTCTTAGGAAGTACTTGTAGTGAGGTCGTGTGTGGTTGGTTAAGCGATTCCTGTGTCGTATTTGTGGAAATAGATTACAATGTGAGTTGGCTCCCTGTTGTAAATGTCAGCTACTGGCCTTCCTCGGGGTGCATCGAACTCCCTGGTACCCATTTACCTCTAGGTGAACAGAAGCATCAGATGAAAGGAAACGTGCCCAAACATCTGTCCTGCCACGAGAATATATACACGAGACCTTTCGGCTGTGACCCCAACTTCACTCGACTACTGCGCTGCATGAAACTCTATTTGGTCGCGTGTGTCGGGTCGGGTAATGAGTGCTGAAGATTAGAGCCGGACTTGTAGGCTCCGACACCTGAGGAAGGTAGATGCCCCCCCCCCCTCCGTAGCGCTCCCTGGGTCATCCCTCTACTTACTGAACAAACGTAACCTAGCCTAGGGGCCGAGCGGACAGCACGCTGGACTTGTGATCCTGTGGTCCTGGGTTCGATCCCAGGCGCTGGCGAGAAACAATTGGGCAAAGTTTCTTTCACCCTATGCCCCTGTTACCTAGCAGTAAAATAGGTACCTGGGTGTTAGTCAGCTGTCACGGGCTGCTTCCTGGGGGTGGAGGCCTGGTCGAGGACCGGGCCGCGGGGATACTAAAAGCCCTGAAATCATCTCAAGATAACCTCAAGATAACCTAACCTAATCCAAGCTAGCCTAGCACCTTGGATGCTACGGCGACCCTGCCCCCTGGTGGTGGGCACCTCAACGAGCGAGGGCACTGGTGGCGCCTCCTCCACAAGGGTATCGGATACGCCGCCTCATTGGCTACGGGTTTTTGTCTCTTTTGATTGGTGGTTAGTAATTGCGGTTTAAGGGGGGGGGGGATGATGGTAGTTCCTGGTGACGGTGGTGATAGGGGGAAGTGCAAGTGGTGACGGTAGTAATAATGTAGTTGTAACTTCGGTTATAATTAAGTCGTATAGTATTCATTTGATGCGGGATATTAGCCGGTTGTAGTTTAAACTGTGTTATAATTGCTCGTAATGGGAGAGTATCCGCTCGCCGGGTGGCGGCCCACAGTGTGTACTCACCTGGAGGTGCTTGCGGAGGTTGGCCTTAGGCGCCTGCGTCCCACCTTTGTGGCATTGTCTGATGGGATGACTCAGGAAATGTCGGGTATCTGGTGTGTGAGTAATGACCAAGAGGCTCTTAACCTGACATCTTCCTTGAGGACTCACAGGGGCGTCAGTCAGTCAAACCATCTTCCCGAAATGATAGTTACTTAGAGTAACTATCTTATAGTAACTGCATCTAACTATGGTAACTAACTATCGTAACTAGTGACCATCTTATAGTAACTGGTCAAAGTACCAATATGTAGTGATGGACCATCAGTTAACCACTTTCTGTACTATTAATTTTATAATAAGAATATGGAACAAATAGTGCTAAAAAAATCAATATTCCAAGGCCTAGTATAGCACAAACGGTCTATATATATTATATTAATGCAAAGATAGCGCGTATTAGGCCAAGGATTGCTTGGGAGAGGTCAGGTCAGGTCTTATATATTGATATTGTGGTTAAAACAGTTTCCGGTTAGTCCAAATTCAACAATACAAAAGTCAGCTTGCAGATGGTCCGTCACTACATGTTGGTCCACCAAATTGTTACTCTACATCCATTTTAGGAGGCTGGGCTCTATATTTACTATGTCTACAGCCATCATACATATGTATCCGGTGAGTGTTGGCGCAGGTGTAAACAGAGCTGTGATGCCTTGAGTCATCACAACTCATCAGTCACCAGTAAACATCTCTTCGGAGACACCTCCAATCTGCCTTAATCAGTCGATTAAGGCAGTGTCTGGGATGCTCCCGGACGCAGGTTCGAATCCTCGTCACGGCCCTTGTGGATTTGTTCATCTCTTCGGAGACGGGGCAGTAAACAATTAAGCTTCTCAAGCGGGGAAGTAGGTATCACAGCTTTAAAAAAGTAGCAACAAATGGCTCCCTCTGAAACCATCTCCCTCCCTCTCTGTCTCCAGTATCACCTCCCTACCTCTCTCCATCCCTGCCTCCAGCACCCCATCCTTCCAGTCTTCCTCCCTTATTCCAGTTATCTATCGTACCCTTCCCCTCCTCCCTACCCCAACCCCGATCTTTTCCCCCATTACCCGCCAGGGACCTCCCCCTCCCCAACCTAAAGGCCTCAGCGTGTCCCTGAGAGCAACCCTCCTGCTCCCCGCGCGGCCCCTGGTGGCTCAGGCTCTTGGAGGACAGGTTCAAGGACAGGTTGAGAGACAGTGAGAGACGGAGACAGAGAGAGAGAGAGAGAGAGAGAGAGAGAGAGAGAGAGAGAGAGAGAGAGAGAGAGAGAGAGACCTCTCTTGGATTGCCTGTCCTCCATTATTCACCAGACTTTTGGACAAAGTGGAGAACCGTGCAATAAGGTTCATCTCTAGTTTTGACCAAGTCTTGTGGGAATGGTATGAACAACAGAGCCTGCAACACCGTTGTGACTTAGGCGGTCTTACTGTTATGTACAAGGCCAACATTCTCAGTGTTCCATACCTGGCCAAACTTCATGGACAACCAGTAGCTGGTACCGGTAACACTAGGCTCTCAACCTTCAACTGTCTCATGCTGGAACTGGCCTTTCTCAAGAACATCACTCCATCAGCGATCATTCATTGCTAGGCTGACTAGCATCAAGAACTTGTTAACTCAACACGGGAGATCAGGTCAAAGGCTCTGGCACACAGTTGGCTAAGGGCTCATCCTGTTCCTTATATGATTGTTAAGTAATGATTAAAGTTTATTCCTAATGCTGCGCATATAAGAGGCTCATGAAAGAAATGAGTCTATAGGAGCAGATTTCAACTGAGCGGAGGTAGGATTACAGCTCTTGCTTGCAGTTACACCAGATTCTTTATATGATATTTATTTATATGATAGTTCCCCTATATAGTTAATTATTTGATAGTTCCCTATATAGTTAATTATTTGATAGTTCCCTATATGATAGTTTCAGAGAACTACAGAGCCGTCGGTATAGCACTGATACGCATCGTTACCCATACTCTGAGTACTCTCAGTGATGCTGCACAGTGTTAACTGTTTTAATAATGTAGAGTGTACACTATCTTTCTTGGGCGCATTTACAAAATCAACTGATAGATCCCAGTTATCCCATGGAGTAATTTGTTGATTAATCATTAATTGAGTTGGGTACATATTTAATATTTTGATGGAGTTGGCTACCTTGTAGAACCAAAATACATAATCAGATTTCGTTCTTCTTCTATAGACGTCAGGTGAGTGCAGCATATTAGAAAGTTTAGCTTGAAACTTCATGTGTTGTCAGATCTATTCAATGCCTTCACGCCGAAAACTGTGCTAATAGACAAAATTCTCTCACTTATGGTAGGTAATTTTAACTCTGCTCTCATATTAACTATTCTCGTGGACTTTGGAGCCCCAAGGATGAGACGCATAGCTTCATTTTGCAAGGTTTCAGCTCTTTGTCTGTATACAGTGTGAGATGTAGAGCATTGTAGTCAATCACAGAGCGTATATATGATACATAAAACATTCTAGCAAGTCTCACGTTGATTCCATGATTAACACCAACAAGGACCCGCAAGGGCTTTAATCTCTCCCACAGTCTCCTCTTGAGAGAAGAATGTGGCATGGGAGGTGGGGAGGGTGGTGGCGTGGGTGGTGGGGAAGGTGGTGATATGGGAGGTGGGGAAGGTGGTGGTGGGGAAGGTGGTGGTATGGGAGGTGGGGAAGGTGGTGGTATGGGAGGTGGGGAAGGTGGTGGTATGGGAGGTGGGGAAGGTGGTGGTATGGGAGGTGGGGAAGGTGGTGGTATGGGAGGTGGGGAAGGTGGTGGTATGGGAGGTGGGGAGGGTGGTGGCGTGGGTGGTGGGGAAGGTGGTGGTATGGGAGGTGGGGAAGGTGGTGGAATGGGTGGTGGGGAAGGTGGTGGTATGGGTGGTGGGGAAGGTGGTGGTATGGGAGGTGGGGAAGGTGGTGGTATGGGTGGTGGGGAAGGTGGTGGTATGGGTGGTGGGGAAGGTGGTGGTATGGGTGGTGGGGAAGGTGGTGGTATGGGTGGTGGGGAAGGTGGTGGTATGAGTGGTGGGGAAGGTGGTGGTATGGGAGGTGGGGAAGGTGGTGGTATGGGAGGTGGGGAAGGTGGTGGTATGGGAGGTGGGGAAGGTGGTGGTATGGGAGGTGGGGAAGGTGGTGGTATGGGAGGTGGGGAGGGTGGTGGTATGGGAGGTGGGGAAGGTGGTGGTATGGGAGGTGGGGAAGGTGGTGGTATGGGAGGTGGGGAAGGTGGTGGTATGGGAGGTGGGGAAGGTGGTGGTATGGGAGGTGGGGAAGGTGGTGGTATGGGTGGTGGGGAAGGTGGTGGTATGGGAGGTGGGGAAGGTGGTGGTATGGGAGGTGGGGAAGGTGGTGGTATGGGTGGTGGGGAAGGTGGTGGTATGGGAGGTGGGGAAGGTGGTGGTATGGGTGGTGGGGAAGGTGGTGGTATGGGAGGTGGGGAAGGTGGTGGTATGGGAGGTGGGGAAGGTGGTGGTATGGGAGGTGGGGAAGGTGGTGGTATGGGAGGTGGGGAAGGTGGTGGTATGGGAGGTGGGGAAGGTGGTGGTATGGGAGGTGGGGAAGGTGGTGGTATGGGTGGTGGGGAAGGTGGTGACGTGATTTGTTTCACCTTTTGATGAGTGGGAAATTTGTGTTAAGGACTTGAGGAAGGATACACGTTATTCAGTACACATGATGATTCGCGCAACAAAAATGAGTATATTAAACGCTACCTATCCTAGTCTAACCCATCCTAATCCTCTCTAACCTAACCTATCCTAACCCAGCTTAACCCTCTCTAATCTAACACTACTTACACTGTTATCCATTAGCAAACAAACAGTTTGTGAAAAGTCTTAGTACGATAAACAACCCCCCCTTTGACGTCTTTAATTTACCATTAGTACTGCACCTAACAACCAGTCCCGCCCGAGGCTGCAGGATGCCTACTGCTAGCAACCACAGTCTGGATGTATCCCACGTTTACACCACCACTTGTCAAACCTCCCGTACGTCTCTCCTTAATCATGGCAGCTTTGTTTACATTTTTAAACAGTTTAAGAGTTTGGAAACTTCACCACCCGAGGGTATGACAGTTATAGACAACCTGGTGGCGCCTCGTTAGGGTAGGGTTGGTCAGGTTAGGGTGGTTGGGGTTGGGTTAGATTGGGGGGTTGTTTATAGAGGAACGATGACGTTCTTAAAGCTTCGTGACGAACAGCTTCTTACTGCCAACGACATCTCGCTAAGGAACACAGTTATAAATCGCCGTTTTCACTAATTTGCATATTTTCGGTATACAAATTCGTAATTTTAAACTCCAAAAATGTGTAGTCACCCTGAATTCCGCTGTGGTGCGTGACAAGGTTTGTAATTTAGGGTGAGTCATAGTAGCATCGTGTAGGGGAAGTGAACCCTGAAGGCCGCCTGTGGCCGAGGGAGTCTGGGGAGGTCTTCCTCACTCCTATACGTGGTGACGCAGGCGGAGGGTGATGAGGTCCCCTCTCTCACCCTGCAACACGTGGTGAGACAGGCGGAGGGTGATGAGGTCCCTCCCTCACCCTCCAACACGTGCCGGGGAAAAGCTCCTTGCGTCATCCTGAGACACTAAACGTGCTTTCCGGAGTCCAAACCTGACAAAGGATTGCAATCTCAGATCTTCCCTCCGAATGAATAAATCATGAGTACTGATTATACTTGTATACTTGGTGTCAGCAGCGTATACCAGGTCAAGAAGTCATATTCTTCTCAAGAAGTTGGTGTAAACTCTTGAGGCAAGTCTGTGTACCTCAGGTAAGCTACATGTGCAGCTTCTGGGAAGTCTTGTGCCCTGGAAGTCTCTCAGATACTCGTTAGAAATATAGTTTACTGATACATAACTACACTGAAACTTTTTTTCTTGAGGTAGGTGTTAAGAGATACATTTGCATAAGAGATTAAGACAGCGTCTGGGATGCTCCCGGACGCAGGTTCGAATCCCCGTCACGGCCCTTGTGGATTTTTTCTTCTGTATCTAGTCAGTGTAAACCACGTCTTGAAGAAGCTGGAACACTTCTTCGGGAATAAATTTTGATTGGATTCTTCATAAATTGTTTTTTGAAAAACAGGTTTAACATCATGTTCACTTCGATTGCAAAGTGATGAGTGTTTAGAAGAGGAGACGTTGCAGATGGAGAGATGGCATGGTACAGGTATTAGCAACACAGGATGTAAACATGTTTCTAAATAAATAGTGAGACTGGTGCTAAGTTGTTTTCATTTCCATCAGTAAAAGATAATAATGTTTTAAGTTCATTACTCTTCACAAGTATTTGAACTGAAGCCACGCTAAACTCCAGGTCCTAAAGTAGTAGTTTCCAGGGTCCTAAAAGAATGTATGGAAGAGCTTAATTAACCCTTATCAAAACATATTCCGCAAATCATTAAAAATTGGCCATTGTTCCGGAAAACCGGAGAGATCCGAATGTACTCCCTATATTCTCTCTCTCTCTCTCTCTCTCTCTCTCTCTCTCTCTCTCTCTCCCTCTCCCTCTCTCCCTCTCTCTCTCCCTCCCTCTCTCTCTCTCTCTCTCTCTCTCTCTCTCTCTCTCTCTCTCTCTCTCTCTCTCTCTCTCTCTCTCTCTCTCTCTCTCTCTCTCTCTCCCTCTCCCTCTCTCCCTCTCTCTCTCCCTCTCTCTCTCCCTCTCCCTCTCCCTCTCTCCCTCTCTCTCTCTCCCTCTCTCTCTCTCTCTCTCTCTCTCTCTCTCTCTCTCTCTCTCTCTCTCTCTCTCTCTCTCTCTCTCTCTCTCTCTCTCTCTCTCTCTCCCTCTCCCCCCCCCCACCCAGCATCTCCTCATCTCACTGCCCAATTTGTCCGTCACAAGTGGCCTCCGCCCCTGATTGTGATGGTTGTTACCAGAAAGATATAAAGGGCCTCACTTTGTATCTTTGACACAAGAAAAGAACGATTATTTACTCGGTGTCACTGTGAGGCCCATGGGTCGTCTGGCCAGCAGGCAAGGCCCCCCCCCCCACCCAAGACCATTTGTGCAGTACTGTGCGCGCGCAGGGGATCCCAAGTCCACCTGCGCAATACTTCGGCGGGTGCGCGCGGCGAAGGTTCCAACGCAAGCTGCGCGGCACTGCGACGGGCTCGCACACAGGGGTCCCAACTCCAGCTGCGCGGGACTATGGCGGGCACTGAGCGGCAAATGTGACTGAATAATACTTAGCGATACTTGTCTGTTTCCGTGATATGTTTATCGCACGGAGATTTGTACGCCCTGCCTGAGCTCGGGCAAATAAGGAGACACAGCGCCGAGGCGGGAGACAGCGCGGTCACAGCGCCACCTGGAAGACTAAAGGAGTAAGAGATTAGCAAGAGTGTTTGGGTGGCCATTTTCGCGCCTTTTTTCATTTGATGCGGGGATATTAGGCGGTTGTAGTTCAAGCTAAAATTGTTTAACCGCTCGTGGTAGCTTAGTCGGTTGCATCATCTTGTTCCGCCAAATGTAATGTTATAGTTCAAATTACATGCTTATAGGGAATTTATGTATTTCCGTCGGCACAATGATGTCGCCTGGCGGCCTGCTCCCATAACTGGACACCGCTACACTAACTACTCCATGTACCAAGTGCATGGAGAAGTGTAGTGGTGCCTTTTTTGTTTTATATTACGCTATTTGCTATGTCTTGTGTCTTTTACAACGGTTTTCTTTAATTAATGCCGGTTAAAAGTTCGTTTGAATTTGTTATTCGGGTTTATTAGACTAATTTCAGTTCCTGAACACAATGTCAGTATGCGTAAGTATCCACATCGGGAAATGACACGAGACGAAAGCGCTCAGATTAATATAATTTCTTATGTGGGAAAGTTACGTTAGTAAATCACGGGTTTTTGCAATTATTCTTGCATAATGTCAGTATATAATTCATATGTATTATCAGTGATAGGCTATTAATATAACTTTGTTTTTCAAATTTAAAATGTTTTTTTACATTTTTGTTAACGAAGTTAGTTAATACGCAACCATTATATTAATTACTTCAGATGTTTGAATTTCAATAAATGTAAACACTATATGAATAAGAATTTTGTATCTTTAACTTTCCTCTGTCTCTACACCTCTCCCCCCCCCGGGTCATAGGCCTAGAGAGGGCGGGGGGGGGGGGGGTACTGAGGGTGATGTAGAAGATAAGGATTATACATCCCTCTTGCCCCTTCGTCAAGGCTGCTCCAACCATTCCAGGATCAATGACTCGCGTGAACCTGTCTCTGATAAGGTGAATGGAGTGTCGGGATTTGGTTGATAAAGGGTATTAGGGGTGACAGGTTGTATTAGGGTGACAGTGTATCTTAGGGTGACAGGGTGTATTAAGGGAATTTTCTCAGTCCTAAGCAGTGTAAGCACCAAGTTAATCCAAGAGGTGTAGCGTGTATGTTAATGAACTGGCTGTGTGTATGGGGATTGTTCGATTACGGGCTCACTATAGCCCGTGCTACATAGACATTTTGTTCCCAGTAGCTGAATCTACAATAACAAGAACATTATCCAACATGAACTTTGTGTCTGGGTAATTGTTAGTGTTGAAAGTCATTAATCTTAACCTTATTTTACTTATTTCTTTATTTTGTAGCCACAGCTGCTAAGTGATCACTCAAGTCAGACAAAACTGTAAAGCCAGTAGTAACAGCCTGGTTCCTCAGATGTTCTTTATTGTCAACACTGTCGAGTAACATTAGGTCGATAGCACATGATAGAACTGATGCGTTAGCTAAGACTTTTGCTCGTAAAGAGGGAATTGATTACCATCTTAGACTGTCATTAAGCAGTCTGAGGGCAGTAATATTCCGGGAACATCAACTAAATCTCGTAGACTTGAAGCAAAATGAAATTCACACCAGTTGCTCCATCTATCATCATTCTATTATGCAGGGAGAACCGCACGTCTATGGGTCATCCAGTAAGGTTAGTAGACTTCTAGATGTTACCACTGCTAGGCTTAGGCTCGGCTACAAGTACCTCTGGGAGTTTGTAATTAACATCTGCTGATGTAGACTTGACTAAATGTAAACTCTGTCAGCAGACCTACTCGCATACTTTGCGTCATTATATAATGGAATGTGACAAAATCGCAATATTCAGAGATAACACCATCAATAGTGTCCAAGAAATGTGTAAGTAATCATCATTCATAATGACGAGCTGCCCGGAATCTTAGCGAAGTATCCAAAATTTGCTTACTGGAAGTAATGCCTGCACATGACTGTAAAGCTGCCGCCCAGTTGGGTGGGTGTGGAGCACATGACTGTAAAGCTGCCGCCCAGTTGGGTGGGTGTGGAGCACATGACTGTAAAGCTGCCGCCCAGTTGGGTGGGTGTGTAGCAAGGCTAGTAACTGTGTGACTCACCATAGATGTAAAGTGCCTTGTACAGTGACTGTTGTGAGCCTGTTGTTGAATCACTTGTGTTATAAAAAGATTATCGATGTGTATATGTATGTGTAAATGATTGTATACATATGTACCTGTATATATAACATTAACAATTGTGTAACTAGCTTCAAAAGATTGTTACTTGGTTAACTAAGTGAACTCTGGGGCTCAGTTCCTGAACCCATTATGTGCCTCTGTAACCCTTTCCACCACCGCCCACGGGATGGGTATAGGGTACATAACAAAGAAAGAAATTGATTGAGTTGTGCAGCAGGGTTGGTATCCCTGGCCCGGGTAGATGGGTAGTGCAGCAAGGTTGGTATCCCTGGCCCGGGTAAGGTTATCTTGAGATGATTTCGGGGCTTTAGTGTCCCCGCGGCCCGGTCCTCGACCAGGCCTCCACCCCCAGGAAGCAGCCCGTGACAGCTGACTAACACCCAGGTACCTATTTCACTGCTAGGTAACAAGGGCATAGGGTGAAAGAAACTCTGCCCATTGTTTCTCGCCGGGGCCTGGGATCGAACCCGGGACCACAGGATCACAAGTCCAGCGTGCTGTCCGCTCGGCCGACCGGCTCATGGGTAGGTGGGTAGTGCAGCAGGGTTGGTATCCCTGCCCCAGGAAGGTGGGTAGTGCAGCAGGGTTGGTATCCCTGGCCCGGGTAGGCGGGTACTGCAGCAGGGTTGGTATCCCTGCCCCAGGAAGGTGGGTAGTGCAGCAGGGTTGGTATCCCTGCCCCAGGAAGGTGGGTAGTGCAGCAGGGTTGGTATCCCTGGCCCGGGTAGGTGGGTACTGCAGCAGGGTTGGTATCCCTGCCCCAGGAAGGTGGGTAGTGCAGCAGGGTTGGTATCCCTGGCCCGGGTAGGTGGGTAGTGCAGCAGGGTTGGTATCCCTGCCCCAGGAAGGTGGGTAGTGCAGCAGGGTTGGTATCCCTGGCCTGGGTAGGTGTCTCGGTGGGCGAGAGAGATCTTCCCAAGTCATTGTCATTCATAATGTGCCTCACTCAGGTAATACAGCAGGTGTCGGCTAGCTCATTTTCTGTCTGTTTTGTCTCCCCTTTTACCTTCCCTACCTCCCCCTACCCCCCCCTTCCTCTCCCCCCTCCCCTACCTTCCCCTACCCTACCTCCCCCAAGCCCCACCTCCCCCACCTTTCCTGTATGTTGGGATTCTGGACAGGTGGGGTCATTAAGGCCTCATGTTAAGAGTTCATGTTTGTGGTGTGTGTTGGCACACCAGATGCTAGATAAATTCAGTCTGTTATCCATCTGTTTATATCACATATGTGTCTGCACACATATGTGTCTGCACACATATGTGTCTGCACACATATGTGTCTGCACACATATGTGATATAAAAGGTGAGGGTGACTTCACGCCAATCTGAGGGTGAGACCTCAGATTGGCGTGAAGTCACCAGTGGAGTCCCACAGGGCTCTGTACTCGGTCCTATCTTGTTTCTGATATATGTAAATGATCTCCCGGAGGGTATAGATTCATTTCTCTCAATGTTTGCTGACGATGCCAAATTTATAAGAAGGATTAAGACAGAGGAGGACTGCTTGAGGCTTCAAGAAGACCTAGACAAGCTGAAGGAATGGTCGAACAAGTGGTTGTTAGAGTTTAACCCAAGCAAATGCAATGTAATGAAGATAGGAGTAAGGAGCAGGAGGCCAGATATTAGGCATCATCTGGGAGATGAAATTTTTCAAGAGTCAGAGAGAGAAAAAGACTTTGGGCTTGACATCACGCCAGACCTGTCCCCTGCAGCCCATATCAAGAGGATAACATCAGCGGCATATGCCAGGCTGGCCAACATAAGAACGGCATTCAAAAACTTGTGTAAGGAATCATTCAGAACTTTGTATACCACATATGTCAGGCCAATCCTGGAGTATGCAGCCCCAGCATGGAGTCCATATCTAGTCAAGGATAAGACTAAACTGGAAAAGGCTCAAAGGTTTGCCACCAGACTAGTACCCGAGCTGAGAGGTATGAGCTACGAGGAGAGACTACGGGAATTAAACCTCACTTCACTGGAAAACAGAAGAGTTAGGGGGGACATGATCACCACATTCAAGATTCTCAAGGGAATTGATAGGGTAGATAAAGATAGGCTATTTAACACACGGGGCACACGCACTAGGGGACACAGGTGGAAACTGAGTGGCCAAATGAGCCACATAGATATTAGAAAGAACTTTTTTAGTGTCAGAGTGGTTGACAAATAGAATGCATTAGGAAGTGATGTGGTGGAGGCTGACTCCATACACAGTTTCAAGTGCGCATAAAACTAAATTGGAGAAGGTTCAGAGGTTTGCCACCAGACTAGTGCCCGAACTGAGGGGTATGAGCTATGAGGAGAGACTACGGGAATTTAACCTCACATCGTTGGAAGACATGAGAAGAGGGAGCCGGTCGGCCGAGCGGACAGCACGCTGGACTTGTGATCCTGTGGTCCTGGGTTCGATCCCAGGCGCCGGCGAGAAACATTGGGCAAAGTTTCTTTCACCCTATGCCCCTGTTACCTAGCAGTAAAATAGGTACCTGGGTGTTAGTCAGCTGTCACGGGCTGCTTCCTGGGGGTGGAGGCCTGGTCGAAGACTGGGCCGCGGGGACACTAAAGCCCCGAAATCATCTCAAGATAACCTCAAGATAACATGAGAGTTAAGGGAGATAGGATCACCACATCGGGTAGACAAAGACAGTTTATTTAACACAAGGGGCACACCTACTAGGGGACACAGGTGGAAATTAAATGCCCAAAATGAGCTATAAACACATTAGAAAGAATTTGTTTAGTGTCAGAGTAGTTAGTAAATGAAATGCATTAGGAAGTGATGTGGTAGCGGTAGACTCCATACACAGTTTTAAGTGTAGATATGATAGAGCCCAATAGGCTCAGGAACATACTGTACATACTTCATAGGATCAAGTCTATAGTATGACTGTTCCTTGTCCGAAACTCGGGAAGGAATCACACCGCGTCACCTGTTGATTGACAGTTGAGAGGCGGGACCAAAGAGCCGAAGCTCAACCCCTGCAAGCACAACTAAGCCAGTACACTTACTCACTAAAGCAGCAAATAATAGATCACATCACGCTTCTCACGACGACCCAAATAGTTGGTGTTCACAGATGGAACCTGTGCGCGAAGAGAAAGTGGAATTCCTTCAAGTATTTCCTCGTAGCCTCGGAGTCCTCGTAGCCTCGGAGCCCTCGTAGCCTCGGAGCCCTCGTAGCCTCGGAGCCCTCGTAGCCTCGGAGTCCTCGTAGCCTCGGAGTCCTCGTAGCCTCGGAGCCCTCGTAGCCTCGGAGCCCTCGTAGCCTCGGAGTCCTCGTAGCCTCGGAGCCCTCGTAGCCTCGGAGTCCTCGTAGCCTCGGAGCCCTCGTAGCCTCGGAGCCCTCGTAGCCTCGGAGCCCTCGTAGCCTCGGAGTCCTCGTAGCCTCGGAGCCCTCGTAGCCTCTGAGTCCTCGTAGCCTCGGAGTCCTCGTAGCCTCGGAGTCCTCGTAGCCTCGGAGTCCTCGTAGCCTCGGAGCCCTCGTAGCCTCGGAGCCCTCGTAGCCTCGGAGCCCTCGTAGCCTCGGAGTCCTCGTAGCCTCGGAGTCCTCGTAGCCTCGGAGTCCTCGTAGCCTCGGAGTCCTCGTAGCCTCGGAGTCCTCGTAGCCTCGGAGTCCTCGTAGCCTCGGAGTCCTCGTAGCCTCGGAGCCCTCGTAGCCTCGGAGTCCTCGTAGCCTCGGAGCCCTCGTAGCCTCGGAGTCCTCGTAGCCTCGGAGTCCTCGTAGCCTCGGAGTCCTCGTAGCCTCGGAGTCCTGGGAGCCTGGTGTACCAATTTGCCGGTTTCAGCCATTCCTAGTTCTAGTGTTGATCAGCGTTACATCTACTTTTCACCAGGGCAAGTTGGGGGACATTTGACAAGCCACCGGCTTCCTGTCCTCAGGTAAATTCAGGTAAATTTACATACACACCATTAAAAGTAAAATGGCATGGAGACATGGAGACTGATGAAACTTGTGATTAGATGAAAGGTGGGCGAGATCTGTGATTGGCTAGGAGACGGGGCATTACAATTGATTTATTTAGAGATGAGACGGTTTGAACACTGGTAGAGCTTCAGTGGTCAAATGTTGACTCCACGAGGCGTGAGGCTGTACACGGCGAGGTGTTCAGTCATAACTGCATTGTCAGAGTTTTCATAGGCTGAAGAAGCCAGCCCTAATTACAAGGGGGGAAGAGATGATTGGATCGAGTAATTGGTCGAGATGGAAGAAAGACTGCGTCTCTGATCAGCCGATAGTCTCCTTCTGGAGTGTGATCTTGTACAGGTGCACGCTGACGTCCCCTTCTGGAGTGTGATCTTGTACAGGTGCACGCTGACGTCTCCTTCTGGAGTGTGATCTTGTACAGGTGCACGCTGACGTCCCCTTCTGGAGTGTGATCTTGTACAGGTGCACGCTGACGTCTCCTTCTGGAGTGTGATCTTGTACAGGTGCACGCTGACGTCCCCTTCTGGAGTGTGATCTTGTACAGGTGCACGCTGACGTCTCTTTCTGGAGTGTGATCTTGTACAGGTGCACGCTGACGTCTCCTTCTGGAGTGTGATCTTGTACAGGTGCACGCTGACGTCCCCTTCTGGAGTGTGATCTTGTACAGGTGCACGCTGACGTCCCCTTCTGGAGTGTGATCTTGTACAGGTGCACGCTGACGTCTCCTTCTGGAGTGTGATCTTGTACAGGTGCACGCTGACGTCCCCTTCTGGAGTGTGATCTTGTACAGGTGCACGCTGACGTCTCCTTCTGGAGTGTGATCTTGTACAGGTGCACGCTGACGTCCCCTTCTGGAGTGTGATCTTGTACAGGTGCACGCTGACGTCTCTTTCTGGAGTGTGATCTTGTACAGGTGCACGCTGACGTCTCCTTCTGGAGTGTGATCTTGTACAGGTGCACGCTGACGTCCCCTTCTGGAGTGTGATCTTGTACAGGTGCACGCTGACGTCTCTTTCTGGAGTGTGATCTTGTACAGGTGCACGCTAACGTCTCCTTCTGGAGTGTGATCTTGTACAGGTGCACGCTGACGTCTCCTTCTGGAGTGTGATCTTGTACAGGTGCACGCTGACGTCTCCTTCTGGAGTGTGATCTTGTACAGGTGCACGCTGACGTCCCCTTCTGGAGTGTGATCTTGTACAGGTGCACGCTGACGTCTCCTTCTGGAGTGTGATCTTGTACATGTGGCACGCTGACGTCCCCTTCTGGAGTGTGATCTTGTACAGGTGCACGCTGACGTCCCCTTCTGGAGTGTGATCTTGTACAGGTGCACGCTGATGTCCCCTTCTGGAGTGTGATCTTGTACAGGTGCACGCTGACGTCCCCTTCTGGAGTGTGATCTTGTACAGGTGCACGCTGACGTCTCCTTCTGGAGTGTGATCTTGTACAGGTGCACGCTGACGTCTCCTTCTGGAGTGTGATCTTGTACAGGTGCACGCTGATGTCTCCTTCTGGAGCGATGTACAGGTGCATCAGGGAACAGATTAATATATTTGAGGTCACCCGGAGACAACATCGAGGCCAGTTATAACGCTTAGTTGTGTTAGGAAACTATTCACCAATTTTACCCCGTCTTGGTGCATATAGGTGGTGCCTGTGTCCATAGGTGTTACCCTGTGTCTTGGTGCATGTGGTGCTTGGTGCATATATATATATATATATATATATATATATATATATATATATATATATATATATATATATATATATATATATATATATATATATATATATATTTTTTTTTTTTTTTTTAAATAAATTTTTTTCCTTTATTGTGTATTTAAAGGTTACAAAACATACAAGACAAATGCCTAAAGGTTATGGATCTCTTGAAGCTCCTCCGCTTCTGGACAGGAACCGAGGACGCAGCAAGCATTTCCCCTCTGGATCGCCACACTGAGACGCTGAAATAAAAAACTGGAAGCCCTTGGGTCTCTGGTGACGTCAATGAGCTTGGACCCCAATTCCTTGAGAAATCCCAAGGCACTCTTGCCCCAGGGGCCATGCGTCTCAGACGCTATGGGAACAAAGAGGTATTGACCTTCCAGTCGCCTGTACTTGAGTGATTTTGCTGTTTCCCTGTGGTTGGCCGCCCCACCTGCTTGATCAGCTCCGAAGTGTACATAGGTGTCAGCCAGGGTGGATACACATGTGTAGTCCCACACCAACTGTCTACCCTCCTTCCATGAGTATATGGTGATGCCATCAGGGCGAAGTGCTGGGAAATCCGGGTTTTGGACCCCTAGGATGCGAGGTTCTCTCTCCGCTGGGCACCCAGCTGAGACGAGGCTTCTCTTGATGATGTCATTGACCTCGTTGTGTCTTGCATGCCAGCCCTTTGTGCTTCCGCAATGCAACCCATGCAGTCCGTATTGGTCTGCTTCCACCCTGTTGCAAATACACTTGTATTCAGTGTGAATTGGGGCACCAAGGCGGAGGGCCACTGCTACACGAAGGGATTCTGGATCTAGGCGCGTGCCCATTGCAGACATGGGTACTGCCAGGAGGAAGTCTCCTGCATGGGGGGCACGCACTGCTCTGAGGCGGGCTTTCTCCTTGTCTGATGTTGCGACGCTGAGCATGGCATCAGCTACTTTTTCCACTAGAGGGTGGTCCCAGCCGGACTGTTTGTGTTGTTTTGTTGGCTCTATAATGGTTGCTGGGGCTGCAAGAACATTCCACTGATTTGAACATTCAGTGAAAGCAGGATCGTGTATTCCTGCTGAATCTCTCAGGGTTGCAGGTAAAATATCTCTGACGAGGTCGTGCGATGCATGAGAGGAGGAAAGGAAGGCTGGTAGAGCAATTTGGGAGGCTGTGCGGACACCAAGGCCGCCGAGTCTCACAGGAAGGGTTGCTTGCTCCCACTGAGAGTCGTCCAATGGCAGGTTCAGGACTTTCACCAGCATGGACCTTAGAAGGGTGTCATACACATTTAACTTAGGGCTGCTGTAGGATGGAGAACATCTCAGAAAGTAGGTCAACTTAGGGAGAGACAGGCATCTTGTAAGGAGAAAGAGAGCATCATGGGCATCAATCTTGTCAATCCTGTCCTGCATTCTCTTTAGGTCAGTGATTTTTGCAGCCAGGACCTCCTCGATTGCTCGTGGGCCAATGGGGGCACCCAGGAGAGTGCAGTCCGGTGGTTCGACAACGAGAATGTCTGGAAGAGCATTTTGTATTTGCCCAGTGATGTCTGGGTTGTGGGAGATTATTTCACATTTGGATGCATTGAGAATGAGGCCTAAGGCTGCTCCCTGCTCCTGGATTATATATATATATATATATATATATATATATATATATATATATATATATATATATATATATATATATATATATACTAAGGTTACTTTGGTCCTGGACAAAGTTATACTTACTGGTTGGTCAGTAAGTAATTGTGGAGGTCCAGTGGTTGATAGGCTTTAAGCCCAACACCAAACCTAACCCAAGATAACATTGGCGAGTTGATTGCATCTTAAATAAGTCAAAAGTTTTAATACTAATGATGATAACGACGATAGTCATATAATTTCAAATTTAAAATAATAATTAAAAATGCCTCTGTAGCCAAGTGTGTCTGTGTACGAGTTTTGGTCGAATTTATTGTGTGAAACATTTAGTGATGCTATTTTTCTGGGAATGAATAAAGAGACGTCAGGAGCAGGTAGTTGGTGCCAGCCGTGAAGGTGTTAAAACTGGTTTAGCGCGTCTCATTATGTGGTTCCCGATGGATAGAAAAACTTGCAAACGCGATTAATATTACTGGTTATAAATTATGTGGAGATAGAATCACATTTGTGAGGTGATTACTTGTGTTGGGCAGGAGCAGTTGGCTTAGGACTCGACGCCAGGTATTTTAATGGTGGGTTAGGCTTGCATAACGTCCGTGCATTACTGTACCCAGGCTGACTATGCCTGGCGAAGGTGGTTAGTGTTAGGGTGTTTGAGCTGTGATTGTCGCGAACGACTGGTATCACCTAGCTTGGGGTGGGGGGGGGGGGGGGGGGGGGTAACCTAAGGCACGCGTGCCGAAAGTAGTACGGGTAAACTATCTTGTTGTCGTGCATACACAGTTATTGGTCGCCTAAATAAAGTTCTTTAATGATGCTTTCAAACATGTTATTCTCCTTTAGCACTCGAGAGAATTTTTAGAATATTATCGGCAATTTAATCACACGCTCTCAAAAAAAGTTCCCGACCCCCCCCCCCCACCCTAGTCCTTTATGTAGGATTTTGAATACATGAAGGAGGAATTTAACGTAACAATACTTATTCATGTATTCAAATTCTATATTTGAATTCATGAATAACGTAATTGAAATCCAAAATTATGTTTTTATAGTCAAGTTTGGAGAGGTTGCTGGATGCCAGTAACACAGCGGTGATGCCTCGGCTTCTTGAGGTTACCTTGAGGTGATTTCAGGGCTTAGCGTCCCCGCGGCCCGGTCCTCGACCAGGCCTCCTTTTTGTTACACACACACATGAAGCAGCCTGTAGCAGCTGTCTAACTCCCAGGTATCTGTTTACTGCTAGGTGAACAGGAACAACAGGGTAAAAGAAACTCTGCCCATTTGTTTCCGCCTTCACCGGGGACCAAACCCGGAACCTTAGGACTACGAATCCCGAGCGCTGTCTACTCAGCTATCAGGCCCCCCGTTCACGTCCGGCCAGGCTTGTTCACGTCTCTCGCACACACATGTCCAACCAGCCACTATTCTTGCCTGTGGCATGTGTTAGGATACAGGTGTTAGAGCAGGTGTTATAAACGAGTAGTGACACTCATTACAGTTATGATAAATGATACATGTACTGCCCGGTTACGTCCAGTTATTAATATTGATCCCTGAAAATTGCTTGTTATTATATAATGGCGACCATATATATCATCGTACACCATGATATATTAATGTTCTCTCAAAGGGAGGCGGATTATGATAGCTTGCTCCTGTAATGTTACATTTCTTGAGCTAATTTACACCTGTTATTATTGCATGTATGTTGCTTGTCACATTAGTAAGTTGTGTGATGGAGTAAGGAAGGATTATTCTGCCCTGGGAGCGAGGGTAGGCTATCATGAACAATTCACAACCATCAGTTATCCATGAGTTCAGTTTAGCAATGAATTAAAGGATAATGTATAGCATTAGGGTGATTAATAGTTGTGATGATGCAACATTATGTAGCCTCATTGTACTGGTCTGTGTTAGTAAGAAATGTGTGTAAGGGGTTAGGGTAAATGAGCCAGGTGGTGTTGGTGATCTTGGGAGGTGGCGACACACCTGGGGAGGGGGGGGGGGCACACCTGGGAGGAAGGGGTGGCGACACACCTGGGAGGAAGGGGGCGGTGACACACCTGCGAGGAGGGGGGCGACACACCTGGGAGGAAGGGGGTGGTGACACACCTGCGAGGGGGGTGGCGACACACCTGGGAGGGGGAGGACACACCTACTAGGAGGGTGCCGACACACCTGGGAGGGGAGGACACACCTGCGAGGAGGGTGGCGACACACCTGCGAGGGGGGTAGCAACACACCTGCGAGGGGGGTGACGACACACCTGGGAGGGGGAGGACACACCACAAGGAGGCGGCTCCATCAGTGTACAGGGACTGCCAAACTTTAGCAGAGTGGACGGGACTTTAATACAAAATAATGGTCAGAAATGATAGCTTAAACATATGGAGCTATATGAAACAATTGTTATTCAACTGTGCTATCGACAACGCAACAGAAAATGTAATTACGTCTATCAAAAAGCAAAGCAGTTAGAGAAATATTACTTCGCAGCTTGTCAGGCAAGAAGTGGAGACGGCAGTTCAATCAGATCTGTACAAAAGATACGTTTCTAGGAGTGGGAAAAGATGATAGAAACGAGTTTAGCTCCAAAGTGGCACCAGAACCATTCTGCAAGACTCTACAGTTGTCAAGGAAATGCCCCCTTAATTGACTTCATTCTGGCCCCCAGAACCGATCTTGTGGGAGATGATGGTTCATCGACGGTTCAGGTCCTAGACCTGGTCAAACAGTTTTCCTATATTGTTTACGAGTTATATTCACTTGCCTATCATTGCCAACCTGTCCTCCCGCATCCTGAAGAGAACAATAGGCTACTACGCCACATAAATTACTGTCGCATTTGTCTCCTTCCCTGGGTGTGGTCGCTGGGTTCCTTGGGGGAGAGGGGTGGGGGATGCTAACCTACAAGCCTCGCTCTCCGAGTACAAGCCTGGAGGGTGCGTGTACCGCTCCATTGGTACTCACCTGGTGGAAAAAAATATGAAAGACAAAATAACATGTTTGTGATATGTGCCTTCCTGCCAAACAGGTTGTGTTATGCGAGGGGTTGGTGGCACACCTGGGGCTGGGGAGAGAATACCACGAAGGGTTTTGGGGAAGGGTGGGGGAGGGAGGCTCACCTTTGGTCGGGGAGGGGTACCCTTCACCAGGGGTTGGGGGTTGGGGGAGAGAGACGGGAGAGGGAAAAATAGAAGTACCGTTAGATGTGCCCAGCTCCTTGTCTTCTTGTTATGGGGTTTTATTTATTTTATGTTTTTACCTACAATTCCTGCCTTTACAAAGGTTGCTGGAACTCTTGGGACCCGTCTTCCTGACTAGATCGTCTAATGACTTTCGACCTTCCTTTGTATGTCATAACTGCCATTTCAACTGTGAATGGGGATCGCCTCTGATAATTTTCCTGTCTAGTTTGTTTCACTTGATTAATGCCCTTACAATGAACAAGTATTTCCTTGCGATCTTTTGGCACACCTGCTTGTATTGTCCACATACCTGTTCTCCAGTTATATTATTTCATCGATATACACCAGTATTTCGTATGTCTAGATCATGCCCTCTATCATTTCTTACATGGCATTACATTCAGCTCCGTCAGTCTGTTCCCACATTTCAGTCTCCTTAATTGTCCCTTTTTCCCTCGCCTCCACGCGTCGCGGGAGGCAAGAACTATCGTAGCAGACGTGATCATCTCTCACACAAGCCCCAGAAGACAGGCATGGTAGACAATGACGCTTCATAGCACGAGTGGTACACGAACTAGGGGTTACACGTTCCCAAATGAGCCAAAGAGACATTATATAATACAGTTGGGTTCGTATCCCGGGAGGGACAGAAATGGTTGAGCACATTTCCTATCACGGAATGCCTCTGTTGATCTAGCAGTAAATAGGTACCTGGGAGTTAGTCAACCCTTTGCCAAAAAAGTTTCAGCCCCGCTCCTGTGCCAAGTAAGTCCACTATGGGCTCACCAGTGTTCCCAGCGTCAATAAACTGTATCCGCGCCAGATAGGCTGTGGAACGTACATATACCAGTATTTAAGGGCTAAGAGACGGGGATTTAAGACCTGTAGCTCATCCGCCATCAGTACAACTAGGTGAAGACTGGTCGGGCCTAAGCGGTATTACGGTGTTGTTAAAAAATCCCTGTAAAGGTTCCTGAAGGCTGTCCTTGATGTTCACCAGCCGAGCCTATGCTTCTGATGTATTAGTTTGTGTACGCTTCCAGAGGTAGGTAGCATACGACCATGATTATTCTTGTTGGTTGGTCAGTAAACAATCGTGATGGTCTAGTGGTTGGACCGTCGTTGTTTGGCACTAAAAGTTCCTCATAGCTCCAAGTTTATTTTATCAAAAATTATATTCAATCTGCTCCTTTTTTTTTTGGGGGGGGGGGGGCAATTTTTCTTCCTCACAATTTGGTACACCCTTGAGGAACACCGCCCCTGTTATAACTGGAAATTTTCTCTTTGCCAATGCTAGTTCTTATGGGACGGGTGCAACCCGTTCTCGCACTTGCTTATAGTCATGGATTTGTTCATTGTATAGTCAATATTTTGCTGATGAATAAGTACATATGTGATATACTAATTTATTGTGAATATTTGAGTTTACCTGAAAAGCTGAATAGAAAACCACGACCTAACCTAACCTTCTTAGTATGTTAAGATAAGCATTTTATTGCCTCTTAATTACAATTGGTACTTAACCTATACCTATATTGATATTACAGTTTTATACAAATAATAAAACAAAACTAACATATTTAAATAAATTGTAAAGTAACTCAGGATATTGTCAAATTTTGTATAAAATCTCGATTGTTTAATAAAACTAAAAAAGAAATTCCTAATATTTAAACCTTCTGTATAGCAAATCAGGAAGACCAGTATGTATTTAAAAATATATAACTTAGAATATACCACATATGTACTTATAGTCAATATTTAGCTTATGAATAAGCAATAAGTCATATATGTGCTGTCTTGTGCGAGAGCGGGTTGGTCTTGACTGCTTTGTCTCGGCAGTTTTATTGAGGCACCATCATTTGTGTTCCAGAATTTGATTCCAATTTGGGGCGTAGATTGGGTGGTGGTTTATAGGTGTGGTGGTACTGGGGTTGAGGTCTTGGGTGGGTTGGCATGGATAGAGTAGGAGAATTGTGGTGGTTGCGATGGAAGGATGTCGGTGGGTGGTAGTGTTTGAGGGGCAATTGTTTGTTGAGGCTTGTGGTGGAAGTGTTGCTATGTACTCACCTAGTACTCACCTAGTTGTGCTTGCGGGGGTTGAGCTCTGGCTCTTTGGTCCCGCCTCTCAACTGTCAATCAACAGGTGTACAGGTTCCTGAGCCTATTGGGCTCTATCATATCTACACTATGTGATTACTATTGAAGTAGTGTAAATATACTTGAAATGTACATTATTATTATTTGTGTCCTGTGTGGATTTAATGTTAATGTGGATCCCTCGGAGGGGGGATAGGTTATGAGGTAGGAGTTTTGGCGGAGGTAGGAGTGGAGCCTGCACGGCTTACTTAGTAGGGTGGGTGGGGAAGCGAGGCAGTATAGGTTTATCTTGAATAAGAGAAAGCAGGGTGAAGGGATCGAAGCGGAGATCTTGGCCAGTATGAATTAGGGTGAGAAGAGTATGAAGGGAGAAGTGTGGGTGTGTATCTCTCAGGGTGAGAGCAGGGACACTACCCTCTCACTTGCGCTGTAGGGAGTATAACCACACCTCTTCCCCTTTACCGCTCTCTTCCCTTGATTTTCAGGATAAGACCTTTTTTTTCTTGCTGGGTGAGTTTACGAGAGACGAATAGGACTGGTGGGTGTTAGTGGCCGCGGCTGGTAATGTTGGGAGGATGGAGGCAGACTCCACACATTACGAGAACATAAAAAAAATCAGAATAAAGGAATCTGGCTTATGCGAGGTCAATCCTATTTGTTACTGTTTTCTAAATCTAACCTGTTTAGTTTGAATCTATTGTTTCGTGTCCAGAGTTTGATTTATGTACCTTAGAATCATGTTTATATCCTACATGTAAACTCTTTCATCCGGGTTGGCCATTTGAGTCATGACTTACCCTCTCGCTCCACGTATTTAGGAGAGGTCTTGGTCACGCTCAGAATCGAATTTTGGCTTTAGTGTTTTATTTGACTGTTGCCGCCAGCGAAGAATAGTTTTTGCGCGTCTGCTGCTCATCCTGCGAACAGGAGCGCAAAAGCATTACATAGGACTTGGCAGGTCTTAGAGGTCTCTCAGTGTGTTATTTGACAATGTTGCAGTTTATTTGTACACCTTATATTTAACTATAATTGTTGCTGATAACGGAACACTTCTTGCATTGCCACCGTTATGAAAGTACATATACAACACTTCTGAGCCAAGTTAATTAGGTAATACTTGACACTTTTCAACACTGAATATTTCAGGGTATTAGAAGTGTTGTTGCTCATGATTTTAAGCTACACAGTTTATAATTTCTTAAATATTCTCCTTTATCTACATGAAGGTAAAGATAAAGTGTATTAATTTTAAGTGTTTTACCATTAACAATAAAGTGATTAGCCATTTAACGCAAACGTACGTTTAGATGTGTCTAAAAATTATTAGATTATCACACTAAGTTATAATGCTTGAGCGCGTCCTAGTCTTTGTCCATTCAATTTATACAGCAAGTCCTCTAGATCCACTGAACTGCCAGAGATACTTATAGCCAAGTTGTTTACGAGCTGCACATTAACCAATCACTCTATTGCCTCTATCTATGAGGGTTATTTGCCTCATACAAGTGTCTCTTTTTGTCTCATATAATTCCGATAAACAATGGATCTGTTTCTGTTTGCACTCTTCTGCTGTCTTTAAATTCAACTGATAATTCTCTTTTGGCGACACTTTTTTATAGCTTGTTTGACTGCCCAACCACTTGGGCTGGACGGTAGAGCGACGGTCTCGCTTCATGCAGGTCGATGTTCAATCCCCGACCGTCCAAGTGGTTGGGCATGATTCCTTCCCCCGTCCCATCCCAAATCTTTATCCTGACCCCTTCCAAGTGCTATATAGTCGTAATGGCTTGGCGCTTCTGATAATTCCCTCCCTTGATTGGCCAAGATTATGCTCAACATTGATTTGTATCTGAACTGACTGCGATCGTGGCAGCTCAAGCCATATTTTCGACAGGTATCGTATTTTGAAAACTGCAGGGGGAGGGGGAGGATTTGGGCAAAATATGTCCAATCGCTGTTTTTCACCAATTTGCATATTTTCGGTATAAATGGTCGTAATTTAAAACTCCAAATATTTGCAATCACCCTGCATTCCGCTAAATAATAACGCTCGTCATACTTGTACGGGTTTTGTTACTTTTTCAGCAATTCTGAACGGGGTTCTTAGCTTTTTCGTCATATCTAAACGGGTTCTATGCTTTTTCTTGACTCGACTTAATGAAGAAATAACATAACCCATTCAAATACGACGAAAAAGGCAAAGAATCCGTTCATAGTTGATAAACAAAGCAACATAACACGTTTACATATGATGAAAAAGGCTCAAACACATTCAGAACTGATTAAAAATAACTTGTTAAACTCCTAGAACCCCAGGTGAATGAGATGTTTATTTCCATGGAAGTGTGGGTGACAATTAATATGACGTAGGCGTGGATCACTAATTCCTCTGAGCTTCAGCAGTAGCAGTCAGGTAAAGTCGAAAATTCTAGTTTGGCAGCAGGATGCTGCTTCTGGAAATTTTAATTATGAAGACAACTCAATAGCTCAGTTGACAAGAGCTTCGGCCTCACACGCGTGGGGGTCCACAGTTCGCGTCTCCTAGAACCCAGGTGAATGGAATGTTTATTTCCACGGAAGTGTGGATGACATTTTATGTATACCACTCATGTGGAGTCCTTATTATATCACACACACAACAAGGATGGAGAAGGTTCAGAGGAGTGATGCAAACTTATCCCACAGCCTGGGGTTATAAGGATAGAATAAAGAAATTAAATGTTAATTCACTGGAATAAAGTAGTATAGTGGAATTACCAAATACAAAACACATGTAATGGGTTTTGTATTCTTTTATAGACAAGGAGACATTGCAGAGTAGTAAATAAACAGAATGTGCTAAGATGGAGATTTATACAATACTGCTAAGAGTGGAATGGTGGAGGTAGACTCCAAGCATGGCTTCATATGTAGATACTGTACTGTAAGACAAGAGCTCAATAGGCTCAGGAACTTGGACTATACATCCTTGATTAAAAACAAGTACATTAGGCCAGTTAAGGAAAGAAACCAAATTTATATAAATTTTTATTAAATCTTGTTAGCCAAATCTTCAGCATGTACATTATAACTCGAGAAGTGGCCTCATACCTCGATCTTCATTTATGCTTATCTAGCACTAATGTTATTTATTTTATATATACGAATCTTCCATCAATGATATCCACGCTTGCCAATATCATTACTCCTCAGTGCCAAAGCCTAATTGTTGCATCGGCCCCAGAGGTGAAGAGGAATGGTTCATATGGGTGCCAAGTAACATCCAGCACACACAAATCATCAAACATGTTATGGCCCCTGAGCTCCTTAACAGGCACAATGAAAGGATCCTTCAGCCAGTCACTGAAAGTTGTATAAAAATAAATAATACATCATTACAGTATTTATACAATACTGCTTATTCTCATCCATTATAAACAACTATCATGCATTCTTTCATCCCATGTTCATCACTACACATATCTGATCTCCATATGAATCAGTCTCATGATGATTAATTTGAAGATAATCTATTTTCTATAAAATAAAAATTATACATATTAAACCATTTGCAGCTTTTTAACTATCAAATACAGTAAATATATCCTCTAGTTTTGTTGCAGAGTAAATGTTCAACGAAATGCAATGTCCAAACTTGATTAAGAGTTTTCCCCAAATACTGTACTACTCTACTTTCACTAACGAATTAACTATGAATATTTGTCCAATACTGGCAATGCTTTAAATTTTTGTCTTCTACACCGTTACTAAAACAGTAATACTTTGATTCAAATTACTAATTTCTTTAATTAAAATGTATTTGAGCTTTATTCATGCTTAAATCAGTACACACATGAATTATACAAATGTATTCCTATTTTCATACTATGTATTTAATTATGTAACCTGATTAGCATGAATCTTGCTTTAAATGTTAGCAATTTTATATCACATTAAAAAGAGAAGATAAAAAAATGAGGGAAATGGTCTTGCAAACTGCCAGGAGGTCTGCAAGGAAATTTACTGAAGACTTCAGAAAGTTTTCAAGATTCAACCCAAGCTAAAGCCTCATGCAAAATGGTAACCACTTGCTCAATTCGAACAAACTACCTAGTTACTGAAAGACTACCTATTGCCACTCAAATTTATCAATGTACAGTATACTTTTTTTTTTTTCCTGCATACACAAATACACGCCCACATACATCACCACAACAAGCAGTTCTTGTGATGCCTGATCATTCACAAATGAAACTATTTATTTTGATACATTATTTGATAATTTTTAGTCAACCTGAGAATGTTTAAACTTACTTGTAGACCATTCCATGTGAAACAATAACCCGTCCTTCATCTGAAGCCGATGCAAATAGTGGGTATTTGCGATGATATGCTACACTACGGACAGCTGCTTTGTGATATCGCAGAAGATGTGGTTTTCTGGTGCATTCCATTTCAAACCTGATAATTGTTCATATATCAATACAACATTCACATTCGAAATAAAGAAGGCAAGTAAGTAAGTAAGTAATTATCAAAAGAAGGCACCAAACCGGGAAGGCTATGTAGCACCATCAAATACGCAAAATAATCAGAGGGCGCTAAATATCACCAAGGATGCCAATACGATAAAGAAGGCAAGATACACACTATTTAATAAATATATTTGGTTCAAATAATAATGGGTAATCAAGGGGTTCAGGGCAGATTTAGTTAAATTATACATTAGCACAGCAGCTGCTAGGTGCATTTCTTGATCTGTTTAAACACATTTTGGTCTGACCAGTAAACAGATCGGTAACCTCATGGGCACAGCCTCAGTCCTAGGCAAGGAAAATGTTAATTAGAATTCTAGCTCATGGACAGAAAGTATACCAGGGAGTGGAAACACCCTAACACAGGAAGGTCCTCGATCCCAAGGATTTTGGAAAGAAGCTCCTCCAGACTAAACTCGCCACTTATCCATTGGCATTTTATAATCTAAGTTGCCCTGACAGCATGGAACAGCAAGTTCTGTGCTTGTGCTGTACTGTAGCTCCTGTTTATGCTCCTCGATATAACTTTGGATCTAAAGAGAATAAGTCATCACCACCTGCCATGAATTGCAAATGTGTCCAGTTTTAAACACCATTTTTTTTCCACTTTGAATTCTACAGAAATATCATGGGTTTTGTGCCCTTTTGGATTACAATCCTGAATCCTTTAAAGCCTCTAGAACATGAAACAGTCGAGTACTGTATTGTAATATGGCATCCATGGGAACAGCCATTTAATTGAAAAAAAAGTAGAATTTTGGAGGTACCTGGACAAATTATATTTCCCATTATGGCATTAACTTCATTCTGCAAGTCACTTTCCAGTAATGTAACCCTCCTACAAATCAAGGGTTGACTGTACAGTATATATTAGATACAATTTAAAATGCTACACATTTGCTATCACATCTTTATACTGTACATGGGTAAATCCCTACATTTGTCACCCCTCATTTACCACTTTTATGTGGGTGAAGAGACACCATAAGCCCAGAGAGAAGAGTGAAAAAAGCCTTATGTCTGATATATAATTACTTTCTATAATTATGACAGTACTGTATAGTACATAATGTGGAAGATAATAGATGCTCAATTCTCATTCCTGTGCACTTCTCATGCCAATATCCAATAACGTGCCTTTCCCCTCTTTAGATTGTGGGTTTAAAATGCTTATAATAAACAAAATATTAGTCACCTATATAGAAATTTAATTAAACAATGACAAAAATCTTCAATTACTCACCAGTTAAGTTTGCGATCATATCCACCAATAAGGAAGTGCTCTCCACCAGGATGAATAGCAATTGATGAGATCCAGCGACTGTTGGCTTGGACTTTCTTCAGAATTCTCTGCTTTTGTAGGTTGTACACACGAATATGGCCTTGTGTCTGCAGATTAGCAGTCATTTTACAACATGTCATTAGCAGTCAAATTTTACAATGAGGTTTTACAACTTGAAAGGTTAGATTTTTATTTGTTCAAAATATAATTGAAGAGTATCCACTATACAAAAAAGTGAAGAAAGTGTAATGTCAAGTAGCACTTCTCATGCATATTATTTAGACTTTATGACCACCTTATTTAGGATTTTCAAGGTACAGTAATTATATAGAAGTGTTAAGCTGGTATGACTATAGTATTTGGAAAGGGGTACATCAGGACAAGGAGCTGGGATATGAAGTTGGTGCCCAATCACTTGGATCATCAGGAATTGAATAATGGCCTAGCAAGATACAAGGCGTTCGCTCTACTGACCAGTTCAAGTGAATGGACTTTGGCTTTTCAAGTAAGCTTCTTAATCTTTCTCTAGTTCATATTTTCCTTATAAACTTCACTTCTTAAATGAGAATAAATTTATCTCTGCTTCTGTATTGCATAAACAATGGGTTTTCATTTAATTGCAGGCTACCTATACTTGCCCAACTACATAAGAGCACATACTAAGGGAAAGCTCCCCAGATATAGGAAAAGTGGTGAAATGAGTAGGGAGAGTGCAATAAGCAGGGAGGGCATGAGAGCAGCACTAACATCAGAAACGCATGTAACTAGGATAATGCCAGCCACACTTGGGAAGCTGGATAACATAACAGCATTTAAAAATCTAACCAAGAGTGATTTCCAAGACCACATAAGATGGTTACTTGTGTATGGACTACTTACATGGAATCTGCACCTCATGAACCACAAGGAAGTACATAGTTTGTAACAAACTTTACCAGAATTTAAATGACTGAGCACCCTTAACCTGTCTTCATAGCCTAATGTTACAACACTTTAGGAGAGAAAAAGCAGATGTGCTACGATCATTCTCCATTCCCCTCAATATCTTGCATAATTTTCAAAAGAAATGCAAAACGGAAATAAGGAAATACTCGTACCTTGGCCGCCCAGCCACTTGAACTGGTCGGTACAACAATAGTCTCACTTCTTGCAGGTCAGTGCTCAATCTCAAAACTGTCCAAGTGGTTGGGTACCATTTCTTTCCCCTGTCTTATCCTAAATCCTTATCTTTACTAGACAATTGTAATGATTTGGCACTCTCTCCTGACAATTAACTTGACTCATACCCTTGGACAAGTTGCCAACAAATGGAATGCATTGAAAGAGGTTATTGAAGCTACTTACATGAACAACTTTAATAACATACAGCATAGAACTTTAACGTCACAAGATATAAAAGTGCAACAAGTGCCAGAACTTGTTTTCGCATAGTTGCTGATAAGTAGTCACTGATTGAACGGTAAGAGGAAGGAATGAATCATGCTAAGAAAGGACCTCATTATCCAAAGTAAGTACATTTTATGCAAATCAATACCAAATACAGGCCATGACCTAAAAGAGAATAAAAAAAAAGGTTAAATTCACAGAAAAAATTATTCTAAATAACTTACCACAACATACAAGAAGGGAAGCTTAGGATGAAACTGAACAGCCTGAACACGGCCTTTGCATTTGTTAAATGGTACCTGTGACCGCCACCGGCTCAACTGATGCATGAGGACCGATCGGTGATCGCCCTCAGGAACAACAGTGGCAAAATAATCACCCTGCTTGTGCCACACTATCTGAAAATTAAAATCAAGGACAACGTATTAGACCTTAATTTTAAATAGTTTCTACTCTACTTACGTTTATCCAATCATTTCTTATTACCCATTACTGTATCTTTTTTAAAATATTACATTATGCATTATATTATCAGTTCTGCATCTACTACTGTGCTTATGCCCTTTCTTGTACCACTTTGTTTGTAATTCCATCAGTCTGCAATTGGGTACATACAGAAATTATACAGTAAAAACTATATTTCTTTGGGGATAACTTTAAAACCTACTTGTTTCACACTCCTGAAATGTTCAAGAATAGTTCTGTAGCCCTTGGCCCACTCATCTGCTGTAGGTTTCCTCCATGTCACAGCTGTTTTCACACGCTCAGGTTCTGCATAATGAAATAAAGTGCTGTAATTAATTCATCATACACATACAGTGTATGTATGAAATTGAGTATAAATATTCATAATGGAGTTCCTACAGTTTAATAATATATTTATACAAGTAGAGCATGTTAAAGTAATCCGATGTATACACATCCGAGTGAGACATAAGTGAATTAAATTTGTAGGATTCTAGATAGCATCTACCTTCACCTCCGACACTTCATTCCTCAAGAACTCTTCTATGATAGATGGCCACATGATGTTTTCCTTACATCATATTATTCTCCCAATTACTGGTTTTTTTTTTAACAGTCATAGGCCCTTTTTCATTTATGGTATATTCCAACAATTTTTCAACTTGGGATGTTGTTAACTTCCTATTGTACCAATTTTTTAAAATTCACTTCAGCAAAATCTCTATCTTTTCCCACATGGCCTAATAATTTGAAAGCATTTATTTAGCTCACAATATAAGTCATCATCTCATGTGGATCCTGAAGATTCCTCAACCATCCTACAGATGCTCAGGAAACAGGAGCTATCAATTTATCAATTCATTGTGATCTGAAATTCAACTTGTTCAATAGCATACAAGTCTTCAGAATCATTATGCAAATATTCCACAAACTTTATCTGCAGTTTTCCATTTATGGTCATAAATGTACAGACTCTTCCTCAAGATCATCTGATGACAAAGTTATCTCTATCTTACTACAGGTACTTAGCTCTTATACTCAAGTGTCTAAGCTGTCCCTGCCCACCTCGACTCTTTTTGCTCTGCTTAATGGACTAAACCTGCAGCCAAGGAATACAGTAGCTGTTTACTCAAAGTGTAGCAGCCAGATTATGTACATGTGGAGAACCTTAGCTCATAAAAGAGAAAGTTGCAATATAACCATAGAAAAACCTAAGATGAGGAGGACAGACTAAAGGTGGGTTAACTCTGCTAATATCTTGGATATGCCTTCAAAATGCACACCTTTATTGTATATGAAAATATCAGCAGTATTTTAATTAATCATTTTCATGAGCATTAAGTGCTAAGCGTACTTAAATGTAAAGCATCCCATGCAGAATAATATCAGAATAATATAGTGTTCAAAATTGATCTTAAAACTTACGCATGTAGTCGCCCTGATCAGGTTCCTCCTTGAACACAGAATTTGTCTGCTGAACAATGACCTTATCTGTTAGGTATGTTTCAGGGTTCATGAAGATAACTTTGTTTTCTAACACAATACCCAATAAGAAAAGCTTATTACTGGGATTCCACGCCACCCATTTCACTGCTGCCTCAACATCAAAACTCCGCAGGCAACGCCCAGTACTGATCTCCCAAACTGAAAAAAATAAGGCCTTTTAAATTAATACTCTTGGTTTCTATTGTTAATGCAATCAATGGAGTTGAACATTACAACCCTGAGAAGATACCAAGCACACACAGGGGTGGAATATTCAAGTGACCAGGCAATACAGTATAACAGATTTGTGTCCAATTCTCTCTTTTTTCCAATTTGCATACATGAGCAAATAATACAATCATGTGTATGTCACACCCCTACATAAACTTACTAGGAAACCTACCTGATCTAGATGCATAAGAAGAATTCAATTACACCGGTTCTACTACAAATGACTGACATTACTGACCCAGAGAAATTTGTCAGCTTTACCTACAGCTTGATACAGTATTGGCTTTCACGCAACATGCTTACAGTTGAAAATATAATATTCCCCTTTATGGATTATAGTCATTCACTAATAAAGATTCTTTATAAAGCTTGCTGCCAGTCCAGAACTAATTGGACTACAGTAATACGGGAAATGGATACTTGTTAATCACAATTGGTACTTAGGCATAGCACAACTATTAAATACCTATTGAAATTTAATAACTATTTTCAAACAAAGCAAAATTATTCAATATTGCAGTAAGAAACACAATGACAATCGTGCATTAGAAAGTTTGAAAAACTTTCTGGACCTATTATATATTGTAGCAATTTCAGTCCTCTAGCACACTGATATTTACCACCTTCCTTACTCCCTTGAATCTCACATGTGCAACGTAATCCAAGAAAGACTTAAATGCCTAGGAACACTAAGATGAAGCAGATGTACAGGGAAGATGGCTTCTTGTTAAATCTTCTTCAAATACAGATGAGAGCATTGCTCCCTGCTCACCTTGAAGAATCACTTCTCCCATATGAGCTATGGCATAGAGCAAAATATGCTCTCCCATGATCAGAATGGGAGTGTGAGCAGGTTTATTTTATTTAAATCTTGTGTGCCATGGCTGGCTCTTCTTATAATATACCAGCAATCCTCCTGGTCTTATCTTATCTTGATAGACTAACAATATAGTGATCCTTCTTGCATTTGCTCCCTCTTCAGCCAAGATCTGAAATATATCTTTCGGTCTCTTCTTGACTTAGCTAGTTTTTCTTTCCTTGGTGATTTTGTCCCACAGCATACAGACCAATGACATCCAACAAATGATATTCTCTTATGTGGGGTCTCAACAGGACATTGTGGGGGCTCCAATGATAGGTGCCAGCCTTCTACTCGCTAACTAGCATTCACGTTCAGGAAACGTTGCCTAATGTTGACCCACTCATTGTCAGTAAAGCCCTTAGTCTTTCCTGTGTTGAAGACAAAGTTTCACGAGTAAAATGATCCTCTACTTGGTGTAGATACTGGATTTCCCCCAACACTCGTCGCTTCGTGGGATGTACTTTTTCCCGGCAGCCTCACATCAGTGCCCAGTGCACCGATTCTGCACTTGCTCACTTCACTGGTTACTATAGAAATGGTTAATGTCGACAAATGGGTGCTCACAGCCTCTTTGCTGGCACAGTTAAATAAAACATTCCCTTTCTAGGGTCACAGTCGACATTCCACTTGCCTCTTCACAGGTGAAAATCAAAAGGAGCACTCGCTTACCGTGACCTCGGTCGTGCCTTCACTAGCCTCTTCAATGGCTATTCCTTGAAGATTCATAGTCATTACTACTGTACTTCCGACGCTCACTGGTCGGGAATGTCACTAGGCTTCAACGGTCAGTCCATTCGCGTTGACTCACCAAGATCCAAATGAAGGTACTCAGTACTTCCAACTCCCTCCACTGAAAATAGTATGCTATAGTCTCTTCTACTCTCAGAAGGTCCCTTCGTTGACGACTCATACGACCTTATCTAAAAAGGTTCCCTTGGCACCTCAATGTGGTCAGAGTGCTGTTGCTTCTCTTCTGGGCTAAACTCGCTACTCAAGATCCAAATCTCCCAATTTTTGCGAGAGCACCCAAGGTCACAACCTCGCTGTCCGAAGTCTAGCTGAACAGTAAGCTGGACTTGGGCATGTATCGGTGCCTGCCGATGACATCACAAAAAGCTTGTCACTGATTGGCTGAGCACCTTAGCCCCGCCAGTCACTTCTCAAGTTATAAGAGCTTGAGGCATGTGTCGTTGCACTCCACCAAGTTCCCGGATGTGTCACCGCCGACCCGGGTGGCATTTTGTTTCGCATTTGCCACAATTTACCTTTTTACAGCCAAATATTATGCAAGATGGTGTATAAAACTTTCCATTTTAAATTAAATCACAGTTTGGGCCATCTGCAATCTTTCTGGATGGGTAAAAATGACTCTTGAAGCTGGAAGACTTATCAGATGGCAATCATAACATAACCCATTTCAGCGAATCTACAAAATGCCTACTGATATGTCCATATCCATCCAAGATTCAGAATTGATTTCAGTTCTATGTCAGTTATGTTACACACTTCCTATAACTTTTGTGCACTCCTCTTCAGATTGAAGTTGGTCCCATGACTTTCTCCTTTGCATCAGTATGATCTCAATATAATGTGAAATATTGACCTTCTGGACTGTACATAATCCTGACCATGGGAATGACAGAGTTTAGCAAGATTCTCCTATTGCAAAAGTATTAATGAAAGCTGCTTATTTTCAGTCAGAGAGAAACTGGAAACAAATTAGTGATTAATACTATTATAAACATGTCTGCATGTTCACAATATTTCTTGCACTTTTACTAATGAATAAGAAAATAAAATTGGCAACTTACTTTTTACAGTTTGATCATCTGAACCAGAAGCAAGGAACTTCCCAAGAGGATGAATAGAGATAGACCTAATAATGGACCGATGGCCCTTGAAAATCAGTCCCTCCATGGTAGGGAATGGCCGTAGGTCCTGGGGCTTTGGTAACACTGGTATGAGATCCTGGTAAAAGTAATTAGAATGCAATATACTATATTAATATTTGCTCATTGTAGATTGCTTCACCTAGACTACATACATGGATATGCTAATAAAGGACAAATAATGGAAAAATTACTCTTTCATCAAAAGTTCTTTTCCAAAGATTAGCCTACTAATATTCTTTTTCTTGTATAAATAAATGATGTCTTTGAACTCTTGTAAACTAAATTATAAATACAGTTACTGTGTACCTGTAAATCCCTCCACTCTCATCAAATTTTGGTACCAAACCCCAAACTTTATGGCTGTGAATCTGTATAAGCCAAATTTGTGAAAACTAAGAATTGACTGAATAGTAACATTAAACTTCCAAGTACAGTACTGTACTTATAGTAGCATTCTTTATGGACAATTTAAACTAGCAAAATCTCGATTTTATGCAGTCATACTATATATATGTTAAGTCAATGCAAATTTAAAAATAACAACTATATAAAATGAATATTTTAATCTAAATATTTTGATATAAAAATCAAAACTCAATTTTTATTTTAGTACAGAATATGAAGTGATGAAACAGAAAACAGTAAAATTATTACATACTCTAGAACAACTGAACATAACCAAAATTGTTAAGGTCATAGGTTGAAGAAGGAAATTCATGAAGCCTTACATTCATTATGTCAAAGAATAAACAGCCTTTCCATACCTTAGCACTAGCAGTAACCCTCATTATTCTCTTCCGTGGTGCAATATACAAGTCCAGACAACGTTCATAGCGATCCTGAAATGGTAATTATTGAGGGTTACGATCAATTTCAAAAGGTGTTCTGATTACATTTTGTAGTAACAACAATTTTGGCAAAACTTTCACATTAAATGGAACACACACAATTACATTTTGAATAAAAGTTTCCAGTGTCTATAGATGATTATCTACTTAATAAAAATTATGTAGCTGAACAGACCCTAGAAACGAGTGAATTGACAACATTCAAGGTACAGTACAGTGATTTTTGTTTTTCAAGTTACACACAAATAAGGTTAAGGTATGACGCAGAGTAATGAAAGAATACGTCAAAATGAATTATCAACTATGCTCATACGATCAATATCAAAAAGCTTTTAAATGTAGGCTAAGGTTAAATGTAGGAATAAGCTAAAAATTTATTAAGGTATTTTTCAGAAAAGTTAGAACATGAAACAGTGTAGTGGCAAGGCAGAGTGCTAGATTACAAGAGGAACCCTAACATAACAATTGAAGAAGGTGCAGCAGGCTATTGGCCCATGTAAGTAGCTCCAGTTTATACCCAACCAAGCTCATATATACTGTATGTTTAACCTATGTATGAAATAATCCAGTAATCCTTAATTACTCAAAGAGAATAACTTTGATATAACTGACACTTTAGGACCAAAGGCAAGAGTGATAATATTCAAATGTATCAAAAGCAGTGAAATGTATATTTTCATGCTAGCAGCAGAAGTAACAAAGTAACTTTTTAAGTTATTAACAGTTACGAGAATTAGAAAAGTTGAAAAGCTGCTGCTGCCCGAGATGTGAAGATAACACTGCAGAAGAAACACCGCCAAGATTATATCATTTTTAAATAATAATTACTGTGAATCAATAGTCTGGAACCAAGTATAGTTCACATCCAGTAAATAGACAGAGCACCAAGAAGTATAGGAAAAGGAGCAGAGAATGAGGGAAAGAAGAGAGAGAGAGAGAGGAAAAGAAGTATTGAAAGGGAAAGTAGGAAAAGGTTTCAAGGAAGGGAGGGAGCGAGAAACACGAAGGGAAAAAAATAAAGAAACGCAAAGAAGGGGGAGTGAGAAAATTTAAAAGTAAGGGGAAGTAGGGAGAAATGAAGAAGAAAAAATCATACTCCACAGGTTCACACCTGCTGCTAGGCCTCCTGGCAATAACAACTTTCAACTTTAATCATTATTCTGACATTATATTCATATTAATTTTACCACTCACTTGAATAAATAATTTATAAGCAGGAACCTGGCGAAGACTTTTAGGTGGATTTCTGTCAAATGGCAAATATTCACGAGGAGGGTTATAAGACTCTCCATGACCTGAAATAAAAAATTTAAATATTAATTTATACACAATTATAGAATGCCAGACAGAAGAAATCATATATTTATATTTCCTAATTGACCAAGTGTATAACACGAGATGTTACACGTGATTCTAGGGTAAAGTTGCCAATTTTTGGCCATTGAACGCCACATTAAAATTTTATACGAAACAAAATGAAGTCAATAATTGAAATACTTACCGAAATATCAACTCAAATATATAGGCAATGGAATTTGTAGCGCTTGGTTGATACCTGGTTGATGGGGTTCTGGGAGTTCTTCTACTCCCCAAGCCCGGCCCGAGGCCAGGCTCGACTTGTGAGAGTTTGGTCCACCAGGCTGTTGCTTGGAGCGGCCCGCAGGGCCACGTACCCACCACAGCCCGGCTGATCCGGAACTTCTCTTAGAAAACCGTCCAGTTTTCTCTTGAAGATGTCCACGGTTGTTCCGGCAATATTTCTTATGCTCGCTGGGAGGACGTTGAACAACCGCGGACCCCTGATGTTTATACAGTGCTCTCTGATTGTGCCTATGGCACCTCTGCTCTTCACTGGTTCAATCTTGCATTTTCTTCCATATCGTTCACTCCAGTACGTTGTTATTTTACTGTGTAGATTTGGGACCTGACCCTCCAGTATTTTCCATGTGTATATTATTTGGTATCTCTCTCGTCTCCTTTCTAGAGAGTACATTTGGAGAGCTTTGAGACGATCCCAATAATTTAGGTGTTTTATCTCGTCTATGCGTGCCGTATATGTTCTCTGTATTCCCTCTATTTCAGCAATCTCTCCTGCTCTGAAGGGGGAAGTGAGTACTGAGCAGTACTCGAGACGAGACAGCACAAGTGATTGCCGGCTACTGCTTGTAGCAGTGTTGAGCCAGATAATTGTATCACCCATTATAATACCGTAATATACGGTACATAATACCGTATGTATATGGTATTATGTTCTGTGTTATACCTACCTATCTTTGAAAATTATTTGACAACTTTCCTGTAACAACAAACTGTACTTTATAATCACAGGTCTAAGATCCATGGGCAAAGTACCAGTGAGGCCACTAACCATTCAAATATGGACATTCTTCTTTATTTCTGAATAAAATTGTTTTCACAGCATTTAACATTTCTATCAACTCCAAAATGCTCATAATATTCTAGATTGCCACTATTTGGTATCATTTCTTTTTATATGAACATAAATACCTTATACACCATCAAATGCAGCAATATCAAAACAGCAGTAATACAGTATAACAAAGGAAGGAAATGTAGGTAAAAATCCTCCCCACACTCTTGCCATCTATCCAACATAAAGCTGAAGCAATGTGAAATCTATGCTTTACTTTTTTTGTAGAAACCATGGGTTATTCACACATCTACAACTACCTTCTTAAACAGATATGAACTGACAAAATGTGAAATTATTACTAACCTGGTAATCTAACCTTCGGTGCTCGTAGATGGTTGTGAATCCCTCTCCGCCGCTTTTCATCAGAGTCAGACCACAGATTATAAAAGTGATATTTTTCTTCCCTTTTATGAGTGTATTTTATGAGACCTCTTCGAATCTGTTCAGCTCTCTTGGCAACATAAGCAGCCTCATGCTATACAAGTAAAGGTATTTCTTAAAATTTGAAAGACAGGAAATTAGCCATCTATGCCAAGCTGAGAAAGTACCAAACATAGTGAATAATAATAATAAAATATTAATAAATACAATATTGCATTGCATATAATTTCAAGGCATCTGGCTTGACAAATACAGTATACACATACCTTGGAGGGAACGAAGGACTTCTTGGAATCAATGCGACCCGACAAGGGCATTTCCATGACTTCATGAGTAAAGAAGTCAACCCAAGGAGCATAATAGTCATAACTGCTATCTGGCACTTGCTGGGACATAAGACGTTTAACAGTATCCAAGTCTGCATCACTGAGGCGAACATCTTGACCAGTCTGCTTATCAAAGACAGTTCGACTGTTGGTATTAAAGTACCATAAGTGTTACTATACAAGCTTATTCATTCACATTACAACATATCAAGGTATACCAAATATAAAATAAATTTGCATACAATTTGAAATCTACTCTTTTGGGTATGATAAACATGGGATCATTGGATTGTTTTAACCACTGTGCTGCGCCAACCGAGAAATCTCGTTCTGAGAATTGTACTATCTTTTTTTTAACTAGACTATATTTTAATGTTTTTTAATGTTTTCATCACTCTTTGTGTTTTGAAATGAAAATGGTTGAGTTTGAAAACATTTTGACATTAAACTTTACCTGAACATTTATAAAAATAACCAAAATATGTCCTTAACAATTGCACTATGAAGTTTTTGCCAAAAACAGGTGCGCAGTGCAGGGGTTAAGCAAATGTTAAGACATATTTATGAGTCAGTTTGGTTCGGTTTAAATATCAGATGCATTGCATGGGCAAATGGGTCTTCTGCACTTTTCTCTATTCTTTTGTTGCATATACAGACGAAAAGCATCCACAAATAGTGCAAGTCCAGCGGCACAATGAAATAAGTATAAGAGATTAATTAAAGTCCCCTAACTGAGAGGTTTTGGTTTATGCTTGCCTGAACTGCATTGTGAACTAATCAAGAAGAATAAAAAGGAAGCCCAAGTAAGGGAAACCTGTTTTCAGGTTGGTTGTTGCCACCAGAGCGATGGTGGCAACAAGCCTTCACATGTTATCTTGAGGTTATCTTGAGATGATTTCGGGGCTTAGTGTCCCCACGGCCCGGTCCTCGACCATGCCTCCACCCCCAGGAAGCAGCCCGTCACAGCTAACTAACTCCCAGGTACCTATTTACTGCCAGGTAACAGGGGCATCAGGGTGAAAGAAACTCTGCCCAATTTTTCTCGCCGGCGCCCGGGATCGAACCCGGGACCACAGGATCACGTGTCCAGTGTTCTGTCCGCTCAGCCACCGGCTCCCTTGTGAAACCACAAGGGATATAAATTATTGAAATGTCCACTTGTGAAACCTGTACATCTTTCCTCAATCATGGCAGCTTAGTTTGCATTTATGAAACTGAATACGAGCTCTAAAGCACTAGGATGGATATAACAATAACCTTGGGTTATGAAGTTTTGTAATCTGATAAACTGGTAAATACAGACTAAGCTGCCATGACTGAGGAAAGATGTACAGGTTTCATAAGTGGACATGCAAAGACTTGAGGAATCCTGGCTGGTGTAGGCATGTATCATCTGAACAGGCCAAATGAGTACTGCCTAGTGCTTCCAGTGATGATACACACAATAGTACTTAGAAGAGCTTTTGTCTTTGTGATTTGAGTTTATAAAAATAACCCTCCAGGTCATTCCAGGCCTAATTGAAAATTATCCAGGTGTCACCCTTGCAACAGTATGATCCAAATGAAGAGATTCTAGGTACACTGAAACAGAATGTCTACTCTTCCTGATTGTACATTGATCTTGTCTCAGGGGCCAGCAGACACCTGTCTAATATGGGAGCAACCAAATGATTTACCTCAGAAGGCCGTTCGAATAATTGGAATGCCACTGTAAATTAATTATAATATACAGTATTAAAGTTAAGTAATTATGAAAAGAATGCACCTAGCTTGGGGGACAATTTAGTACCATCTGTATTGTAGAGGTACAATACATGAATATTGCTTGAATGAGTGGCAATAGATTAGAGCTTCCTACAGAAAGCTGTGGTGTGGGCACACCCTAATGGAAGCTCCTAGGAGGGAGTAAGGCATCAAGTGAGAGAATGTGGGTATTTCTCATCTAGTCTCTCAAATCTGGTGTGTCCAGCATCGAATGAGGATTCTCACGAGTGCTACCGAGTATAGTGGATATGTTGGTTATAGTGACAATAAGTATGTTCAGTAGCTATACCATATGTAGGAAATATTTATGTTTTGTGTATGCAAATCAATACAGAGTATTCCCATTGGAATTCCTGAAATCTTTTTGTAATTGTGGCAGTGTATAGTGACGTCATATAAACCAGTGTTAAGACAGGGTGCACCTCAAAAGGGATAAGTATTGTTCAGCAGGACAGATACATGTCACTGATTACTTTTGTGTATGCTGCTTCTTGAAGTAAATGAAAATAAAAAAAAACTTGCACATATACAGTTAACACTTTAGTGCGCGCGGCACTTGCTGAAAAAAAAAGCGGGTTGTGCGCGCGGCGTTCTGGGCGCTCAAGCGTAAACACAAAAAAGTTTATAATCTTTTCACGCCCCTAACATCAATTCTCGAGCTACGTTTTTCATTTTGGTATCAATGCGTTGGCAATAAAATTCTCTACAAGATCATATGCATAAAATGTCACCAAAGCATTTGCTATCCCACCATGAAGTAAGTAAACACGAAGATGACTCGCCGTGACACCCAAACAGGAAGTAAATGTTCATACTCTTTCGTTTATTGCCAGCCTCACAGTCATCCTACAGCGCTTATTTTGATATCACTGAACTCGCAATAAAATTCCGCACCCAGACATATGCCTATCAATGTCTAATTATGTTCCGCACGAGTGTGGGAACTGGGCGAAGCGTTAGCTGTGATTTCAGCAGCGATGACACTGTTGTGATGCAGCGCTTTGAAAGTTTATACTTATTTCACTGCCATGACATTATTTCTCGAGCTACGTATTGCATTTTTATAGCAATGTGTTTGCAATAGAAAGTTCTATAAGAACATGGGTAGAATTGGCCAACAGAGCGTCAAATAAATTTGCGGCAAATAAAATCTTACACGTGTTTGTACCCGTGAGCGTAAAAAGTTTTTACTTTGCTCATGTTTTTTCAAGTTTATACTTGATTCACTCCGGTTTTTTTGTTTGTATAGTGTTCGGAATAAAATTCTCTACACAGACATATGTATATAAATGTAGAATCATGATCGCGGCCAACACAAGAGTGTGTGGAGTGCGCGATTACCCTCGTTGTGTCAACAATTCAATAGTCTCTCCTCTAAGTTACAATACATTGCCGTTTTCTCAAATAGGCACTGTGCCTATTAGAGAAAACAAAAATTTAATGGCAAACATATTCATACAAACCCCAAGTCGATCAAGTAGTAAATACAGTACCCAATATAAAACACGGTCCGTAAATTTACGTCGTGATCCGACAAGCGGTTAAGCAAAACGCCCGTAATTCCATGTCGAAAATCCAGGGAAGTGTTAAGCAGATATAAATTATGTACCTCATTAATACACCATATTTATGCTAACAATTACATTTAGAAATTTTTATGTGAACTAAGACTCTAGCTCCCTGCCTAAATCCAGGTTTAGCAGACACGACCAATATCCAGCAGTTCATTTGGAGGCCTCTGTCACTGGTGGCTTACCTACAAACGGGAACGGACACCTTGCAAAGGGTGAGGTGTCTAGGGACACCTTGCATTTACACTTTGGATAACCTCTGTGGGCTCCATATTGCAACCAGTGACATAGCAAGCAGCGCTGGTCAGAAAGAACTGAAGACTGGACATTGGATCAATAAACAGTTAAGATACAGTAACAATAATCAATTGTGACCCAGATACATTACAAAATTGTGAACAATATGTTCAGATTACTGTATATTAAAATCAATCTCAACAGTATTTCAATTTAATTAATTATACAAAATATAAGTCAATGTTGTTCACTAACAGACATCCTCTAACCAGCAAGCAAACTGTGCCAAAATGAATGGTGCTTCATGCTCCCTAATGCATTTTCTGTTAGTTTGTCATGTGTTGTAAATAATCAAATTTGCAGGCAATTAGATAAAGTCTGCACATCCATGATGACTACCCATTCCTTAAGTTTTGATTCACATAATGGTGTACAACAAAATGTCAAACAATTTGTATCTTTGTACAAGCAATAGATGTTGGCAAATTCTTCAAACCATAGAAAAAGTATTTTAACAATCTAAATCTTGATTAAAAATATAGAATCTCTTATTTTATAAATGTCATCATTCTAATGCCAGGCACAACAAATACTTACTCAAAGTCAGGATTCTCTAGTCTGTTTAAGAAGTTGTCCAGTGTATCACCACGTTTCGGCTTAACAATTTGCTTGCCATCAAGGTCATAGCCCAGATGTGGGTATTCATCGTACCATTTAATAGGCACATTGCCTGTGGGAGAAAGCAGGAAGCAAAATGGTACATTTTTCAAATAATATGTATTAGGACATATATATTATATACCAGCTACTTCAAATTATTAATAACTGGCATATCTCTTAAGATTCCAAGAAATTAAGCAAAATATTTTGTTTAATTTCTTGGAACCTTAGAAATTAAAAGAAATATGCCAATTATTATAATACAGTATATAGTACAGTATATATATAGCTGCACAGTACAGCTAAAATACTGAGAAATTGTCCTTTACTAACCTATTGTGTTCCTGAGATCTTCTTCATCTGAAGAATCTTCAGCATATTCATCTGGTGCTGATGAATCCTGGAGACTATTCTGGCTTTTACTACTGGTATTGTTTGTCTTTGTGATTTGTAAACTTGTTTTCTTTGACTTCTCAGAAAACTTACTTTTATTTTTTGCATTTTGTGTTGTTTCACTTGGAGGATCATCAACACCACTGTCTCTATCACATTTTTCATCTAGTTTTCCCTGTGATGTATGCGATTCAATACTACCATTTCCTTCATTTACCTCTTCATCTTCATCCTCTGAGCTGATTTCATCAAGACTATCTCTGCCACCACTGTCATCCTCATCCTCCTCCTCCTCCTCACCATTACTAACATCCTCTACATCATCCTCATCAAAATCACTTGACTCTTCATCAGATGAATCACCATCCTCTTCTGTATTTATATTAAGCATGTAGTTGATCTGAAGAACAATAAATATTAGAAATCTTTACATTTATTATAGGAATCTACAACATACAATTTTACAAAAATAATATACAGTAATGTATTCATGCTGCATACTGTAAATGAGGATTCAGAGGTGCAGGCACAATTAACAAATTAAAATGCATTAATTTACCCGAATAAAAATTTAATAAATATCATGCTGTCTGAATTACTTTGTGAGGATATACTGTACTGTATAATGCATGATTGCCATCCAAGTAATTAACTGGTTATACAGTATCTTTACAAACAAAACTAGATTGTTTAACATGGACCTAACAGTTTGTATAACTTCAATAATGTATTCCACTATAGCAAAAGCAGTAAAACAGTGTCAATTAGCAAGATTTTTTTTTTGGTGTTGTCATATTAAAGCATAGCAAATTCAACTTTATTGTGAATTGTGAATCTCACCCATAGTTAAGCTAACTGAACATAAGTACCCCTGATCAAACTTAACCAAAACAAAGATTTATTCTATATCGATCAACTAACTTCCATCAATAAAGCTACTAAAGCAAAAAGTAACCTAGGAAAGGAGTGATGCTGCATACCATAAAAATATTAGTCATGAATTGATCACATTGCGACTCGGGTCATGGATAGCTGCGACCCATGGAAAAAAATCTGTGCACAAAATAGAACCAACTGTGATTTGGGATTTATAAGAAGTATTAGTAATACACACAAATATCATCCTTTAGCTATATCTTTCCCTGGCTAGGTCTCACTTGGACTGCACACTATAGTTTTAGTCACCATACTACAGAATGGACCATACATTTGAGAAAATGTAGAGGATGACAGGGCCCAGCCAAAGTCCAGTATCAGGAACCTTTTCTAGACTTTAGTTTCTCAATCTGCAGTTGCTGGGAGAGAGACACAGAACATGGTGGAACATGATCAAGATTTTCAAGTGAGTTTGGGGCATAAACAAGGACAAGAACAACAATCTTGTCAGAACCCACAATAGATATTAGCTGGTTAATTTTGCTTTAGGGGATATATAGGGAGGTACTTTTTTGGGAACAGAATTGTGAATACAGTACATAAATAATTATATGGTTATGTAAACTTATTTAAGATCAGCAAAATACTTTACATTTTCCATTTTTTTCCCAGTCTTGAAAAAAAAAATAGCTGGGACTATACCTGGAGTTAGTTCTGGTAGTTCTTTTAATCAAGCCTGACCCCTAGAATGGAGCCATGCTTGATATGTCATAACTTGATCCAACAGGCTGTTGCTTGAAGCAGCCCACAGGCCCTCATATCCACTACAACATAGTTGGTCTAGTAGTCCTTGCACAAGTGTCTTTTAATTTTCTCTTGAACACTTACTTTTGTACAGTACTGGCAAAAATTTTTGTTTATTGGGAAGATATTGAATAGTAGTGGACCAGTTATGTTCAATGATATAAATATGTTGCCTTTCCACAGTGGATATATAAACTTTTGGAAATTTTAATTATGTAAATCCTAGATTCTGTAATTTTAATTTTTTTTATTTTGCCTCAAGGGAAGAGTTTATTGGGCAGCGCCACTCATCCTGTGAGTGGACACACCGCCATAGCAGCATGTACAACACCCCAAAATAGGAAGAAAACCCGCTGGGTTATTCATCCTGTCACTTGTACCCAGACACAGCTGGGACTTGTAATTACTGTATATGGGTATTTAATAGACATGTACAGGTATGCATGGCCCGCATACCATGCAAATTTTAGGCATTTCAAAAATTGTTTTCTTATTGTTTAAATAATGCACAGTATATCATTAGGTTAGGCCGGGTTACCTTAGGTTAATTGAGGAAGGATTTATATCTGTCGATGGACTGTTTTGAGTACAGTGACCTGTATCCAGGTATGCTATAGACTAGTATGAAAGTCTTTATCAAGGCAATTTGTTATTGCCTGCTAGAATCTAGTAAAAACTTTTTTTCCTGTTGAGACCACCACAGATGGTGGACCTTAAATAAATTCGGGCAAATTCAAAAGTACCATAGGGCTATACCAACTCACCTTCTCGTCATCTCCACTTAAAATATCTTTTTGCAATTCAGAAACCCCCACGCGTTTTCGTTTTTCACTCATCTTTAATCTCTTGTCTAGTCTTTGATTTGTGGAGTTTACATCAAGGTCTGCTGCTTCCCAATGGAGGTGATGTCTTGCTGCAGTTAATTTAGTTCTCTTTGGCGGTCAGGTCTTGTCATGATACGTGCTGTCTGTCTAGGTTTCTCCTCCTCCTGATGGCCTCACTAGCCGCAGGTGTGGAGCAGGTGTGGAACAGAAGTGGAGCAGGACTCGGGCAGCTGATGCACGTGGGTCACTCACGCCATCAACACCGACAACACAACAACACAGCAGCACTACCCGCTTAATTCAGTTTATTCAACTACCTTAAGATTTTTACCAGTGCTGCCAGTTTATATTTATCATTAGTCGGTATTCTATTTGTTATGTAACGGGAAAATCATATATCCATTACATGTGATGCAGAATAATTTTGTTGGTAAATTTATAATTTAGATCCGTATCCTCCGTGTTGAAGAGCATTATATTATACTGCTGTATATTGACCGCTACAACCTGCAGCATGGATATGTGTATAATAAATGAGCTAAAATTATTTATTGATTTTCCCCCTCATTTGAATAAATGGGGGAAAATAATTTATTCAATTATTGAATAAAACAATAATTTTAAAATTATTGACTCATTTAGGGTGTTTAAGCTTATATATTGGCTCATTTAGGTTGTTTAAGTTCATTTTTTTATTGGTTCAGTCATGCATGGGTAATTTTACAAGAATGTAAGAACTCTTGCATATATAAATCAATAATAAATCATGAGTAATTAAATAATTGAGATTAACATATATTGACTCAAGGTGTTAAGATTTATTTATTTATAAGTAATTATCGAAGAAGGCACCAAGTCGGGAAGGCTATGTAGCATAATATATTGATTAGCTTGTAATTTTTTTATTATTATTGCCAATCTTATCTAGTCCACCGAGTTATGTACAAACAGTTTGATTATTAATTCTAAGACTTATTGGCAGCAACAGTCTAATATAATTCCAGTTGTCAGGGACAGGACGCCACCATGTACTTTAGACTTATCGAGGTCCCTCTAGGCTGCAACTACTAACCTTTCTCTGGATATAATTCACAATTGTCTAACTCCAGGGTAACTATTTTTACTATATGAACAGGTACACGAGGTGAAGGGAAATGTGCCTAACTGTTTCTGTCTGCCTGGAGACTTTAGCCCGGGTCCCCTCAAATATGAGTTGAGAACGTAGACCCGACACTATACTATAAGGACCTTCCATTAAGGGTGGTAATGTTCATACAGGTACAGTATATCGATTGCTTAAGGGTGATGGGTATTGAAAATGAGGATACGGAATCCCAGTAGATGTTCAATAATTCTCTACCATTGCAGACATCTGCCCAGAGGTGTCTACAATTGTGATCTCCCAAGGCGAGACGGATCTGGTAATTTATTTATGAAGCACACTGTCTTGATTTCTAATTAGATCTTTAGGTACAAGGTATACCATACTGTTTATCATTTATTGCCACAAGTACATTTTAGCTGCTGTTCATTTTATTTGACATTACAGATATACAGTTATGTAAGTATAAAAGCTACTGTAATGTCATTATTATTAGTTATTATTCATTAGTACATTATCTTATTTATGCTGGTTGAGCAGTTTTGTTACAAAGTTTCTCTCAGTTATAACATTAAAAAGGGAGTGTATTTTGTCAACACAGTTCATGGAATGCCAGTTCAAAATACTTTATATTATGGTGCTCTCAGGGTCATGTCCTAACAAATCATTGGACAGGATGATCAGTCATTATACATAAATTTAACATCACATTCGTAGTAATTCTCACTGGAACTTTAATAACATAAAAAGTTTAGTAAGACAGCCAGCATATACTTCAATAACTCCTATCCTTTAAAACTGTTGTTGGAAAGTGACAAAAGAAAATGAACATCTGGTCAAGATGCAACTGTGAATCACCAGTATTACAACTGCTGCTATTCCCCTTTTATCAAAGAGGCATGTTGCCTTCCACAAAGCCACTGTAGCTTCCGACATTTACATGGAAGGAAAACAAGGCTACAGGGCAGTCACTTGTTCAAACAACCTGTACAGTATATCTGAACAATCAAATTTGTTAATTTTCTACATTCCCATTATTTTAAGGCATAATCAGAAAAAGAATAATTGGCATAATATTTTCTATCAGCTGAAGATGTACTGGGTGGTGATGAAAGTAAGTTAGCCATTTTTTTTACCAGCAGCTCTTAGCACAGGAAAGGGGGGTGGTTATATTTTTGCCTGTATTGGCATCGTGTGCTGCCTTGACAAAATTTATTTTGGTATCTGTTAATGCTTCACTTTACACCATATCAATAATGAATAATGGTACACATTGTGGGGAGTGGCAATGAGAGAGTCATGCCATGCCTAATTATTGCTTCAATGAGTGACACGGGTTTGTCAGACGAATATTATAATCAATAATCACACCAAATGAACTTATCAAATCTGTTCAATCACAGCATCAGAAAGAAATAATGAAATCCTTGTGCATATCTGTACTAACAGGCATGCACGAGGATTTCTGGTTACTGCTGTTGGTAAGGGAGAGGGGAGTTGGCCCAGAGGCAATATGTAAAGAACTGGTCTTCATATTGAATTGATGGTTACATGCACCTGTAATTCAAGAAATAGTCCAATGCTGTACTGTAATTTATTTCATAACACAAAACAATTTTGAAGAGTATCCTATACTACCTGCTATAAACTCGGCTAATACAAATTGTTCGCTCATGCTGTGAAAGTAAAAAAATTATAATTTTAGACAAACAAATCTGCATGCTATGTACCACAAATTCTGACATGCAGCATGAAGATGTAACATGTAATAACTTGACAACAGTGACCTTATGGGAGAGGCAGCAGGTTAACATGTAATTATGAGGAGAAAGCACTAAACCACTATGATCATACAGCACTTGGAAGAGATGAGAATTAGGTGAAGGAATCATACCCAACCACTTGGATGACCAGGGATCGAATGCCAACCTTTAAGAACCAGGCTGTTATTGTACTGACAAATCCAAGTGGTTGAGATGGATTGCCCCCACTCAGTCCATTGCAGTAATTCCTGTACTAGGCAGACAAGATCATATGTCACAGTTTCAGAGATGCTAAATGTATGATACCACCAAAAATAAAAGCACCACAGAATAATTCAACAAACAGTATTGCACCTACACAATGCCTCAAATACTACAAGACTAGCAAACACATTAGTAAATTACATCTTGATCCACTTCTCAAACTGATTTTTTGCATGTAACTTTTTAATGCACAAGGATCTAAAGGAGTTAAGTAGTACCTGAATTAACTAGAAAAACTCTGATGAGTAATGGAAATCTTTAAGGATGATATAATATTACAATAGATTAGCAAAAATATTATAACTTACTTTTTACATAAATTGAGCTCCAACTTCCTTAACTCCCCCCTCCATAGTCATTAATCACAAGAGAATTACTTAACAGCCATAATATAATTTACTACTGTACATCTCATTTTAGTTCTATCACACTGTACAATCACACCAATACTGTACAGGTATAGCTTTTCTTAAATATAATCGCATCCATACTTGGAGTTAATTAGAACCACAATTAACGACAAATTAACTCAATCTCGCTACCAGGAAAAATTAAAGAAACCTAAAAAACATATGGTTATTTTATTTATAATATCAATACACTGTACAGTTTAAGTTCTCTTAAAAAACCATAATGTGGTCAAGAAAACCCTCAAAACAAGATTAAACAATTTCTTGCTTCACTAGTAGTTATACGAACTTGAATTCTCTGGAGGCATACGACACTTGGCCAGTGCGACATTTGTGCTCAAACTTATCCTGTAAAGGCAAAAAAATTTATTAAAATAGATTATAATCGGTATTAAAGTTTACCAACTCACAATGCAGTACACCATGTACAGTATTTCAAAATTATCTTCAACTAAATAAATATTAAGTAAGTACTGCCCGAAACGCTTTGCGTAATAGTAGCTTTAGGCATTGTATGTACTAGCTCTATCTATAAAGCCAACAAACTTTGTAAAATCTCTTTATGTATGTACCTTACCTAAATAAAAATTATTATTATTATAAATTATTACTTGTAAGCCATAATGTTACAGTGATAGGCACATTTTTTTTTTACTATAAATGCAATTAAGAGAACGTACACGTGAAGTTTTCAGCATATAGCAAAAAGTTGCTATAGGAACAAATACCAAGAAGAACCCAGCTCGTGAGGCACGTGGTGTAGGTTTGAAGTGATCATACTGTGTAGCTTTCATGGACATGAAGCGCTGTAAAGCTGGATCAAACTGGAAAGGCAAGAAAATGAATTAATTATCAAGAGAAAACAAGAAGCCAGTACATATATCACTACAATACACATCAAAATTATCAAAATAATATTTTAGACATTGATGTTAAAGCCAAGTTGGGACTAGTCAAGTATTTATATGAAGAACTACTAGACGTTTTATTCTCATATTATGTTTGCTTTATATTTATTAACCAATTTATGAGTTCTGAAGTGCTACAAGGCTGTCCATATTCCACAGCTATTATTGTTATGGACAACTTCATAGTGTTTATAAATCATAAATTGATAAACAAGTACAGACTAAGCCATCATTACTGAAGAGTGAGGTAGAGAGCTAAGCTGACATGCATGTGCCTGATGAATGACAAATTTACCAACACTTCCAATCAATGAGAAACTCGAGCCATTTCACTCACTATAAGATGCATGACCAAACCATTAGAGGACAGGTATCTGACCAACAATATACAGTACTCAAATTCATGATCTCCAATGACATGTATTCCATTTATCCTAATCTGTCCACATTGTACCACATTTTTCAGACTGTACCAATATCTAACACAGTTGCAGAGTGATCCTTAGTCGACTCAAGTACAAAGTTATACCTTCATTTTACAATGGAGGAGAGACTGCTTGTGTTAGATTTGCTCTCCAGTGAAAAAGACAGTTGGCTACTGATTTTGATTACAATGAAGTGATAGATAACTTTGCAAGAATTAAGCCTAGATAATTCCATTGTAGTGTAGAAGGACCATTGTAGTTCCTTCATATTTTTCCACATTGCTTTATTTTATTTTTATTTTACGTTAAAAATGTAAAATGATTAAATAACTTGTGTTTATTGTTTTTATTTTAAATAAAGATTCATGAGCCATTGTAAAACTTATTTTTATTGTACAGTACTGTATTTTTATTTTAAATACAAAATAACAGCCAATTGGATTGGACAGTAAAGAAACTACAGTACCACGCTTCTTGCAGGTTGGCATCAATCCTAAACTGTTAAAAGTGGGTGAGCATCATTCCTTTTTTCCATTCTATCCTACATCCTTATCTAGAAAAATGCAAAACATAGTATGTGGAACATGATAATCCTCATCGCAACTACCAAATTAACATTGCCTTACAGATTGACGATGAAAATAACCCTGGAGTCAGAATCCATCATCACTGAAAGGTGCACAAGTGGGAGCTGCAGTATAAAAAAAAAAAAGGGCTAACCAAACCATAGGAATTTGGGCTAACCAAACCACAATCGACTCAAGAATGGTCCAGGACGGACCGAAACGTCGTCGTCGTCCCTTCACCTTCTAATGTGTGGTCTGGTCAACAAACCATAGGAATAATAATGTGAACATTTGACTTCAAGGAAAAGAAGGTAGTTATTTAACTGTATAAATCTCTGGTGCACCCCCACTTAAATTACTGTATCCAAGCATGGAGACCTAGTCTGGAGAAAGACACAGCTGCTTTGGAGAAAGTTCAGCACCAGGAAACAAAATTCATTCCAGAACTAAGTCAACTCTCATACCAGGAATTGAGAAGGGCCACAGGGCTCTCAACACTGCAAACCAGACCTGACAGGGTTGATCTCATCAAAACTTAAAATACTGAGCAATTTGGAGTACAGTACTGTATATTATAAATAAAATAAATAAATTTTTATTCAGGAAAAGTACATAGTTCATTTACAAACAATGTTGGATTTATAGATCGAGTTAGCACATACAATACCTAAAGCCACTAATACGCATAGCGTTTCGGGCAATTGATCCAGACAACTTCAAAATTAATGATGTAACAAACAAGGAGCAACGGTACAAAACAAAGCAACACAAGCAAGGAACACTGTGGCTTTTTGAGCAAGCTCAACAAGCCACAATTTAAGAGAAAAAAGGAATGCTTTTTCACCCATAGGGTTATAAACCCACGGAGCAGCCTACCCGCCGAAACCGTAAATGCCATAACACCTGAATTTTAAAATCCAGCTTTAAAAAATCATCAGGACAAATGGGGTGAGCTTTTTGACAAACCACCGGCTTCCTGTCCCCGTCGAGCCTTCAGGTAAATCTAGCATACCAGAGCTTCGACGAGCTGCCCTGTGTACGATTCGACCATACCCTGTATAATTCATGTAGCTCTATTATAATAAATCAAGTTGTCAAGTGATATATAAGAGATGGGGGCGCTGGAAGCTGAAACAACTGTAACAATGATTCAGGCTGGATATAAACACAAACTTGAGACAAATAAATCCTCCTCCTGCCGTCTCCATTTTTGTTATGTACGAAACACTAATGTACGACCTGACCGGCGCCCCCCCCCCTCCCCCCCTCCCCCGGGCCGTCGGCTGCCTCTCACAACAGCCCCCTTGACCACACTTCATGCTTACCAGGTAACCACCTTCTCCCGAGGCATGCCGGTGGGGATTAGTGACTTGTTTGAGGTACTCTCTTTTAACAGCAGCCCTGACGGCGGCTCGTTCCTCCACGGCCCGAGAGCTGGTCGGCCCGTCAGTGCCCGCCATCTTACTCACTCCACGCCAGGGTTGCCAGATACAAGTTGCTGAAAGTAGCGACCTGACGGACTAAAAGTAGCGAATTTGTAATAAGAGTAGCCCAATTTTTTTTTTTAGTGACCTCGTATTTTAGTATTATATGGGTTGCAAAGTAATATATTTTGATATACAGGTACACTGCACGATGTTAATTGTTTTATTAATATTTTTCTGCACTCACAACCATGCACAACCCGAAGCCCCAATGACATCCCCGAAGCCCGACCAGTTTTGTAACCAAAGCCTGACCAGTTCTGGAACCGAACCCCAACCAGTTGTGGAACTGCAAGCCTAGCATGCAAACAACTCATCAAACCAAACAAACAGCCCCAGAGCCTAACCAAACTCCCTCCCTACGTCTACCAAACAAACCCTTCCTTAGGGTTAACCTAACAACACCCCCCACCCCACCCTTGCCTTAAGAACTAACTTTGGAGCCAAAGCAAACAATTGAGCCCTATACCCAAAAAGAAACCTGGAATTCTTGCAAAAAAATACAACAATGAAGCCCTAGAAAATAAACATGCAATTAGTCATAGTCAAGAAACAACCTGATGATCTAGCAAAGAAACATGAGGCAATAGCACACAACCCCTGGAGCACAACCATGCACGAACCGAAGCCCGATCATGCACAACCCTAAGCCCCAGTGACACCCCCGGAGCCCGACCAGTTATGTAACCGGAGCCCGACCAGTTGCGTAACCGGAGCCCGACCAGTTATTAACCGGAGCCCGACCAGTTGTGTAACCGAAGCCCCACTAGTTGTGTAACCGGGCCCCGACCAGTTGTGTAACCACAAACCTAGCATGAACGAACCAAACAACCCCTGGAGCACAACTATGCACGAATCAAAGCCCGATCATGCACAACCCGAAGCCCCAGTGACACCCCCGGAGCCCGACAAGTTTTGTAACCGGAGCCCGACCAGTTGTGTAACCGAAGCCCGACCAGTTGTGTAACCGAACCCCGACCAGTTGTGTAACCACAAACCTAGCATGAACGAACCAAACAACCCCTGGAGCACAACTATGCACGAATCAAAGCCCGATCATGCACAACCCGAAGCCCCAGTGACACCCCCGGAGCCCGACCAGTTTTGTAACCGGAGCCCGACCAGTTGTGTAACCGAAGCCCGACCAGTTGTGTAACCGAACCCCGACCAGTTGTGTAACCACAAACCTAGCATGAACGAACCAAACAACCCCTGGAGCACAACTATGCACGAATCAAAGCCCGATCATGCACAACCCGAAACCCCAGTGACACCTCCGGAGCCCGACCAGTTTTGTAACCGGAGCCCGACCAGTTGTGTAACCGAAGCCCGACCAGTTGTGTAACCGGACCAAGACCAGTTGTGTAACGACAAACCTAGCTTGAACGAACCAAACAACCCCTGGAGCACAACTATGCACGAATCAAAGCCCGATCATGCACAACCCGAAGCACCAGTGACACCCCCGGAGCCCGACCAGTTTTGTAACCGGAGCCCGACCAGTTGTGTAACCGAAGCCCGACCAGTTGTGTAACCGAACCCCGACCAGTTGTGTAACCACAAACCTAGCATGAACGAACCAAACAACCCCTGGAGCACAACTATGCACGAATCAAAGCCCGATCATGCACAACCCGAAGCCCCAGTGACACCCCCGGAGCCCGACCAGTTTTGTAACCGGAGCCCGACCAGTTGTGTAACCGAAGCCCGACCAGTTGTGTAACCGAACCCCGACCAGTTGTGTAACCGGACCCCAACCAGTTATTAACCGAAGCCCGACCTGTTGTGTAACCGAAGCCCGACCAGTTGTGTAACCGCAAGCCTAGCATGAAAACAACTCATCAAACACACACCAAGCCAAACAAACAGCCCCAGAGCCTAACCAAACTCCCTCCCTAGGTCTACCAAACAAACCCTTCCTTAGCCCTACCTAACAACCCCCCCCCCATTCTTGCCTTAAGAACTAACTTTGGAGCCAAAGCAAACAAACAATTGAGCCCCATACAAAAAAAGAAACCTGGAATTCTTGCAAAAAAATACAACAATGAAGCCCTAGAAAATAAACATGCAATTAGTCATAGTCGAGGAACAACCTGATGATCTAGCAAAGAAACATGAGGCAATAGCACACAACCCCTGGAGCACAACCATGCACGAACCGAAGCCCGATCATGCACAACCCTAAGCCCCAGTGACACCCCCGGAGCCCGACCAGTTATGTAACCGGAGCCCGACCAGTTGCGTAACCGGAGCCCGACCAGTTATTAACCGGAGCCCGACCAGTTGTGTAACCGAAGCCCCACTAGTTGTGTAACCGGACCCCGACCAGTTGTGTAACCACAAACCTAGCATGAACGAACCAAACAACCCCTGGAGCACAACTATGCACGAATCAAAGCCCGATCATGCACAACCCGAAGCCCCAGTGACACCCCCGGAGCCCGACCAGTTTTGTAACCGGAGCCCGACCAGTTGTGTAACCGAAGCCCGACCAGTTGTGTAACCGAACCCCGACCAGTTGTGTAACCACAAACCTAGTATGAACGAACCAAACAACCCCTGGAGCACAACTATGCACGAATCAAAGCCCGATCATGCACAACCCGAAGCCCCAGTGACACCCCCGGAGCCCGACCAGTTTTGTAACCGGAGCCCGACCAGTTGTGTAACCGAAGCCCGACCAGTTGTGTAACCGAACCCCGACCAGTTGTGTAACCACAAACCTAGCATGAACGAACCAAACAACCCCTAGAATACAACTATGCACGAATCAAAGCCCGATCATGCACAACCCGAAGCCCCAGTGACACCCCCGGAGCCCGACCAGTTTTGTAACCGGAGCCCGACCAGTTGTGTAACCGAAGCCCGACCAGTTGTGTAACCAGACCAAGACCAGTTGTGTAACGACAAACCTAGCATGGACGAACCAAACAACCCCTGGAGCACAACTATGCACGAATCAAAGCCCGATCATGCACAACCCGAAGCCCCAGTGACACCCCCGGAGCCCGACCAGTTTTGTAACCGGAGCCCGACCAGTTGTGTAACCGAAGCCCGACCAGTTGTGTAACCGAAGCCCGACCAGTTGTGTAACCGCAAGCCTAGCATGAAAACAACTCATCAAACACACACCAAGCCAAACAAACAGCCCCAGAGCCTAACCAAACTCCCTCCCTAGGTCTACCAAACAAACCCTTCCTTAGCCCTACCTAACAAACCCCCCCCCCATTCTTGCCTTAAGAACTAACTTTGGAGCCAAAGCAAACAAACAATTGAGCCCTATACAAAAAAAGAAACCTGGAATTCTTGCAAAAAAATACAACAATGAAGCCCTAGAAAATAAACATGCAATTAGTCATAGTCGAGGAACAACCTGATGATCTAGCAAAGAAACATGAGGCAATAGCACACAACCCCTGGAGCACAACCATGCACGAACCGAAGCCCGATCATGCACAACCCTAAGCCCCAGTGACACCCCCGGAGCCCGACCAGTTATGTAACCGGAGCCCGACCAGTTGCGTAACCGGAGCCCGACCAGTTATTAACCGGAGCCCGACCAGTTATTAACCGGAGCCCGACCAGTTGTGTAACCGAAGCCCCACTAGTTGTGTAACCGGACCCCGACCAGTTGTGTAACCACAAACCTAGCATGAACGAACCAAACAACCCTTGGAGCACAACTATGCACGAATCAAAGCCCGATCATGCACAACCCGAAGCCCCAGTGACACCCCCGGAGCCCGACCAGTTTTGTAACCGGAGCCCGACCAGTTGTGTAACCGAAGCCCGACCAGTTGTGTAACCGAAGCCCGACCAGTTGTGTAACCAGACCAAGACCAGTTGTGTAACGACAAACCTAGCATGAACGAACCAAACAACCCCTGGAGCACAACTATGCACGAATCAAAGCCCGATCATGCACAACCCGAAGCCCCAGTGACACCCCCGGAGCCCGACCAGTTTTGTAACCGGAGCCCGACCAGTTGTGTAACCGAAGCCCGACCAGTTGTGTAACCGAACCCCGACCAGTTGTGTAACCACAAACCTAGCATGAACGAAAAAAACAACCCCTGGAGCACAACTATGCACGAATCAAAGCCCGATCATGCACAACCCGAAGCCCCAGTGACACCCCCGGAGCCCGACCAGTTTTGTAACCGGAGCCCGACCAGTTGTGTAACCAAAGCCCAACCAGTTGTGTAACCAGACCAAGACCAGTTGTGTAACGACAAACCTAGCATGAACGAACCAAACAACCCCTGGAGCACAACTATGCACGAATCAAAGCCCGATCATGCACAACCCGAAGCCCCAGTGACACCCCCGGAGCCCGACCAGTTTTGTAACCGGAGCCCGACCAGTTGTGTAACCGAAGCCCGACCAGTTGTGTAACCGGACCCCAACCAGTTGTGTAACCGCAAGCCTAGCATGAAAACAACTCATCAAACACAAACCAAGCCAAACAAACAGCCCCAGAGCCTAACCAAACTCCCTCCCTAGGTATACCAAACAAACCCTTCCTTAGCCCTACCTAACAACCCCCCCCCCATTCTTGCCTTAAGAACTAACTTTGGAGCCAAAGCAAACAAACAATTGAGCCCTATACAAAAAAAGAAACCTGGAATTCTTGCAAAAAAAATACAGCAATGAAGCCCTAGAAAATAAACATGCAATTAGTCATAGTCGAGGAACAACCTGATGATCTAGGAAAGAAACATGAGGCAATAGCACACAACCCCTGGAGCACAACCATGCACGAACCGAAGCCCGATCATGCACAACCCTAAGCCCCAGTGACACCCCCGGAGCCCGACCAGTTTTGTAACCGGAGCCCGACCAGTTGTGTAACCGAAGCCCGACCAGTTGTGTAACCGAACCCCGACCAGTTGTGTAACCACAAACCTAGTATGAACGAACCAAACAACCCCTGGAGCACAACTATGCACGAATCAAAGCCCGATCATGCACAACCCGAAGCCCCAGTGACACCCCCGGAGCCCGACCAGTTTTGTAACCGGAGCCCGACCAGTTGTGTAACCGAAGCCCGACCAGTTGTGTAACCGAACCCCGACCAGTTGTGTAACCACAAACCTAGCATGAACGAACCAAACAACCCCTAGAATACAACTATGCACGAATCAAAGCCCGATCATGCACAACCCGAAGCCCCAGTGACACCCCCGGAGCCCGACCAGTTTTGTAACCGGAGCCCGACCAGTTGTGTAACCGAAGCCCGACCAGTTGTGTAACCAGACCAAGACCAGTTGTGTAACGACAAACCTAGCATGGACGAACCAAACAACCCCTGGAGCACAACTATGCACGAATCAAAGCCCGATCATGCACAACCCGAAGCCCCAGTGACACCCCCGGAGCCCGACCAGTTTTGTAACCGGAGCCCGACCAGTTGTGTAACCGAAGCCCGACCAGTTGTGTAACCGAAGCCCGACCAGTTGTGTAACCGCAAGCCTAGCATGAAAACAACTCATCAAACACACACCAAGCCAAACAAACAGCCCCAGAGCCTAACCAAACTCCCTCCCTAGGTCTACCAAACAAACCCTTCCTTAGCCCTACCTAACAAACCCCCCCCCCCCCACTCTTGCCTTAAGAACTAACTTTGGAGCCAAAGCAAACAAACAATTGAGCCCTATACAAAAAAAGAAACCTGGAATTCTTGCAAAAAAATACAGCAATGAAGCCCTAGAAAATAAACATGCAATTAGTCATAGTCGAGGAACAACCTGATGATCTAGGAAAGAAACATGAGGCAATAGCACACAACCCCTGGAGCACAACCATGCACGAACCGAAGCCCGATCATGCACAACCCTAAGCCCCAGTGACACCCCCGGAGCCCGACCAGTTATGTAACCGGAGCCCGACCAGTTATTAACCGGAGCCCGACCAGTTGTGTAACCGAAGCCCCACTAGTTGTGTAACCGGACCCCGACCAGTTGTGTAACCGCAAACCTAGCATGAACGAACCAAACAACCCCTGGAGCACAACTATGCACGAATCAAAGCCCGATCATGCACAACCCGAAGCCCCAGTGACACCCCCGGAGCCCGACCAGTTTTGTAACCGGAGCCCGACCAGTTGTGTAACCGAAGCCCGACCAGTTGTGTAACCGAACCCCGACCAGTTGTGTAACCACAAACCTAGCATGAACGAACCAAACAACCCCTGGAGCACAACTATGCACGAATCAAAGCCCGATCATGCACAACCCGAAGCCCCAGTGACACCCCCGGAGCCCGACCAGTTTTGTAACCGGAGCCCGACCAGTTGTGTAACCGAAGCCCGACCAGTTGTGTAACCAGACCAAGACCAGTTGTGTAACGACAAACCTAGCATGAACGAACCAAACAACCCCTGGAGCACAACTATGCACGAATCAAAGCCCGATCATGCACAACCCGAAGCCCCAGTGACACCCCCGGAGCCCGACCAGTTTTGTAACCGGAGCCCGACCAGTTGTGTAACCGAAGCCCGACCAGTTGTGTAACCGGACCCCAACCAGTTGTGTAACCGCAAGCCTAGCACGAAAACAACTCATCAAACACACACCAAGCCAAACAAACAGCCCCAGAGCCTAACCAAACTCCCTCCCTAGGTCTACCAAACAAACCCTTCCTTAGCCCTACCTAACAAACCCCCCCCCCCCCCCACTCTTGCCTTAAGAACTAACTTTGGAGCCAAAGCAAACAATTGAGCCCTATACAACAAAAGAAACCTGGAATTCTTGCAAAAAATACAACAATGAAGCCCTAGAAAATAAACATGCAATTAGTCATAGTCGAGGAACAACCTGATGATCTAGCAAAGAAACATGAGGCAATATCACACAACCCCTGGAGCACAACCATGCACGAACCGAAGCCCGATCATGCACAACCCTAAGCCCCAGTGACACCCCCGGTGCCCGACCAGTTATGTAACCGGAGCCCGACCAGTTTTGTAACCGGAACCCGACCAGTTATGAAACCGGACCCCAACCAGTTGTGTAACCGAAGCTCGACCAGTTGTGTAACTAGACCCCGACCAGTTGTGCAACTAAGCCTAGCAAGTATACATCTCATCCAACCCCCACAAAGCTAAAAAGTCCCAGAGCACAACCAAACCATTCCTAGCTCGACCAAACAAAAATCTCCTTATCCCTACCTAAACTCCTCCACTTGCCCTAGAAACCCACTATGGTGCCATAGTAAACAAACAATTGAGCTCTGTACACGAACAAGGAGCAACGGGTTCACTCTCAACAAGCCAGAATGTTGGACAGCTAACAGGAGATGCTTTTTCACCCATAGGGTTGTAAACCCGTGGAACCGCCTACCCGCCGAAGACGTAAACGCCAAAACTCCGCTGGGTTTTAAAATACAACTGGAAAAAAATCAGGGCAAATTGGGGGACGTTTGACAAGCCGCCGGCTTACTGTCCTCATCGAGGAGTAGTGACCCTCAGGTAAATTCAGTTCCTGGAGAGGTATCTCCTGCTTCTTCCTGTTGGAAAGTTGTTCATCTATTGCAGTGTACACACGACTGTCGCTTGTCACTAAACTTAGTTTTTAAACTATTAACTTGATGAAATAATACTGTTTTATCTTATAGGCGAGAATAATTCTGAATGCGCAGTGTGATGAAATTGACGAATGCGATCACCGCCCACGGGATGGGTATAGGGTGCATAATAAAGAAAAATTGAATTGAGGCCTTGAGTTGGGCGGCAGCGTAGGCGAGCCTGGCCTGAGGACAGGCAACTGTAAATGCTTCACCCTCCACATACTTCAAGTGCAAATAATTACCAACAGAACCTAAATACCGAATCTACTATACGCCTAATTAAACAATGTAAAATTAATTTATACACGATAAAAACTTTTTAATACACAGTACATGAAAGTCGATAATAAATGCGTCTTGGGAGGGTGAGTGGGGAGTGGAGGGGGGGGGGGGTCGACCGCTGGGTTAACGAGCCTAGCCTGACGACGGAGCAGTTTAACACTCTGGGAAAGTGTCTTCTACATAATATCCTACCCATATAATGTTGGCAAATCATGATCCTCAAAATGGATTCGTATCCTGGGCGGGGAGGATTTACTGGGCGCAAATCCTTAACTTAACTGTAGCCTGGTTGATTTAGCCTCTGTTTAACTCAACAGTAAAATGGGTACTTGGTTGTATCAACGATTCTTCGCGGCGGGGATCGTATTCCAGGGACCTGCCCGAAACGCTACGCGTACTAGTGGCTGTACAAGAATGTAACAACTCTTGTATATATCTAAAAAAAAAAAAATCCACAAAAGCCGAGAGAGAACAGACTATTTAGCATTATTGGAATACAAACATTTGAATACTACAGAACTCGGATGAAAAAAAAAAATACGGAAACAATGACCCTCGGAGACATTACTAAAAGTGTTATAATAGCGAACAAATGTATAATGCATTAAGCATTGTAGGTGGTGGTAGACATATTCATGCGTACCTCCCAACTGCTCAGATATTTTAGAAAAAACAAAAAATATTATCAGCCTTACCTAGAGGGGAACGACGATGCTCACGGCGCCGCTGCTTCCTGACGACTGGCGAGGTCAGTCAATGAACCGTCAGCGACCAACCGACACAGAGACCCTCTGCCTAAAATTATTTGAACGCCATATTGAAATTCCTAGTGTATAGCGCCAGGAATGTGTAAATTAATATTAATATGCATTATAGACCTTTCTAAAGTAGTTATAGATCTGAATATCATACGGCCAGGATACGAATCCAGGTCAAAGTGCTGCCGAAGAGCCGGGCGCGTGCTTTACCACTACGCCACAGAGGCTGCTTCGTGACGTAGTGGAATTTTGAATTTTGAAACCTGACTAACCTAGCTCAACCCATCCTAACGTAACCCAAATCAAACCAATTTAATCCAACCGAGCCCAATGCAGCCTAACCTTAATAACATAACCTAATACAGCCTAGCATAACAATACATCCGGTTTTAAAACAGAAAATGAATTTAGCCGAATCGTCTCATGTCGGAAACGACCATATCCCGACCAGTTGTGTACCCACAGGCCTAGCAAACAAACACCTCATCTAACCAGACAAACATCCCCTAACTCTACCAAGCACACCGAGACCCCTACCAAAGAAGGGAGGGTCCACAGACGAGAACGTGGTTGTAAGTACAGGTCCACAGGCATGGGCCCCAGTGCCAACCGTCTGGGTTGGGGGCCAACAGTGCATCGCTTTGCTCAGAGAGTATAATGCTGCTAACACAACCCTGTCTTCAATAAACAAACTTTTCAGGATTATTTAATTAGCTAAGAGGATAGGAAGCCGGCGGCTTGTCAAATGTCCCCTATTTACCCTGGTGAGTTTATCGAGCAATGTTTTATCATTTACGGCTTCGTCGGGAAGGTGGTTCCATGGTTTCCCTAAATTTACTCACGGGCATGAATAGCCCGTAAGTGGAAGATTTTTTGGAGGGTGAATGTGATCTTTGGTCGTGAAAGGACCAAAGTGCTGTGTTCCCATTCAAATCGTGTCTGTGGCTGCTATCGCGGGGTGCTTGTTTGTGTTGCATCTGACCATAAATAATCATCATTAAGTTTCTTAACATTAATCGCCCAAAGTAGCCCATCTTGTTTTTAAATTAGCCCAAAAACTAGCAAGTAGCGAAATTAAAAATTTGGGAGCGCAGGGCTCTCAAAAGTAGCCCAATTCGCTACTTGTAGCCCAATCTGGCACCACTGCTCCACTCACACGGTTCATAAAGGGCCACAAGTTATGTCGTTCTACGTCATCAATATGCCTTTTTAAACACACCTCTTCTACCCTCCTCTTAACAAAACTAACACAACTTGAGATAATCTTTTAAACTAACCTAATGAATATCAATTCTCTGTTAGATTTATATAATAAATATACCTTAGGTGCGCCGTCACTGTGACGTCATTGACTAGCCTCTGAGGATCTTTTTGGACACTTCGCTAATTTGTCCCGCTACTCTCTATTAATTATTTTAAGTCACACTGTAGTGATTATTATTAATTGTTATGTCACATTGTAATAATTATTATTATTAATTATCTTACGTCACATTGTAATATACAGTAGCAGGAGAAATGTTTAGCGAAAATGTGTATAATTATTGTACAGTAGTAACGAGAACGATTATAATATTAATAAAACTATAATAATGTCATTAATATAAAAAGCGGTAGTAAGTCCTACAAGCATGTGTGTGTCTCCTTGACAAGCCATTATTGCATCTTAATTCTTGCATATCAATGAATAATTGAATAAAAGGTCCCCGGGTTTGATTCCTGTACAGAACGAGAAAGTTGGACACTGTCTTCTTCACTTAATGTCTCTGTTCACCTAGCAGGAAACAGGAGTCCCAGGAGTTATTCTACTGTTGTGGGTTGCATCCTAGGGAAGGTCAGACTGGGGGAAGGGGGGGGGGGCACGGACGTCCACATTGTGGCATCTAATTAAATTAATCTATGTCGCCTGATTGGGGGACTGGGCCGCGAGGACGTTGATCCCCGAAATCATCGCAAACTATGTACTATATGTTAGGGGTTAGTTACATATCATGGTACAGTATAAGAAAAAACTAAAGAAAAAAAGTTGAAGCAGGGATTTCCCAGCAGGTGTTGGGGTTTCTTCCAGGCAGATGATGTCAATGACCTTGGTCACAATCTTGTGATCCAGAGCACAATATCATTTTCCAAGAAAGCTTATATGTTCTAAATGATATTAATATCACAATACAGTATTGTTTTATAGTATTAAATGTAGTCATAATTGAGTATTTTCTTAAATACTGGACTCATTTTCGTAAACAACCAAAATTATTGTAGCTATTTTAAAGTTTTTGTCCACTTCAGACACCTAGGGGTTTTCCAATTTTTTGATCATCTCTCTCTACTACTGATAAATATATGGCATTATGCTTTTATCCCAAAACTGGGTATAATAGTTCAGTGCTATATCCAGTTTCTTTATCTCCCTAGTACTGTATCACTATATCTTCCTCATTGTCATCATACATTATCCCCTTCCCTTGAATCCAGTAAGATTATCTAGCATGAAAAGTACCACCTTCCAATCTTCATTTTCTTCCTTCTCTCTATTCCAGACCATAACAAATAGGATATTCTAAGGGACTATCTGAACTAGTGTAACGTGCATGATACACATATACAAACTGAATGTAAATAGTTCATTATAAATGGCAATTGCATAGCTTAAATAATGTTATAGGTTCAGGAACTTAAACCATAATATGACTCTAAAACCTTTCTGCAACTACCCACAGGATGGGTATACCCATACTGTGGGTAGTTGAAGAAAGATTTAGTCACAATGTAACATCAATGTTCTCACATTTTTCTTACCACTTTCAGGTTTAAAATTACTGTATGTATTGAGTTAGCTTTAATCACTTCTCCATCTACTTTATTTTATTTACCGTATTTACAACTTTTTTGTTAAAATTTCTTGAACTTTCAGAGAGTTCTGTGACTCATTTGTCTCTTAGTTTCCATCCATGCCACCTTGTTCAACCAATCATCACTGTGGGAGTAATCTGAGTATGTTTCAATTGAATGAGCTCCAGCTACTGCTCTTCGCCATTTAACTTTCATTTGTTTTGCGGGATGAATCGCAACAATAATGTGTTTTGTCATACCAACTTTCTTACCCACTACAGCCATACCTCCCTTCCCTGCTCCAATTCCAACTCTTGTGCACCATATTTTCTGCACATTGGCCAATTTATTGTCATGCTGATATATAGAGACAAAAGCTTTGCAATATTGGAAAAGGAAAAAAAAAATACCCCAAGGCAGCCACTTTTATAAAATGATACTAGCCAAAACCAATGGATTGCAGTGCATCATGACAATGCATATATATTTTATGATTGAAGTTAATGTGGTGAGCTGTTCTCAAGGTAACATCTACAGGTACATACACATGTAGAAAAGGAAAACAAACAAGACAATAGGTCAAAGAAACCCCCTGATGCAGATACAGTACTTAATTTACCTTAATTCTTACCTGAAAACTTGTACAATAAACTAATATAATCAAATTCAAATACAATACTGTAGTGTACTAAAGATATTTCATGTTCAAATAATTAAGGAAAATTAAAAAATAATTTTAGGAGAATTGCCTAGAGTACACTGATATATATTTCCATCTCTCAAAGGAAATCCTGTAATAACAAACTGGGCTTCTTCACATTCTTTAATAAAATAATGTTTATAAAAATAAATTAAACTATTCATTTCACATAATTATCCTTCTGAGGCCTTCATTTCTTCTTTTACCAATTTGTAAGCTTCACTGAATGTTAATGGAGGTTTCCTCTTCTTTATATACTGTGGAAAAAATATTACCATTAGTACACAGAACAAAAATCAAGCTTGGACTGAACAGGATATAAAAACCACCTATCTAAGCTAGACATTCAGTTGCAAATGTTGTGCTGTTCCCATGCACAAGACTATGCAGAGTGAGAATAAGTCAAGTCCTGCATTGGCACAACAGGGATCTTTACAAATGTCTACATCAGGGGTTTGCTTGGGCTCTGGGACACCTGAATATTTCCTGCACCTTTAGCTTCACCACTTCTGCATTGTATAGGTCGACATTCAATCCCCAACTATCCAAGTGGTTGGGCATCATTCCTGTCCTCTGTCCTATCCTAAATCCTTATCCCTTCCAAGTGCTGTATAATTGTAATGGCTTGGTGCTTTCTCCTAATAGTTACCTTACCTCTTGCACACTGGATGATACTATATACAAGGCTCTAAATAATTCATGACAAATTTTTTTAAGGGCAGTTCTATGTTAGCCAGTCATGAGTGGCATTGTATACAAACCAACAAATTGTTTAAGTTATACAGTACCTTTTCTGTGTTGCTGAGAGAGGTGTAGCGGTGCGAGGAGGTCAGAGTGGCAGTATAGGCATGGTACAGTGCCTGCTGACTATCAAGGAACTGTCTCGTTAAGGCTACTTGTTGACGCATTACATCCTTAACACCAACCAAACTACTCATCCCAAATAACCCTGAAATAATAAGCAAATCTATAATTACAAATGGAATTTATAAAATCATTGAATTTTTTATAAATATTTTATAAATAATTCTTGTATGTATTTGAGGGGAACTTTACTTGTGTCTAAGTAAATTATTAAAAAGAAAAATCTATAACATTCTACATAACTTTTCCCAATCTCAGGGTAAAACACCAAAGCAACCACAGAAAAAAAAAAAAAAACGAGACCACTGTAAGTAGAACACCATTGACGCAAGTGCACACCGTGCTATAACTAATCTAATCAGGCAAAAGCTCAATTGCAGGATTACAAGCCCAATCAAACATCGCAGGAGAGTAACTGACAAAGGTATGAGAACACTGTAAAAGTGAGGACTCCCAGGGCTGGAACCAAACCAACAGGCAGGAGCTCAAGTTCAGGGCAAAATTGCAACGTGAACACCCTACAAGTACAGAACAGTACTAGAATTAATTTCCCTCTATACTGTAATTGAGTAGAGTAAATAATTATGAAAAGCAAAAGTCAAGCTTTTCATAATTGAACAAGGCAGTCCACATACCTTGTTCATACTAAACCTTTTTAATTTTCTGCAGTTGCAACAGTTCTTGTCTGGAACAGAACACTTCCAAAGTATCCATGTTTCTGAAAGACACTGTGCTTCCATAAGACAAGAGTCCCTTCTTGTAGAGTTTCACTGTACAATAATCTATTTTCACCTTATACTCTCCACTCAGTTTGCTTACATTTATTCATTACTGCATTTGATTTTAAAAATGTATCGCTCAGAAAAGTGTATCATAGAGCTTCGGCCTCACACGCGTGGGGTCCACGGTTCGAGACTCCTATAACCCAGGTGAATGGAAGGGTATCATTATTTTCTTTGCTATACTCAATTTACACACAGACTCTTATTAAAGTTCTTTTCCTTATGTCCCAGGAGAGAGGTTTGTAAACATGTAGTCACTGTCAGGATGTATTCTGAGAATGCCACAAATATGCATGCCTATTTAAATAAAGCTAATATTATAACACACTAATCTAGTATGTCACAAACCTTCAGCTACAAGAGGACTGGGATAATGAGAAAAAATCTCCGTTGATGCAGCACATGTTTGATGGTGTTGAGGCCATAACTGCATGTGGGGAAGTCCAAACTGGAAAAATATACCATAATAATATACCTTTTACAAGTATCCACATACTGTAGTTTAAATCTGCACACTATTTTAAGAGCACTGATGATGTGTAAAAACAACAACATGTAAACCAGTTAATGGTCTCAAATTTGATCTAATAGTTCTAATCCTATGATTGCACTAAACTGGGTGTCAATTGTATTTGAAATCTCATTAATAATCATTAAGTCAACTTTGTTACTCATGGTACATACCCAGGGACTGAAAACAGGCTTTGACCTGTGTTTCCTGTGCCGTGAATGACATCTGTGGTGACAATCTGATTCTGAATCAGAAGTCCCACTCTCACTTGATGACTCTGAAGTAGATATTCTGTTCTTTTTACAGTTTGAATGTTGCCGACTTTTTCTGGTGTGTTTCGACGAGCTTCTGTCTGATTTTTTATATTTAGTTCTTCGTTCAGTATCTACAATATTCTTCGATTTATATCCATTTCTTTGTCGTGATGATTCTGGTCTTTTGTGTTTTCTTGTAGATTGGCTTGTAGTATATTTTTCTTGCATGTGATTATCTTGTGAACATTCTCTCGAAACTGGTGATGACACCTTTAATGATAAGCTTTGTTCAGTATCTGAAGCACCATTTAATGCATCCTTTTGTATTCTTTCCCGTATCTGACTTTCTCCTGCTTGACTACCACCAGCACTCTTAACGAAGTTCTCCTCAACCTCCTGATCAATGCTAGAAATGGTTCCAGGTTCAGTTTCTACTACAGATGCAACGGTACTGCTCCTAATGGAGGTAGCAATACTCTCTAAAATACTCTCGTCAGAATTTAACTTTGGCTTATTATTATTTTTTGTGTTAGATTTTGAGGTTTTAGATTTTGTTATACTCTCTTTCTTAAATTCAATTAAAGAGTTTCTCCGTGATGAATGAAAGACATTGCTTGAAGTTTGTGCTAAAAGTACTCCCACTGGTTCATCACTATCATCATCTTGCTGGTTACCCGAATAAAACAAACTTTTCCTGGAATTTAACAATATGTTCTTTTCCTTTTCCTTGTTATCAGGAAATTTCTTATGCTTAGAAATTTGTGAAGGGTCTTTATTATCAACATCAGATAATTTAACTTGTAAACTATTGGAGGCTGTATTCTTATTTTTTACAAATAGGGAGGTTTTACCACTTGCATCAATATCACTCCCTATGGCTCCTGCCAAGTCCTTCTCATTCACTGAATTTTTGGACTTACTGATAATTTCTCCTTCACATTTGCGGCTAACACTTTTGTGATCAGATTTACTGTCACTATCGGTCACTTGACCCAAAATATCATTTACTGTCAATATATTATTAAAATTAATGACTTCATCTATACTATCATCACATATTTCACTAGAGGAATGGTTCTTAGTAACTGCACCAGCACCAGGTAAGTTTCCATCTAGTTCATCTGTAAGGGAGGTTTCATTCAGATACCGAGCCAGTTCTTCATCAACTGATGAACTATCACTCATTAGTCGAGGCTGTCTCCTGTAAGCAGCATGGTCAGAACCAATCTTCACTTGTCTATTGGTAGACTTGGAAATCTCTGACCTTGCTACATCCTTACTGGCCTTATGTTTCTTTAAGTATTTTTCCTCTAAATTACTTATTTTATCATATGAATATGTTTTTCTGTGCCCAGTATCCTCATATTTTTTACTAAGTGCAGCTATGTCTGAGAGAGATTCTATATCTTTTCTCTGTGTCAGACTGGACAACTTGTGTGTTCTGACTGGAGAATTACTTTTATCAGACGATTCCAACTCATCATCAGAAGGCTCTTCCGCTGTACTTGTAGGACGAGATGACGAGTAGACCAAAGTTTTAGCATCCTGTTTCAGAGTGTAAGTCTTTTTGCTCAGTTGATTCAAGTAGGCCTATTGCAAAAATAAATAAAGTTCATTAATGTACTGTATTTTGAATACATTATATATAATGTATAATGCTTATACAGTAAAATATTAATGTACGAGTACCACATCTAAAATAAATCATACCTCATTATTCTACATCTTTTAAGAATGTGCACACTATACAGAGCAGCCAGTATTGCACAAGACTTGGACACTATTCACATAAAGGCAACCAAGAAAGGTATCACCTGGTCAGCATGTCACAGAACATGAACAAGGTGGTGTATTGAGTGCAATGTTCACAGGGTACTTAATGAGTACAGCGGGTGCAATGTTCACTGGGTACTGTAATGAGTACAGTGGGTACAATGTTCACTGGGTACTGTAATAAGTACAATGGGTGTAATGTTTATAGGGTACTGTGAGTACAGTGGATATAACGAGTTCACGAAGTGTGACGAGTATAAGCTGATATGATGACCACAAAATTTAGATTTTCAAGGGAAATGACTTTTTGTTGGTCATATCTCTGCGATTAACATAGTGAAAGGTTTAAGAAATGCGTCACACTAATCATTGGTTAAGAAGGACTTAGGAGATTGGGGACATACCCCACTAATAAAAACTATTAAGTACAATACTTTTACACACTAACACATCAGGAATGACAACGATACACCTTTGTTCAAACCTGCCAAGTTGAAAAAAAAAAGCAAAAACACTGTGTCAAATACTGAACATGCTAACATTTATTTTAAGATTTTAACCATTGACATAAAAAATATAAAATTGCTGTCTTACCTCTACATCACTGTCAGTTGCCATAATTCCCTGAAATTAAAAACAGGAAATCAGTCCAATACTAGATGAGCCCTCTATTGAGGACTTTACCTTTGACATTTTTTGTGTATGAACCACCTATTTTTTTAAGTACAGAACTAATACTGGCCGTTTTCAAAACACATTTATATTTTTTATATCGATATCTGTTTTTTTTGGGGGGGAGGAGGGGGGGGGGTGATTGTAAGAGGAGCATAAGCATCACTTTACAACTTCAGAATTGCTTTTAAGTACTGTATATGGATGGTGAAATACTAAGACACTGTTGCAGAGTTGATCCAGTAAATAGAAGCAGTTTGATTTTATATGTACCATAAAATCAAAGTTTGTTTAGTAGCAAAATCTTTCTGTCAAACCAATAGTGCCAATAAATCAAAAGCCATCAAATCAAGACACCATTATGCAGTACAGTACTGTACTGTACAAGTACTTACTGTGCACATTTATCGCAGTAACAATCCACTTTCCTCCACCTTCTTTTAGGTTTGCTTCAAGCTTCTATCCCCTGGGTCCTGAATTTGTCCCAGTGTCTTATATACACTTCTCGTCCTGACCATCTTGACCATTTACGTGTACATTATCCGGTACAGTACTGCTCTTTCTGCTGGATATATAAAAATACATCATTACCCTAAAATAATTAAAAATATTAAACAGGAAAATTTACTTTCAACAATAAATTTAATATTTTAAAGTACGATACAGTATGTACTTGAAATCAAGTACCTGTACCATAATACTGTAGTAATACTGTATTACTGTAGTAATATTGTATTACTGTAGTACATACCAGGCACAAGATGTCACATGACTTTGTTTTTTGTTTTTTTTTACATGTGATGTGCAACCCCACAACAGTCAACTGTTATGGGGTTGCATCCTGGGGAAGGTCAGTAATCTGACCTTGGGTGGGACATCAATATAAGCCTAATAAATAAATATAAATAAAAAAAATATATGTAAAATAAATGAATGAATGCTTGTACAGTATGTACACAGATTGCTTGTCCCCGACTAAGTGAATTATTATTAATTACAGTACAGTATTATTATTATTATTATTTTTTTGATAAGTTCTTACATTCTTGTACAGCCACTAGCCTGCATAGCATTATGGGCAAATCCTTAATACCTGTATAGGTAAAGTCACCCCCACTTTCAGTACAAGTTGCAGAAATATATTAGTAGTCTCAATATAATTTAGTGTTTAAATGGTCACCCTTATTAAAAAGTTTCATTTAGTATGTAACAACATATCAAATGTGGCACGTGCGTAATACTTATAGTTTAAAATAAGAGATAAACTTATCATTGCCCACTTGCTAATCATTGCCACTGGTAGAATAGCAAACACAATTATAATAAACTTGCAATTATATATGCACTTTGGTATTTATGAAATACAGTATGTAATGAATTAATAAAATTAATATGCTAAAATAAATATAGTACAGTACAGTACTGTATCATGTTTAAGAAAACTTGATTGACAACACTTGTATGTAAATGAAACACACATAATTAATGTGACACCACATCTAAGAGGTCTAAGGTATGGGTATTTCAATTACAAAATAAGAAATAGTCTTTATTTGTTTTAAAAAATTAGAATACTGTACTGTACACTATAGTAGATTGAGTGAGGGGGAATTATCAGGAGAAAGTGCCAAGCCATTATGACTATATAGCACTTGGAAGGGGTCAGGATAAGGATTTGGGATGGGAAGGGGGAGGGAATTATCAGAGGAAAGCGCCAAGCCATTACGCCTATACCTGTATAGCACTGGGAAGGGGTCAGGATAAGGATTTGGGATGGGACAGGGGGAAGGAATGGTACCCAACCACTTAAGATGGTTGGGGATTGAATGCCGACCTGTATGAAGCGAGACCGTTGCTTTACCGATACAGTACATGGAGAAACTACTGAGGTACAAAACAGTGATGTGAGATGACCCTCCCACAAAAAAATAGTAGTTCAGTAGATTGGCATATACCGTATTTGGTTTTAAGTTTACATACAGTAGGTACAGTACAGTATATACCTTTAAGGCATGATATGAACATTATGTGCTAAAAACATGTACTACAGTATATTAGGAATATATTTAAAAACAAAAAAGACATAGAAAAGCTTTAAGGTTAACAGGGGAACTCAGACACAGTAGTTTGTAAATGAAACTTCAAACTAAAAGTGGACTATGTCATCGATGACATCACACACGGGTGTTGACCAAGTGTATTTTAATTGGATTTATACCAAGTGTATTACAATTGGGTATCGTGCAAGGTAGTGTTTGAATTTGATATGCACCAAGTACATTTTTAATGCAAGGAATATTTGTATTTTAATATATGTAGGCTTATATATGAGAACTAGAGAAGCTAAAATTAACCTGTATAAGCCAATGGGGCAATGAGCTTTTTGGAAACAGGCAAATTGATGTTGCATTTTTTTGGAAACAGGCCTAAGGGATTTTTTTTTTTGGGTATAAAATGTAGAAGCACATTAAATAACCCAACCATGAATTCGAGCAAAAAAATTTTTTTTTAGTAATATGATATGACTGATGACATGGCATGCTTCAGCTGGGATAGGATTGATGAATGTCAAAAATTTTTATTTGCTCAGCTAAATGAACTAGAGGGTTCAGTTCCTGAACCGATTATGTGCCTCTGTAATCCTTTACACCACCACCCATGGGATGAGTATGGGGTGCATAATAAAGAAAAAGAAAGAATAGGTTTGATTTTAACCTTACTGGTTAACTTAGTGATGGCTGGAAAATATATTGTAATGGCCACATCACGACATGCAACTATTTTAAATAATTTCTACTTGTTTGTTTTCATCATACAATAAATTTAATTATGTGACAACATGCAAGTAATGTTGAATCACTTTTATTATTTTATATACACAAATGGAAGGAAAGCTCTACGCTCCTTAAAGTTGGAAAACAAGAAAACTATCGTAAATATATATAAACATTATATAAATATATTTTTACAACTCACTTTACATTGACGTGTATTGGAGAATAAATGAAGATTATGGGGATACTGAAAGAGGCAGATATACATGTTCAGAAATATTAAATCTTTTCCTAGAGCCCCCCTCCCAACTATGACATCACACCAAAACAAATCATTCACCCAATGAGCAACCTCCATGACATAACCCCAGCCAATGAGCGACGTCCATGTGAAGCTCGCCAACCAATCTCCTTCCTCCAAGTTAGAAACACCACTCGTCTGTTTACGCTATAGACGATAGAACACAGATTCTCTAATAAAGAGGATCTGTGAATAATGCTTTCATTTTGCAATTTATGAAATTATATTAACATTTAAAATATACCAGTATATCACAAAAGTAATATTATGTTAATGTTAATACAACTATTATATAATCAAAGATGGTTTGTTAGAAATATAGATAAGGAATGAGAAGCATTAAGTTGGCCTATAAAGGTTTAGAGTTTATTCGTAACCCCCTTTATACCCATCGTTGCGACTGGGCTGAAATCTTATGACACCATACCCTGCCGACCAATGGGCGTTCTCCACTTGTATCAACTCCAGAGCAATATCTGCGGCAGTCGTCGGGCAGTGAGGAGTGAGGGAAGGGACTTCAGGCTGTGACAGACGTGTCCATACAGCGGAGTCATGAAGATCTTTTTGTTCGTCGCCCTTCTGGGGGCTTCTCTTGTCGAATCGAAGGTGTTTTTCGAAGAGAAGTTCGCCGATGCAGGTAAATATTGATTTTTCGTGGTAAATGGAACTTGAGGTTATGTATGAGAGGTGGTGGCCCGGCTGGCTACCGGTGGCTATGGTAATGGGCTAGTTCCTTGTGGATATGTGATTATATCTATATCTATGTCTTTAGTAGTTACTTAACAATGGATGTAGAGCCATGCGTGTCATGAAGGCTTTGTGGGGGAAGAATTATAGAAAGCAGAGCTGTAAATTTAATTCTAATGGACCTTTAAATTTTTAGTTGGTCATATCTATTTAAAATGGTAAGTTTTTAATTTTGGGGCCAGTCTTTATAAGGGATGTAATGTGGTGATTGACATTCTTCGCTACCCGATTTCTTACTCCTGACAAATCTTCAAGTTTCTAGAAACTTGAGCTTGGTGTTAATCATGTTCCTTCACACTTGTGTATTGATTTTCCTTTTTATATAAACAAAGATCTTATATGAAAGATAATCTAACTTAGTAAAAAAAAAAAATTGTGTACTTATAATTCCCAGATAGTTGTGGCCAGTTTCCAACCACCTTGTTGGGGTGGGCTGAACGTTGGGGAGCTGGTATGGCCCAAATTTTGGCTTCTAGAGTTGAGAACAGTAGTACTAGGCTTGGGTCTCAAATAGGCACAGACCTTCCCGATCCCCTCTTTGAATGCTGCTAAAGTTGCTTTGAGCAGTTACCTAAATACAACATATATTTATTCGGGTAAAGTCCATACTAACAAGGTACAAAAGTTGATGGATTTATAGATGAGCTAGTACATACAATGCCCAAGCCACTATTACGCAAAGCGTTTCGGGCAGGAAAAGCACTTAAGATTAAAACTTGATGCTAATTGAGATTAAAGTATAAATTGTTGAGAAAAAATAAATGAAAAAGGGAAGAGGGGGGGGGGGGGGGAACATGGCAGAAAAAAAAAATAAAATTTGGTCAACAAACAGCATAGTTTAAAATCGTAGACATAGGTTGACATGACCTATATCATTAGATCAGGCAGTGAAAGGGAAGCTGCCCTGAATGCTTGCATTTCCCTGAAGATTTGTGACAACTTGACCACAATAGGGCGAGGAAGTCTGGCAAAATTGAGGCATTGACAGCCATTGTCAGAGGCAGTTGACTCCACCAGAGCTGTCGGGCAGTAGTTTCCACAGATATTACCATTTCATATTTCAATGTTTAATTTATTTTTTCAGTAATATTCAAATGTAGTGATATATTTGTGTGAATTGCTACTCAAAATTTTGGTATGCATATTAGTGATTCACTTGTGTTTGTAGTGTTTATTACACTATATACATAGGTTATATATATAGGGCATGTTTTATTCACTGTAACAAAGTTGATATGTCATAATGCGTGGCTACCACACACCAGCCAGCAAACACCACCACCTTCCCTCCTCACTCACACTTGCCAACACTCCTCCAATTATACTACTTTTGCTTTTGTTCACTATAGACATTATATAATGTTTAGTTTACCATAACTGTACAACTAGGCTGGTATGGTGAGTTAACACTAAAGACTTCGCCCCACACAGCAGACACTGCCTCCTCTCCCTCACTCGTTCAAGGCCAGTATGCAGTCTAAGGGTTAACCAGATACAGCTAAATGCTGTTCCACACCAATTATTGCATACGTTGGTTTCAATTTTTTTCTTAAACTGTAGCCATCTTGTGTGGTTATGCCAATGTTACCAGTTTCCTACGTACTGTAAATGTTTGTGAAAAATGTGCAATAGTTTATAGTATTTTTCATCTGCATATTTTCTCCCCTATTAGGGAAGACTGAAATTGTTGCAATTTGAGTCTTAGCATGTAAATGGCAAATGCTGTGAGTGAAAATTTGTTAGGTAAATACATATTTGCTATGCTAAAAAATGACTGTTATAAATTACAGCTGGCCAGAAACAAAGCATTTGACAATTTCTGAACCATTCTTTTAGACCAGAAACTTGGTACCTTGCTACTGAATTCTATAGCATGCTACTAAAGTTTTATTAAAGGCTTGTTTTAAGTTATTACATTAAATATTTTTAACATGAAACCATTTCTTGCAGATTGGGAATCTCGTTGGGTTCAATCTGAACACAAGGGAAAAGAATTTGGCTCGTTCAAATTAACTCCTGGAAAATTCTATGGTGATGCAGAGAAAGACAAAGGCCTTCAAACTAGCCAGGTAATTGTTTAAAGTACACCTTTACTATAAACTAATGGATGGATATAAGTTTTTTATATTTTGATTGCATACACTTCCCTAAAGGTTGTAGCTCTTATTTATGCTATTAATTGCAGGATGCTCGTTTTTATGGCCTATCTTCGAAGTTCGCGCCCTTCAGTAATAAGGACACTCCATTAGTTGTACAGTTCTCAATTAAGCACGAACAGAATATTGACTGTGGTGGTGGATACGTGAAAGTATTCGACTGTTCACTTGACCAGAAAGACATGCATGGTGAATCTCCATACCTCATTATGTTCGGTAAGTTTTATGGAAAGTTTTACTATTCTAATATTCTAGCCTTACAGTAGAATGTTGTCCAATGTCTGATTCTGTGAATGTATAGTACAGTAAACTGTTTGGAATTTCCACTTTATGTAATTTTTGCTGCATTGGGAATTTCTCTAGACCTGATAAGTTACTTGTATCATAGCTTCTAAACTGTAACACTCATTATAATGGTCACTATTGGTTTAAATGTAAAATTGCTAATCCTTTACCTAGTCAAAAGATAAGCAACTAAAATGTGCTAAAGCCTGGGTTAAACCTTACTGGTAATGAAGCTGTATTAATTTTTAATTGTAAACGTCTTATTTTAAGACTTCCTGGGGTAGTCTTAAAATGTTCAGATAACATTGTCTGAATAGGGAATTGTGGAACATAATATAGGGTGAAACAATTTCAAAATCTGAATTTAATATCTGGTCTTCCCCCTTAACAATTGTAGCGAGCTTCATAATTGGCCTGAATGCATTTGGAAGTAAATAAGCAGCCTTCATTGCCGAACTAAAATTTCTTGACTTTCATCGGATAATACAATCATTGAACAATTGTCATGCTTGAATTGACAGTGCATACATTGCCATTGGCTGCTTTAGATAAAAATTTGCAACTTTTGTCTTCATTGACTAGTGCATACAATTGCTGGCAAATTTAAAAACCTTAAAATTGCAGAAGTGAAGGCAGGTTATGGCTGGCTGATTTGCTCCACCTTTAATCCATATTTGAAATTAAAATGTGGATTGAAGGTGGCAAAATTAAGACCTTAGCCAGGATGCAACACGTCTATAAAACTTAACCATCTGTTACAAAGCAAACAAGTGTTTGGTAATGTATAGCAGTTGGGTTATGAAGCTATTTTGCCAAGACTTATCTCCTTGTTAGCTACCGATTACCATTACTTAAGAATTGTGCTGCAAAAATATAAAATTTACTGTAGAATTAGTGAAATTTGCCTCTATGCTAAAGATTTAAAAATAGAAATAAAAAAATTCTAAAGCTTCCTTAAATTAACTAGTTTGGCTAGCTGGCTTGCCTGTCAGTGGTGCATAGAAAAATAGCTTGCCGAACTAATGTAAAACTAATTTGATCAAAGTGTGAGGTAATTGCAGGGTGATTTGAGCAAAAATTACTTTGACGCTCCTAGAAATGTTAGTGTGGCAATGCAGTAAAATGTGTAGTTTGAGTGGTACTGTAATAACTATTAATCAGTACCATGTATAAAAAATTGGCAAGGGGCTTTTGTTCACTTTGTGAATGTGCCAAACTGATGACATCTGTAACAGATTGTCTTGGACATGGTAATTAGACCTTGCAAGAATTGATATTGCTTGGGGAAATGATAGTGTGGTTAGAGTTCATACAGTAAACCTGTAAATTTCTGGGATATGCCAAACTTGCAGGTCTTTAATTGTTTAAAGGTCGTGTGCACATGCACATTTCTAGACCTAGCTCCTTATGAATGTGAAATGAAATGCAAACTCAAAGCATGTTTACTACTCACTCGAAATACAGCAAAGCTAGCATTTTGCAGCAATTGGCCCATATAGTGAGAGCTCATCACTTAAATTGCTCTAATGGGCATCAGTTCAGAATGCCAAATAGCAATGGCTGTATAGAACACGCCAATGTACATGCCATTTTTTAGAATTTCTAGACATGACAATCGCAATTGTTTCTTGAACCATTAGAAAGAAACCAAATGGGCACAAACTGAAATTTTCCCTATTGAACCAATAGGAAAAATTAACACATTTTTAATATGCTTGCTGTTTTTGGCTAATGCTCCACCTTTTGGTTGACAAAAGGTGGATGAACAGTTGCTTCCCAGATGTGTAACGTTCACTAGTACAACCACTTGAATAATAAAATGGAAAATGCAGCACTAAAGTGGATAAATGTTGTCTGCTTTAGTTACCCTATTAACTTGAATTTAACACTTGGGATTATCAGGTACAAAGCAAATTTGTAATTTGTGAAAATATGAAATGGGGTAAATTGTTCCTCATTTAAACTTTTGCCTGGAAGTGAATACATTGCTTGTATAATACAACTTTGATTATATTACACAGGCTCTTGTTGCTTATTTAGCTAATTAATGACAGCATTCTTAATGTTTGGGAAGATTTGTACTTTGCCACTTTAATTTGACTTTCTAGTTCAAAATTAACTGACCTGACTTTCAATTAAGTTTCAAGTAATTGTGTGCATTAATGTGATAGCTTAAGCCATGCATTACTAGTCTTTGTAAGCAATGTTCATTATTCTTCACAGGACCTGACATCTGTGGTCCAGGAACAAAGAAGGTTCATGTTATCTTCAACTATAATGGAAAGAATCACTTGATAAAGAAGGAAGTAAGATGCAAAGACGATGTGTTCTCTCACCTCTACACCCTCATTGTTAAACCTGATAACACGTATGAGGTTCTAATTGATAATGAAAAGGTACAGTCTGGAGAGTTGGAGGAAGACTGGGATATTCTTCCACCCAAAAAGATTAAGGATCCTGAAGCAAAGAAACCTGACGATTGGGATGACCGCCCAACTATTGCTGATCCCGAGGATACAAAGCCAGAGGACTGGGACCAACCTGAACACATCCCAGATCCAGATGCTACAAAGCCTGAAGACTGGGATGATGAAATGGATGGCGAGTGGGAACCTCCCATGATTGATAATCCTGATTACAAGGGTGAATGGAAGCCAAAACAGATTGATAATCCTGACTACAAAGGACCATGGGTACACCCTGAAATTGATAACCCTGAGTACACGCCTGATCCAGAAATTTATAAATACGATGAAATATGTGCTATTGGTCTGGATCTCTGGCAAGTAAAGTCGGGTACCATTTTTGACAATTTCTTAATCACCAATGACATTGAAGAGGCAAAGAAGATTGGAGAAGACACCTGGGGAGCCACTAAAGATGCTGCCAAAAAGATGAAAGAGGAGCAGGATGAAGAAGAGCGCAAGAAGGCAGAAGAGGAGGCCAAGGCTGCGGAAGCAGACAAAGAGGATGAGGAAGAAGATGAAGACCTTGACGATGAAGACGATGATGATTTAGAGAATGAGAGAGATCACGATGAACTGTAAAAAATTTAAGTTCATAAAGGCAGTTGGTTAAAAACTGCCTAACTTGTACTTCAACATCAAAGTACTGCAGATTGAAACTGTTGATCATAAACTGGGTCAGGGGCTTCAGTCTATTCTAGTCAAGGAACTTCCAAATATGCAGTAGCACAACAATAACATTCCAGTAGCCACTGTTTATTGAAGGTTTCATGACATAACATTGCCCTTAATGGGTAGGTTCGCATGAGTCATGACCATTTGCAATCATCCCAATCATCGCCATAGTGAATGCAGCACAACCATGTATGTTTGTACAAGCCAGTGTTAGTGCTGTTACTGTAAGACCTGATTTAGTTCTGGCAGCACAAGATGTATGTTGAATGAGTGGTTTCCAATAAACACGATTAGAATTTAGTGTTTTATTAAACTACTAAATTTACTGAACATGTTAATGAATCCTTGGTGTAAAGTTGGTCTTGAGTTTTGCAGGTTTCGTTAATTTATTGTGGACCCCATACTTGTCCTCTGGGCCAGTTGTAGAAGAAAGGTTGAGGCAATTGTCATGGGAACAACCCCTCCAGGGTTTTTCCTTAAAGATTGCCTGCTGGAGAGGCAAGGTGGGATTCCCTCTTTAAAATGTTCCCCCCCACCCCCACCCTGAAGTTAAACTTTAAACTAAATACTAGTGTACAATATTTAAATTTTAAAATAAGGGTACTCGGCCAGCTTTAGATGCAGGTTTTCATGCATTTGAAGGGAGACCCTAGCAACATGGTGGAAAAACTGGAAAATGCCATTTGTATATGCATTACCTTGTTAAATTTCTGCCACTGACTGGTCTCGTCTGTCAATGATTAATGCTGGTCTTTGGTAGCTTTGCTTAAACGGTTTGGATGCAATTAAGAGTGGCGATACTTTGTGCTTCCTGAATATCCAGCCACATTGATGGTCACATACACCTGGCTTGGGGCTGCCTTTTAATAATTACTTAGGTAATACCAGGCCTCAATGCTGTACAAACTAAGTAAAGGGGAAGGGGGGGGGGGAGATTCTTAATAAATTTTCTACCTCTGCTCCATAATTTAATCTGGAATTGGGAGATTTAATCAGGATTTGCTGGGTTCAGCTATATTTATATTTAATTAAATGAGCATGTGGATTCTGTTAAGGAAGCATTTGTCCAATTTCCCAGAAAGACCCCTATTTTTACACATTTTCTGCCATCCGTAAATACATGTCAGCAATGCTAGTCTTGTATCAGTGGCAGCAATGCATGCTCTTAGGGTTAGCATTTTCTTAGTCTCTTACTGCCATAACTGGTAGTGGGGAACTGCTCAAGCGAGGGTTGCATATTGGCCATACAAGCGACTCATGGGCACTTGGAATGCTGCCCTGCTCCTCCTTGTCAAAACTGTATTGTCCCTCTGTTGTGCATCTTGTTGAATGTCCTAATCTTCCAGATTCTTTTGCAGTCATTTGTCCCTCAATAGACCCTTTGGTGAATTGGATACCTTTAATTAATATCACTTGCCTTGTGCACTCTTTCTTCTACTGGCATCCTTGGTAATATTTGGTGCCTGTAAATATTCTGCAACTGTGATGTTGTGTTCCTGGTTTGGTGCCTTTTGATACTCAATTGATCTACCAGCAGTTTTTTTTTTTTTTTTAACTTTAGGCCCCCCCCCCCCTCCCCTTAAGCCCAAACCTTGGGCCAGGTGCTGAACCACTTGGATTATTTGGCAAGTGTCCCAGAGAATGAATTGTTAAAGCAGTCTGTCCTTGATTACAACAGCTGAATATACTTTTGTCATAAAGGACAAAACCTGTAAAAGCTGTTTTACTGCTAAATCCAGCAGCAAAAACCTAATTCAATGTAAAATGCTTGCATAAAAACCACTGACTCGAACAGTACTTTACTGATGACTAAAATCTCAACTGTGTATGCTAGAAAAAATCTACTTGCATTTTACAGTACGTTAAAATTGATGAATGCACTTTAGAAGTTTGCTGCCACTTTGAGCCTGGCTGGACAGGATTCTTACAAAGCGGGTTTACTCCGTAATGTTGGGTGCACAGTGAGGGCATGTTAGCCCAATTATACTCTGTTTATGGTTCAAACTGGTCAACCAACTTGAAGACATGAACAGGAGGGGGAAGGTTGGTCACTAACAGTGCTGATGTTTCTTTGGTCATTTATTGACTTGGTTTTCTAGAATTATCCTGTTAAGAGGGTAGTCAGCCTTTGGTAAGGCATGGGATGCACATAGCTTCGACTTGCTTACATGCTCTACAAAGTTTCCAAAGCCTTTCTGCACTTGTTTCCAAATGCGATAAAAGGTTAAACGCAGTAGCTTTAACACACAAGTTGTCATAAACTACACTTCTCTACCCTCTTGATCATGTCAATTCTCTTTCCACTTTGGCTCTTTTTGATTACTTATCGGTTGGGGGTCTTCGATTAACTCTCCTTCACATGTTACCCAACAAATATGTAAGGCATCTTTGTGCAGTAAGGTATATAGCAACACTGCCTGTCTTTGACCTTGCAGCTACTTATTTTATTCCTTGTACACCATAAATGCCAACAATCTCCATACCAAATTTTATCAAAGCATTTCAAGAGCTTAGTTGCTACATGGTGTGGTGCAAACAGCAGTTTGCAGGAAAAGGCAGCATTAACAGGATGGAAGGTGGGATTTATGCTCTGAAGATGGCAAATTTTCTAAGTACAATACTGTAAATTTACTTTTACAGTGTAATTTTATTTTGTCACTTTTTCCCACAGAATATTGTTCTTGACCAAAATTTCTCTTGGATCAGTAGGTTATGTAGCTAAACTTGCTATAGTGCACAAGTAATATGCTATAAAATTTTGCATCACTAACGAAGGGCTACTCTTGGACGTTGCCTTCCTATATGTAACCTAAAATATAACAATATTCTGTGGTTAAAAAAAATATTGGAAAATTTCCATTTTTGCCTGGTTAGAGGCACATAATGGGTTCAGGAATAATTTGTTCATTTTGGCTAGTTTAGTGAACTGCTAAATGGTTAGGTTAACTAGACAATAATTTTTTAAGTGGGAAGTTAAATTTTTTTTTGTTTGGTCTGTAAAGAAGGAAGAGGCAGCCCATAGTGTATATCCAGTTACAGATTACAATAGGGAAGATACAGGCATACATCAGCAGGTAATATTTTAATTTTCAGTACAATATGTAAATACAGTACTGTACTGTATTGCCTTAATGCTATCTAGGAATCAAATCAAAAAATTCTGACATTATTTTATGAACAGTAGTATATTTTAATTCCCCTGTGCATATTAAATTACTTTGAACCACATTTCAATTTCTTCCTATTTATTCTGGATGGCTGAGGTTGAAATAACAAGGTCTAGGAGAAACAAAGGATATGTAGCAATATTTATTGTTTGTATGGAAAGATTACATGCATTACTGTGTGTACTGTAATAAGCATTTTAAAATTATATCTATAATTAAATTTATTGTAAATATTGAAATGTGTTCAACATACAGTAATAAAATACAAATTAATTCTGTTTGTAGTTGATCTATTACAAGATGATTCAATGAAGCCAGAGTTTCATAACATTTTTGGGTAGTACAGTACAGTACAGTATTTACATGTACTATATATGTAAAGAATTTAATCCTACCAGTTTTATACTTTCTGTAGATAAAATGTTAAATGTTGTTAGATGTAAAATGTTAAAATGTTGTAGATAAAATGATAAAATTGCAATGAAAGCAGAATTAGTATTTAGTAGCTATTCATGTAAATGGTGCATTCTTTATTACATAATATCACAAGGGCAGATAATTATCCTAGGATGCTGTAATGATTTTTAACAAGCAATGTTAATTACAGGTATTTAACAAAAAACATTGAGAGCACTTAACTTACATATCAAGGTTAACATCAACATATATGGAAGACTTAATTAGGCAGCTTTGTTTTTTATGGCACTTTTTTTTTTTAGTAAAGACTGCTCGACAGTTTTGAAATTTGCTAAATACAGACAGACACAAAAAAGGCTTTATTCTTTATTTCAGTTTCTGACATTAACACTGTATTTAGGTTCAGCAAACACTGGTCTATGTTGATTGTTTTCCAGGAAACATGATCCACTGGCACAACAAATTACAATACCCTAACTCAATAAAAACTTGACGATTGATTAACCAAGTTGACCCCATGTCAACTTAAGTTTATTGCTTGCTTACTAGTCAGGAAAATGTATCAATTCTCATGAGGACAGAGCACAAAGAACTTGAAAATTTAAAGATATTAAATAAGAGGCCATATTTATAATTCATCTCCATTAAAATGTTTAGAGTTTAAAGAATGCTTGGAGAAAATCCTAACCATTCAAATTCATCACAATTTGTCACTAAAATAAAATGCAATTGTAGTTTTTAACTAGAAATGTTAAAACCTAATCAACCTCCCTAACCCATCAAGGCCAATGTTAAAGCTTCACTAACATGATGCTTTAATTTTTACTAAAACCTATAAATTTCTACCGATAGGTTGATTCCATTAAAAATTACGATATGTTCGAGGGGAGAGGAGGAGTTGTCCAATTAATGAAGTTAAGCTTTTAAAGGATTTTCTGGCTAGTGCCATAATGTTTCCAGACAGGCACTTTAGCATTTTGACAGGCAGGATATTGAAGACTGATTAGAAGGATGCTAATGACCCAGGTTATGAGATTGTTCAGAGTATGTTGGTATAGTGGAGAAAGGCAGAGAAAAGCATTCCAGTCTGAGGGTGATCAAGATACATCTAAGCTCCACTAAGGCAAGTTGAAATTTTATTAAATTGATTTATTTACATGAAGTTGCTCCCCTAAGGTCATATAACTTGGTCTTCATCCAAAATAATTTTTCCTGCCTCTACCAGTAGATGCCATCATGTTAAATTGGTTCTCATGCACAACATACCCAACATGAATCTTAGTCTTGCCTTAATTACTGTGAACTCGTGCCTTTCTCAGTACACACATTCTTAGCATGATCTGACTTGGCAATCTGCTCTACTATTGTCTAATTTGGTTCTCTCTTTACCTTCAGTGTATTTTTTTCTTTTACTCTTAATTCATACTGTTTATTTTCTTTTGCTTCTCCTTTTATCCAGGGAGTTTTCTTTAGCTTTTTTTCATGCATTACTTTCTCCACATACACCTCACTATCTCCTCTCACCTTACAATGGCTTCCTCTCCTTGTGTCTCGGTGGAAACTTAGAGGCAAGGTATGTCAGTCGTGAAGGAAACGTAATTGCAGATTTTTTACACTGCATAGTTATGCTGTTCAGTACTTGATTCTCCTGACAACCGCTAGTAGCATTCATTGGGTTCAGGGGGCTTCTTTTGTAGGTCAGAGAACATTGTCAAACATTATAATGATTTTTAAATGAAGGCAAATGGACTGAGGTCGATTTTAGCATTCTAAGGGGTATTTTCAGCCATCGACAGCTCTCCCTTATCACAGCTAAACAGTTAAATTAACAATATACATGTTGAAATGTAATTGTAAAGATAAGCAGACTCATTGGTTATTACATTAATTTAAGTGCTATTCTTAAGTCATTTTTCATAAATTCTGTGCTATATACCAGTACTGTACTTAGCATAATGAACCCCAAACTTAAGGTGGTTTGTAAAGTTACTCAAAGGAATATTTTATACCATGAATTAGTTTGTGGTACATTATATATTTTGACCAATTTTTGTGTTTTAGAGCTATTCAGTTCTTGTTAAACATTTCTTAAAGTATGTGATACTATTGCTATTGTTTATTTTTATACCTACAGTAATATATAATTACAAAAGGCACGTGTTAAATTTCATTATCTAGGACAGTATAGTACAGTACTGTCAAGTATTATTGTACTTATGATCAAACTTTGCAATATTCAGAATGCTCTCGAAATTTCCAGGGAGTGTGCGGACTGTGCCAATAAGTGCCGAGACATTTGGGTTATTGTATTTAAAGTCTGCAAAGGTTTAGTTGGGAGTGTGACTACCAGAGGTCTATGGGGGTAAAGTTGCCTTGATTAGATGAACTTTGGTGAGCAGTGATTCCTTCCTAACCTTAGTAAGGAAAACATGTCACCCCCTCATCTTACCACAGCCTCAGCAACTATGAGGTAGGAAAGTCATATTTAGTCTATGTTATTAATGATAATTAAATTATTTGTAATGGCAAAAGTGTCTCTCTGTACTTGTGTTAGTATGGTTGATGACAACATTGAATAGCATGAAATACATTCTTTGAAAGTGGAAGAACATGCTGGGACAGGCCCCATAGGGGCTCACAGGGAAGGTTGATTACTCCTACACAAATTTATGTATGCACACAGACCAAAAATATTGCAACTAGATTTGTTTATCTTTACTATATTTGCCACACCGAAAGTTTGGTAAATAGGAATTTGTACTTTATTTTTTCCCTAAGCTTCATTTTGTTATAACTTAGAAAAAATATTTTAGAATTATTGTTTTGTCAGGAGGCTTTTGAACTGTCAAAAACAAAAAACAAAAATTATGTGGGAGGTAGCATTCAAAGATAGCTCGGTGAACCTTTTAGATGTTGGTGTGGCAAAGCTGTGTGACAGCCAATCAAGTATGAGCAGTCATGTGATAGATTTTTATAAACTACAGTATGAGAGAAGTTGTTTGACTTCTATTGGCCAAAAAACAAGATATAAGGAGTAGGATCCAAATAGCAGAGCAAGGTCAAGATTAGCTCTTTTCAACAAATCTACATTTCAGTTCCAAAAGGTCATAGGAGTAGCATAAGCTCTACACAACTGATGAAAAAGAAGATTCCCGGATGTAAATAGGCAGAATTGTATATGAATTTACTGAATTGTATCGGAAGATACAACTTTCCTATTTTAAGACTTTAGTAGTAAAGTTGCGTACCTTACTACCAAAGTCTGGGTATTGATCTTATTACAAGATTTATATGTTGGCTGCATCAGTTTAGTTTACAAAATGTGTGAAATAACTTAAATTATACATAATTTACAAAAATGAATATTGTACCTATGCCTACAAAGAGATATTGCATGTAAATATGTTCTTGACATAACTCGAAGTTAGGGTTACATAGAATTACCCAAACCCACCCAAAGCCTCTTCAAATTATGCAAATAAAGAGGAAATAATTTGCTTACTGTAATATTGGTGCTGAATGTCAAACAAAGAAAACTATTTTACTTGGAACTAAGCTCATTTTATATCAAATGTTGGAGGAGAGTTACTGAAATATGTTAAGGATTTGAGTGTCTCGTGGACTTTTATACCCACCACCAATTTTGGTCTTTTGTTATATTTCTCAGTAAAACTTTTTTTTTCATTTTCTATATTTGGCATAACATTATAGTAAATATATTTCCTCTTATGTAATTTATGGAGGCTGTGGGTAGCTTTGAGTAATTCTGTGGACTGAAAGGAAAAGACATCTTGCACCCACCCCTATGCTGCTATTGTCTGAAAATGTTGTCCAGGAATATATTCAAACACCAACAGGAAACTCCAAATTGTGATTTGGTGATAATTGCAATTAAAAGAAAAATTTTTAATGAGTGGGACAAACAGGCAAGTTGCATTTCACCTACTGCCTGTTCATCTAACAGCAAAAAGGTGCCCAAGAATGGACTGAATCTTCCCCAGGACTGTATCCTGTGGAAGGTCAGTAGTTCGACCAGGAAGGAAAATCAAGTTATGATAACCACATTACTCTGGGGGTGTGTGTGAAGATAACCACTTTAAGGGTTAGATGTAACCTATCCTCATGGCCTTCCTTCAGTCACAATTGTAACCTCAAAGACATTGTGGATATCATCGAAAAGGAGAACCTTCCTGTGATACTAACTAATCTTGAAATCTCTGGTTGTGCCATTGGAGACTGCGTGACTGTGAAACTGACCTTCTCCACCATCGCCCATGCGGATTTGCTGCCACACAAGGGCTCAAGTGCTTCAAAGTTAAGATTTCACCAGCCATGATCAAGAAGGAACGCTACTACACTCCACAACAGTGCCTAAAGTGCTACCAATATACTCATTCTACCAAGAAATGCATGTAATTCAACACCAAGTGCATTATCTGCACAGAAGATCACTACTACACCGTTTCCAAGGCCAAAATCCAACGCTGTCTCGTCTGCAATGATGACCACGTGGCAATCTCCCATCGCTGTCCGCACCAACAAGAAGAAATACGGAAAATCAAGGACTTGAGGCGCCCTGCATCCTTCACTATTTGACGCAGCTTGCCGAGCACCATCGTCATTCAACATCTAAGCTGCCACTTTCCCAGAGCTCCGGGAAAGAGGATGAGCTACCATGCAGCAACCCAGCTAATGGGGGCCCAGCTCCCAGTCCACCAGCCATTCATTGACCCAGCCGTCGCCACCACCCTATCACAGACAACCACCGACCCAGTCGATACTGGCTCCTAACTCACTACACAGCATGGTGTATGCTCTAACCACTGTGGCTGGCAAGATTGCTGGCCCCAACTACCAGGAATATGTGAGGATTCTGAACATACTCTATGCTGCAAATAGCCTTCCAACTTTCACTGTACCTGAGATAATCTACACCACTACACCAGTTACGAATTATACCCAGGCCTCTGACCCAGACATCATTGAATGTTGGTGCACTCACAGATCTACTGTCCACTGCTGCAATGTCCATTCCCACAGTGATAGTGAAGGAAGCAGCCCCGGAACCGATGCCTCCACATCCGATGACATCTGCTGCAGCTCCACCCACCATTCCTGCATCTGCTTTTGATTCAAGCAATTCGTCAGACGAAGATGTCTCAGAGCGCCAACTACCCCTCCCCCCCCTCAACAGAAGGGCAACTACAGACTTGAAGTTTTCCTTTGGGACACCACCTCGAACGACAACACTGCAATATCAACAAGAAGCAAGACTACCGAACGACCTAAGCTTGATGGAAAATGCCAGAAGAAGAGCTCTGAAGTCAGAAGACCTAAAATTGAAGCAACACCAATAACTACCACCAACTACCTAGGAACCGAGCCCCTGTGCGATGCCCATGGATGTAAATGGACAAGCACACCGTACAGTATCACTGCCAAGTCAAACCCATGATGGTTGGGCCACCGAGCTGTACTTGTACCATGTTCCCTGCATCCTCGCCCTAGCCTCCCATTCCAAGCTTACCAACCCTAGGGTTTTTATTCGATTGTTACACCTTAGTTGTACCTCTTCATAGTATGCCTAGATTTTTAGAATTATCATAAGTCAATTTCCCAATGTTCCTTAGTCACTTATTCCTCAATATAAATAGTGAATCGGATGCCTTTGCTGTTGCTCATTTTTTTTTCTCTAGTTTGCATAGAATGCCTTTTAAATATCCTACAATGCAGATGGTGCTAGTCTTCCCAGCTTGGTGCCTTAATTTGATAATTACTTGCTAACCCAAATATGTCCTGCTGTAGGAATTGTACCTTTCAGATGTAAATTAACAGTGCTATAGAATAATTGCCAGATGAGTGTTTAAATTTTGAATTGTACAGTCTTCCTCCCCCCCCCCCTACAGTATTAGTTTTAACACTAAGATTATTACAGTAAGTAATGGACTGCAAGTAAGGTCATTTGGTAGATGTTGCAAGGTTAGATATTGACAGTAGGAATTGACACACTTCAATAAGCCTGTTGCTATACAATCTTGGTGTAAACTTATTACGAGTAAAGTGTTACACCCAAGAAAATGCCACACATCTTTAATACTCCACAGAAACTGAAAAAAATAAACAGTTACTCTTAAGAAGTGTTGAATATGCCAAGAGATTAAATAGCAAGGATTGAAGCAACATCTTTTATTATTGTCTTTGTCATTCAGAATCACTATAATGCTACACAAAAACCATCCACAGAAGCAGACCGACTGGTAGAATATGCTACTATAGGATAACACTATTTGCATATGTTGACTTGCCATTCCCACAAATCTTCAATATGTACTAAAAAATAGTTTATAATGTTCTGGACTTCAAGCACATGAGCCTCAACTCTTTATACTAAATGAAACATCTGAGTAACACACATCCAACAATTAATACTGTTCTTGTTAATGGAAGCGGGTATTGCATACATGTTACATCAGTAAAAATACTCAAAACAAACACCTCTTGCAATACAGTACTGTATTTGATATCAAAGATGTTCCTGAACCTTAGGCATATACTGGTACTATTTACCATCCACACTGGTGAAAAACAAACAAGAAATCAGAATGCTTTGCCAAATAATCAATATATTACAAAGAACTAAAAATTCACCATATATAATAAAATTTGTAAATAATGTATATTGTCACTGTAATCTATTGTCAATACGCCAGTAAAAATTTATATTAATCCATATACAAATCTTTCTATACATCAGTAACATTCTGCAAAAGCATAGTAAGTGACCGGGGAGGATTTACTGGGCGTCAATCCTCTGTTTACCCAACAGAAGTAAACATCCATGGGTACTTGGATGTTAAGCAATGTGGCGAATCATATTCCGGGGAACATAGGACTTGAGGACCTGCCCGAAATGCTATGCATGCTAGTGGTTGTACAAGAATGTAAGAACATGTGTATATATAATAATAATAATAATAATAATAATAATAACAACAATAATAAAATGCATGTAAAAAAAAAAAATTATTCAAGTCTTGTCCCTCGCTGCCATTCTTGGCGACATACTCTTAATGTCGCTCATCTTATCCATCTTCGTTCACATAAATGACATATCTTTAACTTCGTTCACATAAATGACACGAACATTTTTTACTTGTATACTGCAGGTAGTGCTAAATAGTCTTCCAGGCCTTGGTACCTTCATTTGATGATGACTTGTTTAAATTATTTAAACAATGATTTAAAATAATTTAAATCATTATTTAAAAATATATTTAAATAATGAAGCCTAAAAAATAATAATTGCTATCTAAACCAGAAAGTAATAAAATATGAAACTGCCTTCCTGAGGTCTGGAAATAGTTGGGCTGCCACAAGATGCAAAAACAGAACAAAAATTTTTTTTCATTATTTCATAAACATCAAGTAATCAACAACAAAAAATAGTTGGGAAGAGTCTTTGAGAACTAGTTGTCATATTTCACGTCATGACAAACTATTGACTTAAATGCTTACTTATTATATAGAAGTTAACTTGGGTGAACTATACTAGAAAAACAATTTAGCACTACCTGTATTGTATTAATAAGTATAAGGTTACTTTGGTTACTTTTCTCCAATACCAACTTAACCTTAAGGTTTTGTTGTACAGTGCAACTTCGCTCAAATATATTATGATAGACCAATCTGATTAAGTAAAAAGTTATTTTTTTTCTTCTGCAAATTTTACTGTTCTGCATTTGGGGGTTGGGATTATTTTCTTTACCTAAATTTACTAAATATTTAATAAGTTTGATTTCTTCGTTGATTTATCATAAGTATGCATCTCAACCATAGAATCTTCCCTTTATGACTTTCATTATTCAAGGATTTTCACCCATTTTTCTTTTGATACCTTTTCAATTCAGTAATAATAAAATGTCTAGCAACAATTACCGCTAAACATCACAGTGAAGGGGAAGTATTTGTACGTAAAATGGGGGGTGGCAAAATTGATTAAGAAGTGTGAGCAAGACTGAAGGTAGAGGATGCTTGTAGAGCAGTTTGGTATTGGCAAATTTTTGGAGTTCATTTCCAAGAGACAGAGTTGGTGGCAGAGGTAAGCAAGTTACTGCACAGTACACTATCGTAACAGAATTCTCGACCTGTATCTACATGATGCCTATGGAGTGTTACAATGAGTAACTCCATCTCCAGGCTGAAAACTAGTCCAACCCCCCCCCCCCACCCTCCCCCTCATTTTTTCAGCAATTTTACCTCCACATACAGTACTTAAATGTTTTTTAAATAATAAATAGGGTCTATATATATGGGCAAAGATGTTTTTCCATCCTTTGAAGTCAGAAAAAAAGCATAATTGCTATAAATAGAAAAATAAATGGACAGCAATCCTTAGTGAAACAACAACAGATTTGGTCCAAATTAGTCTGAGTGAGGTTACACTGTATAGAGCACGAGTTACGCTGCAGAATGCTAGGGGTAAATATTTTTACTTTGAATATTTGAATCCTTACCATGATTTTCATAACATAAGCTAGATTACGAAATATGCTGTTGGCCAACATGCCTCAAATAATCAAATGCTGAAATGCAACATTCATAATAAGCAGAATCATTCCCTGTGTTTATCAACATTTTTTGATTCAATAAAAATAATAATGAAAACGGTATATAGAAAAATAAGAATTAAAAATTAATATTCTTTAGAAAATAACTCTGATATTATTTATAATCAAATACGCTACATTTTGAGTGTGTTTACATCCCAGAGAGCACAGTCTTCAGCCTGTCGAGGAAGATGTGAGCATGATGAGGTTGAAAGATAAGGGCAGGACGCATACGTACACTCTTTACACCGGAGCCTCCAGCATGGATACCTGACATGGGAAGAGAAATTTTATTATAATTATTATTTTTTGTTTCTGGGGGAGTCCCCCAGTGGTCCCAAATGCTATCTTGCCGAGATTGCTCCATGCTAAAATGGTCACAATAGTCAGACCTTCTGTTTGGCTTACTGGAGACAGAGCCAAAACCTGCCACCCCCCCCCCCCCCCACCCACATACACACAGGGAAGGGAGGGAAAGCACCATGCCATGATGACTATATAGCACTGGGAAGGGGTCAGGATAAGGATTTGGGATGGGACGAGGGGGAAGGGATGGGGCCCAACAACTTGGACGGTCGGGGATTGAATGCCGAGGTAAAGCATCCAGAAAGTCGGCATCGCTTTACAGATAACTGGAAGGTTTCATAGAAAATGAAGCCTTGAAAATCTTCAAATAACTCCACAAATGTTGGTCATTTATCTGGCTTATTGTGAGGACTTAATATTTGTTGCATGTTGGGATGCATGTTCTCAAGGCTTTCTTCCCCTGGGTGCCTACTTGTGTTGCCTCTGTACTGACAGTTATCTTCTTTAGTTTTGTCTTACCTGCAGAAGATGAGTCACAATAATGTGGCTGAAGATATGAAGACCAAACCACACACCATATGATGAGACGACAACATTTCAGTCCGTCCTGGACCATGTCTTACCTGCACACTTAATTGGTGGGAGGAGAGTGCCATCTTTCAAGTGTTGTTGGCTAGTGCTGTTTTTGTCCCTCTTGAGAACTGCCTATTTACTCCAACACTCCCCAAGAACATGGGCAAATGGCAACTATGTGCAGCTGCCTGTGCTGTCCAAGGCTTTTATTTCAAAGGACCACAAGGCACGTTCCTACTTGGCGAAGGTCTTGAGTACTTGGGTCCCCATGGAGGGGCTTTTGTAGGCAACTCCCTATGAACACTTGGTTCTGCTCCAGGTGTGAGGTCTGCAGTTATGACCCTGACAGCCTTGCTGAAGATGCTCTGGTCCCTGGTAGGCCAAACAGAAGTTTTGAAAATGACATTTCCTTTTCAACATGGAACAACCTTAGCAAGGAAGCCACTGGGGCTCTGCCAGAGAAAGGGGTTTCATTACATTCAATGCTTTTTATTTTTAAGAAAATTCAGTAATATTTGCAAACAGAAATTAACCATTGCACATGCATTTTGAAACAATTTAAGAAAGGAATATTTTGCATAATGTGGTACTTAAAAGCATAAATGCCTTCTTTACACAAACTAGTTGTAACCCTTTCTACTTACCCAGCATCCTCAGTTTACCAATAATAGCATCACGTTTATTAGCATTCGTCCCATCAAAAGCAAGGAAAGTTCCTCGTCCACGAGCTGCATTTATGTGTTGAGGAAATTGCTGTTCCAGTTCTTGTATTCCCTAAAGTAAAGAAAAATGCATTATTAAAATAAAAGTGTTCTCTAAACGTTTTAAGGCTTTGGCTTTCAAAATTTTCTTCATATTTTTTATAATATCAATTTTATTTGTTGGTTAATTACAATTAGACAAATACTTTTGATACATATGATTTAAAAAAGTCATGCTCACATACTACCAAACTTTGTCCATTCCTTATTTCAGGTTAAGAATCATTCATTTGTTGTCATTGTGTTTAACAATGCATTCCATCATATCTACACTGTACACACTTATTCCAGAGTAGAAGAGATGTATATGAGGAAGGAGTGCCGAGTGGCTCGAGGTATGTTACATGCAGGTGAAAACCTCCTGATGTGGCAAGCATGGGATTTGTAGTTCCTAGTAGACCAGGAAAAGCCACCTCACTGCTAATTGTAGAAGCCACTTTTTACTAAAGTTGCAGTTTGTGGTGACAAAAAGGTGAAGCGAGGCTCAGGGGGAGGCATTTTTCTTCCTTGATGGAATACTTGGGCCAGTTCAAGAGTTTGCATTATGGCAAATATGACTGTTCTGAAATCTTTGTTCAATAACAAAAGTTTTGTTGACCTTCATCTCCTGGTTTATATTATGGCCATATTTACTGTAATACAAGACCTTGTGCAGACATTCTTGGTATGAATCCATGAAGAATATATTACACAAGAAGCTGACTCATGAATGTAATAAAGGACACTTATTCTACTTTGGAAAGTTGATCTCCCTACTACTTCATGACAAAATCCTATACTGTTTTACCCAATATTTCCTACTGATAAAGAGGACTTTGTCACTGAAAGCCATGGACATTCAGACCAGTCAAGACAGGAAAGCGAGAAAAATAGTGCGGACCTTTAATTTTGGTGGGGGTCAATCCAGGGTAGTTCCCTCATATCCAATGGAAGAGAGTAAAGTGTGCATCTGGATCCAAGTATCTTTAGTAATATCTATTACAGTCATGATTAAGCTGCAGGTGAAGGCCAACATTCTTAATGGATATAGTTGGCATTCAAACTGCTCATTATTGGTCTTCAGTTTGTGTGAGGAAATGCAGGATAGGGTGTAACATCTCCAGTATCCATGTCAATGTTGGAGATTGGTGAATGTCTCTATTTTCTTATTTCAGTGACCTTACAGGCTGCTGAATCAGCAGGTTGCCTTTTGTTTTTCACTGGCTTATTTTCATTAATATCACCATCCATGAGACTGTATGGTATGCAAACTGAAAAATCCAGAGGCACACAATCCCGACTAGGACAGGAGATAAAGGTGAGCACTACGTTCTGTATATACAAACAGGATAAGCTAACTACATATAACTAGGTAGCTCAAATAAGGCAAAATATCAAGGCTGTGATGAGGAATAAGGAAAAGCTTGCACAAGGAATAGGTCTCGTGATAGTTCTCATCCTGTTTAGACAAGAGTTAATTTAAAATATTTGTTGTGGTTAGCCCCACAAGGGAAGTTTAGTGAAAACAGTTATCAGAAATATAAATATAGGAAAATTAGTTTCTCAAAAATCTTAATAAATAAACATACCTTCAGAAGAATTTTGCCAGTCTTTTCAACGTTTTCCAGAAGTCTGTCACGGTTGATAACCCGAATTACTTCTTCTAATGTGATGACCTTGGAAGAATCACCCATCCAGGTATTGAAGATGCGATATGGTACGAGTGGCCTGGTAGGGATAAAAATTGACAAATTGCTATCCTGTTTACCCTTCAGACTGAACTATTTGCCATACTTCTTGCATTCAAATGTAATTACCCAAGTGCAGTTACAGGATGAGAGTTACGCTCACGGTGTCTCGTCAGTGCAAATTCTATTATCAAATTGGATTTTATTTTGCATCTGTGGTCTAGCAAATTCATTTGTGAACATCTGAACACCAATCTTGACAGAATGGTGCCACCCGAGTGGGATGCTAACAGAAACTGTCACTTGGGATGCCTTCCCAAAACCTGTTGTAAGCTTATAATCTTGGCTCCCCACTCTAGATGAGACTAGTAAAACCAGCCTTGGGCAGGAACAGCAGCTTCTCCATTCGAGTTTCACTTCCTTTTAAGCTTTTTAGTGTTCATGGAGTTGGACTGTTCCAACAGAATGGGTATGAGATGGATCACTCGACTTGCAGTGGCTTGAAAGATCACAGGGTTATAAATCCATGGAACTGCTTACTCGCCAAAGTCATAAATTCCAAAATATTGCTGCAATTCACAATCCAATTGATAAAATCATAAGGACAAATGGGGAACTTCTGACAAGCCACCGACGTCCTGTCCTTACCGAGACCACTATGGAGATGGTGGCCCTCAGGTTAACGTGGATAAGTAATCTGTGCATGCAATGAGGTGCTGCATGAGAGACATGGCAGGACAAGACTGAAGCACAGGACTCCCCATGGTACAGGTTAGGAGTGAATGCTATGCTTCCTAGCCTAGCAAAATGTGTAACTTTTCAAATGTTTATATGAAAGCATTATTTGTATCGTTCACAGTTTCGAGAGGATGTAACATTTTCCTCGGTAGTGGAAGCAGCCCTAAGAACCAAGACAGTCTGATCCATTATGTGATGACTTCTTATTTTCATATTGTGAGAAAATTAAGATGGATGCCCTGCCCAATCTATACTTTTTCCCTTATCACAGGGTATGCAGTAATATGTGTATCAACTCCCAAAACTCATTCAGAACTTTCCCTCCATGATTATTATATTTCAGCACCAATAACTTGATGTTTTTTCTATAGTAGTTATTGCTTCACATGTAAGTTCAAACAAAGTACTTTTCTTTATATATAGCTTGATCTTGCAATCTCTTTTTACAGAATTGAGAAACAAAACCGTGACACAATGTAAACTTGGCAGTCTCAGTCCTTAATTGAAATGCTGCTCTCACATATGTAGCATAGCCTAACTCCCTTTTCCACCCACTGATTGACAACACCTTTCTCTTTCATTTGCCAATTATGAGATTTTCATTTACAATAACCTAAAAAATGAATTGCAGTACAGTATTACCAAATATTTTAGTGCGAACTTTACCTGAATTCTTTCTTACAGAAAAATCCCCCTGTCAACATCTTCTTGCTGAATGTGACAACATCTGGAGCTTCTGGCAAGTCAAAGTGTTCATGACACCAGAATTTGCCTGTTGGACCACATCCAGTTTGAACCTCATCAATAAGCAGCGCTGCACCAGTCTATAAAGAAAAAATAATTTCATTATATCCAGCCTGGCACATCACTTATAATATTTTAATTATATTTTGTCATTAATTCTGAATAATTTGAGGTTTTATGATCAGGCCTAGCATAGATTTGCATAATTGTAGAATCTAACCCTTTACATTTTCATTAAAATTATCTTACTCACAAATGGAGGATTATTTGCTAGGGTTTCACGAGTTTTGGCGCATGTGTAGTGTGTGTATGCATCGATGCATGCACAGTCTTCAAGGAATATTTGAAAGCACTGTCCAAGTCTTGACTCACTGTTCTTATTAAATTACCAAGGTGCACACAGTACTCTGGTTGTCAAGGCAGAGAATGGAGCACCCACTAGGTGGATGAGGCAGAGCACCACCCTCTACCTCAGCAGCCAATGTGCACATCATATTCTACGTTGGCAACAGGTGGGTACGCTGTCCTCCACCTCGGCAGCCAACAGGCGTCCTTGTCTTCTGACTCGGAAACCAATTTGAGGTTTTATGATCAGGCCTAGCATAGATTTGCATTAGTGTTACCATGTGTAGTGTACATAAGTTGCCGAGGCAAGGTACAGTGCACTCACTATTGCTAAGGTATAGGACATGCCCACTTATTTTTGAGTCAATACTGTATGTGTGCAAGCTGGTTACCAAGGTAGAGGACTATGTGCATAGTGTCGTCACTTTCAACAACCAGCATGCACTCACCAGCCTCTGGCAACCACAGTATAGAATGCCTGTTAATTGCCAAGGTAAAGGAGAGTGTGTACACCATTTTCTGCTCGGGCAACCAGTGGATGCTCTGTTCTCTGGCTGCCAAGGTAGAGGATGAGGTGTACGCTTCCTTGGCAACCAACACACACCATGGACTGTGATTCATCAACCCACATACAATGCCATCTCTGATCATGAAGCGCACACACATTCTCTGCCAATTTCAAACTTTAATAGTTAGGTTTTTCTCGACACACAATTGGGAATCCCAGGCGGGACAGAAATGGTTCAGTGCATTTCCTTTCACCTAATACCTGTTCACCCAGCAGTAAATAAATACTAGGAAGTTAGTCAACTGTTGAAGAGTTGCATCCTGGGAAGGGTTAATAGTTCAATGTTGGAGGAACCTTGATGTAAACCTCGCACACACAGGCTGCCTGTCCCCAGCAAAAATGAAATTATTCGACATGAAGTTTCAACAAGCTTTTTCCCTTTGTCTATACTGTTAGCACATTTTTAAGTACCATACTTGAAATGTTAGCATACAGTACCCTTTTTCCTATTTGTTGCAGTTCTTGGAAGAACTGTGGCGAGGCATGATTATCCCCACCCTCTGCCTGGATAGGCTCGATCACAATGCCTGCCACTGGCTTTCCCCGGCTGTTGAATTTGTGGATAAGATCTTCAACCTGAAAAATAATGTCTTAATAAATGGATATATTTATTTTAAAAACTTGTTCCCAATCATTTAATAAGATTAAGAAAAATTTGTGTAATTCATAAATAATAGATTTTAATAAAAAAATCGTCCACAGTGGAAGTTAAACAAAATTATTAGAGAAATCTGATGTGGCAGGAATAGTTTTGAATGCATAATGAAGGATCACAATCTGAAATTGTAATTGATATATAATACAGTGCTGTATACTAATGTGTAATAGGGCAGAGACAATAAAAAAAAAAAAATAGTCAAGCTCAATTTTTGTTTTACTGCTGTAAGTTTGTAAAAGATGCTGGGCATGGTATACATACTACTTGAAACCTCTATATTTTTAAATGTGAATATTTTACTAAAAAATTTAAGCAGTATACAGTACTTGGCAATTATCTTACATGAACATACTGTTCAGTGCTATGGTAACCCTAACACTTAATCATGTTAAAGTATACATGTCCAGATTACAGGTAAATATGACACTCTTATTAATATGGTTAACTTACTTCTTCCAGGCACTTCTTATCCTCCTCTTGGTTTTCCCGAACATGTTCCTCAAGGGGGTACTTGTATCGAGGGAACGTTGCAACTGGCCAGTCCATGGACGGAATATCCAACTTGTGAATTTCTTTGGAGTGGGTAGTGGCCAGACATCCCATTGTTCTCCCATGAAAGGCACCTATTGGAAGAAATTTAATACCTGCTTGTAATACTAAAATAATGATGTTCGTGATTTATGCGAGGTAAAACTCGATGGAAAACATTACTAATTTACTCTGTGGACATTGACAAGAATCTAAGAATTAAAAGTAAATGAATCTTTGAAAATAGCGTAGCTAGTTGGAGCAAGTGGTAAAAAAAAAAAAAAAAAATCCTGTTTTGAGTCACTTGAAAAGTGCTTTTATAAGCAGATCATTTGACTCCTCCCAAATGTATCACAGACTCAGTTTCTACTGCTGAAAGATGGATTTTAAATTTTAATTGAATATTAGCATCTTGCAATGCTTGTGAACACTATCAATCCTTTACGTAGCCCTCTATGCACACATCTTACTGCCTCAATCTTCCTAACCAGCACTTTCATTGCACGAGCCACTTTCCTCCAATGATTAATTTTTTAACAAGTACAGTACTCACAATTAGTAACTCTTTAGATAAAACTTACAGAGTAACCTTTGCTGAATTTTACATAATACTGTACAGTTGTAAAAGTTGGGTTCAGTTTGAAATAATGTAGAAATAAGCATATACTGGACTTTACAATAATTCTGAGTTTAAGATAAATAACCCCTTTCATTTGGAGAGATATTCACCGTATTTCCAACCCTTCACCAATTGGCTCTCCCTCACACAGTTTCTATAATTCTTAACATTTCAACGACGTATGGGGGTCAACTATAATTGCCAGATAAGTTGATACAGTAACTGCCTTTCATGGCAACTAATTTTATAATTTTCTGAAGTCCAACCATGTTTTTCACATCATAAGCAACATCAGATACTGGTAGCTGTTATACTATAACTGGTTGGTAGAGCTATATTTATCAACCAAAGTTCCAAGTCTATGCCTAGAAAAACAAATTTGCCCAATAAACTATGAAATTACAGTATTAAAGTGTTAGTCATACCACTATAGCACTAAACCTAAAAAACTTAATACTGTACATATACAGTACCAAATGAACTACAGTACTTTTCTAATCATTAGCACTATGACACACAACTAAAACTCCTGTAACAATACTGTAGTTTCAAGAATCTGCCGCAGTAATTATTTTAAAGATGATTGCTACAGAGTACAAACTTGTGTGTATCATACCTTTAAAAGAAAGCAATGAGTAAGTGGGACATCCAGGTGGCTGATTCATCATACAGCTGTCCAATTCTTCCTGGGTGAAGGCAACATTCTCACCACGTTCCTTGGCGCGATACCATATGCATATAGCCTTGAAAGCATTCTCATTACTACAGGAACCACAGGACATTGTGTACAGTTGATTCAGGCCCTTTGGTGCTATCTAAAAAAAAAAAAAAATTAATAAAATTCTTGCTAAATATTCTAGTCCAGTGTCAGATAGTATTCTGATAACTACAGTTTGTACATTTGTGACATGAAACACTGTTAAACAAAACAAATATAGAAAGCATTGAGTGTAATGAAATGTCCCTTTTGCAACATGGAAGACATTACAGAAGAATCTGATATGGAGGGAACAGATTGATTAACTCCCACTTGTACCAGTCTACAGGGAAAGAATTCATCACAAATTCTTGTGATCAGGAAATGGAGCAACATACATCTGGGGCTTGTGTTTCTATGCTGACATAAACAGATCAACCTGTGGACACTAAACATATCCAGAGAAAGGAGGCTCTGTCCACCTATCATGCCATCAAAATTGGATAGAACCCGGAGAGGCCATTCACTGGCATGTTCGAGACTGAATATGAACTGCATTCGGGAAGCCGTGAGAAGCCAGAAGTGAAGTTGTCCTCAGAGTCCACCCCAACAGCAGGAGAGATCGGGCGTCACTTTGTTTAGGCAGTAGTCGATAGGGAGGCAATCCAAATGAAGGCAAATGACTGAATCATGCCAGTAACAGATTACCAAAGTTCCATCCAAACCACCACTAATTCTGATTATGATACAGTATAAACCTGGTAAATTTGCAGCAACCACAAATCCTGGCCAGTGTGGTGATGGCAGGAAACCAAACCCCAGCAAAAACCCAATACATCTGTAAACAGCTCGAGTAACAGAACTGGTGGACACTAAGGAACGAAACACTGAAGAGGAAAGTGATGATGCAGAATGTCCCCAAGACAAAACAGCATAACTGTGCATTGCCAGTGCAGAAGTCAATACAACACAGTCACCCACATGTGGCCCAGAGGATATCCCAGGCATAAGAGTGCTTAAGCTCTCTATTACCAATCCAGCCCCCTGCTCAACACCAATTGAACATGGGGTGAGTAAATGTAACAGGGTTGACTATGAGTGGGAGGCTGCCCTGTATCCAAGGCCAATCCCAACCAAGTGAGAAATTGAGCTGGCTCCAGCTTGGATTTCTTTAAATTCCTAGAGATATACCTGGAGAGGGTTTCAGGATTTTTTCAATTCCCCAAGGCCTGGCCCTGGCCTGGGGGCCAGGCTTGACTGCATTGGCAAGGAAGCTAATGCTGGCCAGTATTCAAAGGACCAGTCTCCTGGCCAACAGGCACACTGCCACTGGAAACCCACCCTCAAAAATATACTTATCAAGATAAACCAGAACTTGACTTCAGTGTAGTGGAGAATATGCTCAGTTGTGACTTTGTTTACTCTCCAGCACTACACTCTTATATGGCATCATTAGAGTATCTGTCATTGTGGAACCAGTATACTGTAATTATATTCCTGAAAAATAGCTAACCAGACGTCAAACTAGTATCACGCTGAAAGATTTTCAAAATAAAAACTGAGTAAATCAAGGAAGTAGAGAAGTGGACAATGTGTGCTTACTTTGAGGAGGGAGTTTTTCAGCCGATCTACCCAGTCTGCTCCTGGGAATACCCCCAAAGCTGGCCGGTTAATGAATAATTTCTGAAGGAAAAAATGCAGTTAACACACAAGAAATATTAGTCAATTCTCATATGAATATAAGAAACAAATTAGCATATATGTGATAGGATTTTAATTTAAGAATCAGGGAGCCAATAAAGAAGTACATTGTATTACAACTTGGGAACTCATTCAAAGCAATAATACAATAGAATTCTAATTGCTTATGATTGGCTGCCAAATTTGTGTATATGTATTGAATACCCTTTACTGTGACTCAGCGCACAGATGACATTTCAAGTATCTGCAGATTGTAGCACCAGCAAATAGAATGCCATTTAATGTCCAAATTGAGAATCCTAGCACAAGTTATGATAAAAAATTATAATACAGTACTCCAGAAGCAGCAGTGTACTTGCTTTGTATACAGTTACTTTCCTGTACACCCTATGCAAATCAAAAGCCTATTAATCACTTTTATTACTGTATATGGGAAAATAGGATTTTATTAGAGCTACAAAAGTTCACTATCTGGGCTGGCGCTATGTAACTTCTCTGAACTTTCCCTGCCACTGGCTTATCAGGGTCATCTTGAATATGCTAGATTTCCATGACTTTATATCCATAAGATTAAGAGGATACCGTAGTTAATTGCTTTTAAGACTCGATAACCAATGTGAGTAATATAATGTATTTTATGAATTAAATACATATACTGTAAAATTTTTGGCAAATACTGGATGCTTCTATACTTGTTTCTTGCATTTATGATAGTGAATGCACTGGGAACATCTATTGCCTGGTATTGAGTTACCTGGACCACATTCTCAATTAGAAAATAGACAATTATTTTTATGGCTTTTAATTTTTTGTAAAACATATTTGTAATTAATTTTCATGGTATGGAAAGTATACACCATTTTTTTGTCTTAGAAATACAGATGCACGTAAGTTTCATAATGTAGATGTAATTAATATTGGAAAATGCAAATTTAGTGTTGTAGCCCCTATATAAACCACAAACAAATATGGTTAGGTTAGGTTTTATTAGCAACAAACATAAAACCTTTTCAGGTTTGTTCAAAATCAATAGTACCAAATTCTACTTTCTAATTGTCCATTGTGTCAAAAGAGTATACAGTGTATATGATTGTCCACATCATTACTTTAAGTACTATCTAAACAGGTGGATGGGGCTGGAAAATATTACTTTACTGTATATAGTAAAATACTGAACTTTTGAAAGTTCTTTATTTATATTAGTCAGACCAACACATTCCGTATGCTTACAGGGAGAACGAACAAATTACACTACCGTACTTACAATGTTGCTGGGGTCATTTAAAATCTTAAGAAGATCTGGATGGCTGTAACCAAGAGGGATTGAAGAGATTTGGGTGTAGACGTCAAGTAGAATGTTTCCATCGATGTCCATCAAGTAGTTTCCCAAACTTCGCTCATAGTCCACGAACAGTTGTACAGCACCCGACTCCTGCCAGTAGTGAAGCGTGATGTGTCAAGCCCAGCCTGGAGGCCAAGCCCCAGCTCCACAACTTTAATTCTGCATAGCATAACACACCTGTCAAAGCCCCAGATCTTCCAAGTTGCTGGCTACTCTATGTGGAAGGAATGTATGCAAGGCTACAATATATCGTGTTGATCAACACTAGCATGTTAATTATTTACTGTACACCCAAAAGGTAAAGCTACAATAATCTACAATCCAGCAGGTTCATATTTAGTGCTTGTACTGTACTGTGCAGCTGTATGTCTTTTTACCTCTACAATGTGACCAACTCGACTTTAAAGAAAAACATTTGCAAATCTAAAATATGATAGCAAGCAGTATGAGTGAGATTCTTATTTCTAGTTTTCTGGTTACAATAATAGATGAAATGGACATGAAAATAAAGCATAACAGCTTAAGAGTGCCCACTTCAACAAATGCTTACACTAACGTCACATTTTACTCTGCATATTTTATCACCAGTAGTAGACAAATGATATGAACAGCAATACCCTCAAAGATTTTAATTATATAAATGCATGTTTGTGACTGAAGAGATTAAATAATTAAAGTACAGTACCTGTATATATAATGTAATACAAATGGAGCATTGATTGTGTTAAATTATTTAATGAGCCAGTATTTTTGTGGCTCCCTTAACCAACCCTTACATGGTCCACCCAGGACACCCATCAATGCTAGGGTCTATGTGACCTGCCATGCCACCATGACACGAGGCTTCAGATGGCCTTGCCATGTAATTGAGGCAAGAAGACAGTGGAGAGTACTCTTTCTCAACCAGCCACTGATAGTTCGACTCGCTATATACAAACACACACACCCCTCCAAGCATTAAATGGAAACTTAAGGAATACCAATTAATCATGCAAACTACCATAAACAAATTGAAATTATCCTTCACAACAACAGGTGTCAGCGGCAAATTGCACCACAGGGTCGAAGATGCTAGCAATCACCCACTTAATGCCCTGACTACCCCCAACATGTACAGGGATAAAGTAACAAAAAGGCAAGTACTGAAACAGAGAAGAGCATTTCCTACCAATGCTTTATTTCTGAGATAAAGTTGTTCCCATGGCCACAAGCTACAGAGTACACAAACTGAGACTTACCCAGGCATCATGCATGCCACAGAAGGACCATAGGGATAATAAAAAGGCACTTATGATCACTGACGTTGGCTACCACAAAGATGTCAGATAGAAGAAAGTTAGCTCAGGGTGATACTGTACATACCACAAAAAGGACAAGGCATATACAGGAAATACCAAAAGGTAAACATTGCAGTTTAACCTATAATAGATTAAACTATAATAGGTTAAACCCCCTTCCTCCTTTTCCACCATGGATATCAGAAGTAGTCGTGGCACAAATGAAGCCAGTGAATGGGGGCATATATAAAATCATGAACTACAGAGTAAGCCCTGGGCTGACTATGCCTAACTACTTCATGCAACAACTAGAGGAGAAAAGCCTTGGAACAAGAGGTTAATGCTCCAGTATTATGGTAGAGAACCTTCATACAAGTCACATTATTATGACTTCTCTCCATACAGTATAGTTAATTTTAACGACTTAGAACAAATGAATATACACTACTATAGTTAATAATGAGAAATATTGGTAAAGGTATTATATTTATTTTTAGTTGTACTTATGTTCTTATATTTAAAAACATTAATTAATAAAGCCCTTGACAAAAATGAGTTTCCGATTGGACTCTTCATTGACCTAAGAAAAGCCTTTGATACTGTTAATCACAACTACCTCTTACTTAAACTCCAGCATTATGGAATCCGAGGCCTTGCCCTTGACTAGATCCGATCCTATCTTAGTGACAGACACCAATATGTAACCATCAATGATACAACTTCTTCCACTCTACCAATTACCGTTGGAGTGCCACAGGGCAGCATCTTAGGACCTCTTCTATTTCTTATATATACAGTATAAACGATCTGCCTAATGTCTCTAATATTCTCAAACCTATATTGTTTGCTGACGATACTACCCTTATCTACTCAAACCTCAACCCACATACACTAAATAATGTTGTGAATAATGAATTAAAAAAAGTCCACTTATGGATGTCAACGAACAAACTAACATTAAACATCGAAAAGACTTACTACATCTTATTTGGAAGCAAATCATCAAATGCAATTCAGCTACAGATAGACAACATTAACATCAGTAATAAAAATGATGGCAAGTTTCTTGGCCTATTCCTAGACAAGAGACTCAACTTCAGCACCCACATTCAACACATAACTAAGAAAGTCTCTAAGACAGTTGGTATACTATCCAAAATCAGATATTATGTTCCTAACTCTGCTCTCCTCTCACTATATTATGCACTAATCTACCCCTATCTTAATTATGGTATCTGTGCATGGGGGTCTACCACTGCAAACCACCTTAAGCCCATCATCACACAGCAAAAATCTGCTATCAGAATAATAACTAACTCTGCTTTCAGACAACACTCAGCTCCCTTGTTTAAATCCCTAAACTTGCTAAATATTAACTCCCTCCACACATTCTCTTGTGTCAACTACATTTACAAAACCCTGTTCTTAAATGCAAACCATGCTCTGAAACTCTCCCTGGACAGATGTAATAGGACCCATTATCACCACACCAGAAATAAATATCTCTTTGATATCCCCAGGGTCAAACTTAATCTGTGTAAACACTATGCAAATTAAGGGACCTAGTCTATGGAACTCACTCCCTAGTGAATTGAAAAACTGTAAAACTTTTGCCTTATTTAAAAGCAAAACCAAAAAGTACCTAACTTCATCTATTTAGTTTCCTACACTGAGCTTTAAATTTGCTCTGTACCTAGTGTTACCCAATCTCCTAATTTTTATGTAATATCAAACAACCTTATCATTGTGTTCATTGCTGTCTTCTTTTATGTGCTAGCCATATGCTGTATTGCGACTACCAATTTTTGTCAACTACCATTCAAGCTGTCATTGCAATCAATCTTATATTGTTTCTGCTGTATTGTGCCTACCAATTTGTTGTCAACTACCATTTTAAGCTGTCATTGCAATCAATCATAGCTACCTATGTGCTTTAATTTACTGTACCTATAATTTTCTCTCATCTTTTTTTTTCATTCCATGTAATCTGTTATTTTTTTGTCTATAAATTTTGCAAGTATTTACCTCCTTAAAATTTTCTTAGATTAAGGACCTGCCCGAAACGCTGCGCGTGCTAGTGGCTTTACAAGACTGTAATTACCATATTTGTATCCTCACATTCCTTATGTACATTCTTGTACAGGTATATGCATAAATAAATAAATAAATAAATAAATAAAATAAATAAAGGCAATATATATGTGAGAGTGATGGAGTGTTTAAAGGATAGATTAGTACTGTACTGTACCCGTATATGAGTGACTGGGTAGACCAATAGGAGCTGCCTTCCATGGCCCAACAGACCTTCTCTAGTTTCATTTATTATGTTATTTATGCAAAGTGGGTACTTCCCGGTATTTAGAATAAGACAGCATCGAGAAGGACACTATGATGAGGGTACAGTAACAAGAAAACGGCTGGAAACCATGGCTGATTTAGCTACTTTGAAGCCAACAAAATACTGTAATGTGATGGAAAACTCTAACTTTGATAGCTTTGGGAAAAGTACCTGAACCACAGGGAAGTGGTAAAGAAAATTCCACTGATTCTAGTCCAGATGAAATGTGTCCAATGCAAAGTTTCTTGATTAGGAAATGGCCTTATATGGAGCGAGAGTCATCTATTCCAAGTCATGGTGAAAATATTCACCTATGGGCACCCAAAAAGCACTTTTATCAACAGAAAGGAGGCCCTATCATCAAAATTTGATGAAAAAAGGAGAGGCTATCCATGAGCATGTTCAAGTCTCCACAAATGGGAACCATACTAAAACTAAAACTCCCAAGAAGCCAGAATGTTACAGCTTCCCTCAATTAAACTTTCTCAATTCAGGCACCAAACCCCACAAGAGGTGTGCCAATGCCATCCAGGCCATCACAAATTCCTTCAACACGCCACAATGTAGGACAGAAAACAGGAAATGCTTTTTCACCCATAGGATGGTAAAGCCATGGTAAACCTACCTGCCAAAGACGACAAAAAACTGCTGGGTTTTATAATGCAGTTACAATACAACAATACAATACAATTTTATTTAGGTAAGGTACATACATACAATAAATATTTACAAGGATTGTTTAACTTATAGGTATAGCTAGTACATACAATGCCTAAAGCCACTATTACGCAAAGCGTTTCGGGCATGATAAACTTAAATGACAAGCTTAATACTAATTGAGCATAATGAGTAGAATGAAAACAAGAAATGAAAACATAGATGAAAAAGCAGCACAAATACAATTATGTCGACAAACAGCGCTCTTTAAAGAAAAAAACAGACATTGGTTGACAATAGAAGGGTAAGGTAGGTTACAGGGAATTTATTAGGTATAGCTTCGCTTTTAACTTAAACTGGTTGAGAGAGGTACAGTCTTTAACATGGTTGGGAAGGTCATTCCACATTCTGGGCCCCTTGATTTGTAGAGCATTTCTAGTTTGATTAAGTCGTACTCTAGGAATATCAAAACTGTATTTATTTCTGGTGTGATGCTCATGGGTTCTGATACAACCTTCTATGAAGCTTTTGAGATCAGGATTGGCATTATAGTTTAGCGTTTTATATATGTATAATACACATGAGAGAATGTGCAGTGACTTAATGTCTAACATATTCAGAGATTTAAGTAGGGGTACAGAGTGATGTCTGGGGCCAGAATTGGATATTGTCCTAATAGCAGCTTTGTGTTGAGTAATTAGAGGACGTAAGTGATTTTGGGTAGTAGAGCCCCAAGCACAAATACCATAGTTGAGATATGGATAGATAAGGGAGTAATAGAGAGTCACCAGGGCAGGGCGTGGTACATAATATCTGATCTTAGAAAGAATGCCCACAGTTTTCGAAACTTTTTTTGATATGTTTAGAATGTGTCCCTGGAAATTAAGCTTGTGGTCAATGAGAATGCCAAGGAATTTGCCATCTAATTTGTTACAAATTTGGGTATTGTTTATTTTGAGATTTATTTGATTAGAGGATTTATTGCCAAACAGAATATAAAAGGTTTTGTCAATGTTAAGGGTGAGTTTGTTGGCAGTTAGCCACAGATGGACTTTATTTAGCTCAGTATTTACTGTGGCATTTAGAGCAAGGGGATCAGGACTGGAGTAAATGAAGGTTGTGTCGTCAGCAAATAGAATTGGTTTGAGGTGTTGGGAGGCATTTGGAAGGTCATTAATGTAGATGAGAAAGAGGAGAGGGCCAAGTATGCTGCCCTGGAAAAGATCATCAAGGCAAATGAGGGGACCTTTGACAAGTCGCCGGCTTCCTGTCCTCGTAACTAGTATTAATGGCCCTCAGGTAAATTCTGGTAATATGTAACTGGCAAAGCCACAGGGACAACCTTCCCTAGTCTGCATGGTAATGGGTGAAGATGAAGTGCCAGCCAAGGTCGTGTGCAACCCATGACAAAGTCCTAGGAATGGAGAAGGCTAGCACCATGAAATTATCCTGAAAACCTCAAAAATGAAAACGAAGAACAGCCATCATGGCAATATGTTGAGGCCAGAAATTGGTAATTCTAAAATTGTGGATAGCAACCCCACCTTCAGTCTCTCCCACCCCTCCCATTCCACCATCACTCAGAGTTAGCCACACCTGGATCTGTGAGAGTTCCTGAAGCTTCTGGTTTGAGATAGGTCCTGGAATAGTCTTCGTGACAACTTTGGGGCTTGAGGGTTCATTGGGAATGAAGGAGTTGCTGGAGTCATCTTTAGATGCTGTATGCTGTCCCCGAACACTGCCTGCGAGAGTAGGAATGCATTTCAAATCATACTCCAATAAATTATAGTACTAACTTATGCATTTAATTTATATATAACCTGTATCTAGACATTTATACCAATGGAGTTTTGAATTATTACACTTTGTGGGGTAAATATATTTATTGGATATCATAACGTATTATTATAATACAGTGCCAGTATTTGTTAAACCCAAGTGTACTTGATATCCATAAGACTGAAATGCAATACTAATCCTGACCACAAACTTCTTAAGAGGGTTGCAACAGAACCCCATGAACACCACATAACAAATATTTATTTGATATTCCAAGAGTATGACTCAACCAAAGCAGAACTGCCATACAAATGAAGTCAATTTGTGTTTGCTGTTATTATGAATTACCTGCTTTACCTTTAGTATTACAGAAAATTGTGTATCCTTTGCAACAATTTCTTAACAATTTATATACATTACACAGTATTTGCTCACTTCTTGTATATTATTATGTATTACCCCAAAACGTAAAATCAACACACATTATCTTATTGTTTCCAAAATGCTGCATGTAAATAGTGGCCTTATATTATATACAAATACTGTACTGTACCTAAAAAAGGTCTCTAATCTGATCCAGTGCATGTTATACCTGAACTTGAATTACGTTAGCATTTGCATTATTATTATTATTGATTAGAATTTTAGTCTTATGATGGTGTAACTGGTGGACTACATTAACATTTAATAACATGTATAATTAGAAAATCAGTAGGAGCCACGAGGAGGATTTGAACCTGCACACTTGGTACTCCCAAGCCCACATTGGCAGTACCAAGTGTGTACTGCTGTCAGGGACATTAAATCCGTACTTGGGTTTATTGAGTCCCCCCCCCCCATCCATCTCCAGGTCAACTATACTGACCTTTCCCAAGATGCAGAGCCAGGACCAAAGAGTCAAAGTTCAACACCACAAACAACTAGGTGAGTACAACAACTGTTTAACTCCCGGGTATCTATCTACTGCTAAGTGAACATAAGCATCAGGTGGAAGCAAATGTGTCCAACCATTTCTGTACTGCCCAGGGGATCACCAAAGTTATTTGTGTAGTTCCAACATAGGGTCCCAGTAGTACGGTCAGGGTCGTTCTCGATTCTCAGTCCTGAATTCCGGGTTCGAATCGCGAGCGGGAGAAAATAATTGGGCGCATTTCCTATCACCTTTATTTATTTTCTTTATTTATTTGTGTGTATATATTATATATTTATTTGTGTGTCTACAAAACTGATAATATCTGATATCTGATAATATTCTACAAAACCAAGAAGACTTCCGAACTCCTTATCAAAAACAGCCCGAAGCCGACGGAGAACCCTCTACAGCAGTCAAGCGTTGTATACATGTACACTTGCCCCCACGAAGGATGTAACCTTCAATGTAAGTACATAGGTATGACGTCGACCAAGCTGACGAGGCGTTTGACATGCCATCTTCAATCTGGTGCCCCTAGGAATCACATGAGACAAGCCCATGACATTACTCTAACAAGAGAAATGTTGAACAAGAATACTTGCATAATAGACAAAACCCAAGATTCAAGAAGATTACAAATTCTTGAGGCAATTCACATAAGAATAGAGCGACCTACCATGAACACCCAAATCACGGAACTATTTACTCTACCCACCATGAGAGTAAGGACAAGACAAGAACATATCGATGCCAACACAGAAGACAATGTCCAACATAACAGGCCAATTACACTGGATTAATCTTTGTGTTTAGATAGGAGATGCCTCGTATGGGCCAATAAGCCTTCTGCAGCCCCTATGTTTATCCCTTATGTATCTCCCCATGTTTTCACCTTCATTGTATTATCACCTGACCTAATGCGGGTATAAAATCAACTAGTATTGTAAGATCTGTTCACTTGAGAATGAACCATGGAGGTTCGAAACGTCGTACAAATTATACAAATAAGTGTAAAACACTCTTTAGTAAATCACTTCTTTTCTTCACCTTAAAAGTACGAAAATGAGTTTTGGAGAACTCCTATTTCAATTAAGCCCTGATGCTAAGAAAATAGTTAGAGGGATAGAAGCCCTAAACCAGAAAATAATAAATACAGAATATGCGGTCATATTCAATGAAACATGTTTGAAAGAAAACCTGCTGCCAGTATACACCAATATATATATATATATATATATATATATATATATATATATATATGTCGTACCTAGTAGCCAGAACTCACTTTTTGGCCTACTATTCAAGGCCCGATTTGCCTAATAAGCCAAGTTTTCCTGAATTAATATATTTACTATAATTTTTTTCTTATGAAATGATAAAGCAACCCTTTTCTCTATGTATGAGGTCAATTTTTTTTTATTGGAGTTAAAATTAACGTAGATATATGACCGAACCTAACCAACCCTACCTAACCTAACCTAACCTATATTTATAGGTAAGGTTAGGTTAGGTAGCCAAAAAAGCTAGGTTAGGTTAGGTAGGTTAGGTAGACGAAAAAACATTAATTCATGAAAACTTGGCTTATTAGGCAAATCGGGCCTTGAATAGTAGGCTGAGAAGTGCGTTCTGGCTATTAGGTACGACATATATATATATATATATATATATATATATATATATATATATATATATATATATATATATATATATATATATATATATATATATATATATATATATATATATATAAAAGCGACTAATAATCGCTACGGACCTTCACCAGTTTCCTCTGGCTTCATCCTGGCCAGGCATAGTTCACCATCTTTCGGGTCCCAACATGTCTGCTCATGGTACTTGCCGACTGCACGCGTGACCCGCTGATCGGCCCTGGAGCCTCCTGGCAAGTCCCGGGCCTGTGCCCCCCCACCCCCCTGCAACAGCAGGGGTGCATATAATATATTTATATATAATAAATTTTTTGTGATCATTGTATATGCAACAATGATCACAAAAACACTGATCCAAGTATACGGAAAACCACATTTGAAAAATAGAGAATGCTTAACGTGTTTTCGGTTAATTCGCCTTCATCAGAGCAAAGTAGAATGAAGGAGCGCTTTTTTCAGGAGGAGAGCAGGCAGTCCTCCCTGCCATGGGGACCTAATGCGTCTGTTCACCTAGCAGCAAGTAGGCAACCAGCAGGAGTGTATGTGTAATTCGACCTGGGAGCTTGGCCCTCGATAAAAGCCTAAACATATCAATTATGACACTAGCTTGCCACACATGTCAGTTGCTTAATTTAGAGACCGTACATGGGGTCAGTCTCGAACCCATTATTGATGTAACGATATACATTCAATTTTTTAGTAGCTCATCAAGACTAATTTCCTTAGTTTTGAATTTTGGGGTTCAGTTCCTGAGCCCATTATGTGCCTCTGTAACCTTTTCCACTACAACCAAAAGGATGGGTATGGGGTGAATAATAAATGAACTAAACTACCTCTGTTCCGCTCGGGTATCGAACCGGTAATCCCCGACTCTGAGGTATTGGCAAGAGATGGCGTTTTTTAATGCAATCTTCCAGTCTCGGATCGAAACGTGTGCCAGACTTGCAGGCGTCTCCTTTACTTTTGTGAGAAGAGTTTTCGGAAACCACTCTCAATATTCTTCAAATTCATCAGAGTACATCCTCCCCTCGTTTATTCATTTGCAGGAAAGTGAAGTAGATTACATTTTACACATTTTGTCGAGTACACGTGGTACATGGTGGTAAAGTAACTATTAACACGCATTATAGTGAAGAAGAGGGAGGGGTGGGGCAAGAAGCCATACACGGAAGGTGCCTCAGTGAACGCATCAGGTGGTGGCACAGGCATCCCTTGTTGTGAGTACATACCGGCAGACACCCCGGTCCCATCACACCACCTGCTGCTGCTGCTGCTGCACCAGGCAATGTTAAAGGTGCGTTATCCAGCCTCTCGCCGCATTCGCCGGCAACAACCCTCCCTCCCTCCCTCCCTCCACTTGATGCTTGTCTCCAGCTGATTTCTACATTGCTTCATCTTCATCCCTCTCATCTTTCTCCTGATCATCATTCATCCTGCTGATTATCATTACTCTCCTTTCACATAACTTTTCCCTCTTCTTCATCACTACCTTAATTTCTCTTGTTCGGTATCCAGGTACCAAAGAACTGGGTTGTCATATTTTAGGCATAGAATGAGTGTTTTATATTGTTTCCTTCACTTTTCCAGTTCATCCCTTGCCGTGTATCACTACATACGCTGCGGGTCTACAATAAACTACGTCTCAGCATGAATTCAAGTTCAAGTTCAAGTATGTTTATTGATCAGCATGAATTTACCAGA
>NC_091189.1:5465429-5570120 GCF_040958095.1 Procambarus clarkii
AAAGCTTAGCAAATTGGATCATCAGGGATCGAACACAGACCCGACCCGCAGGAGAGGTCGTAACTGTACCAACCAGTCCAAGTGGCTGGACATGATGGCATTCAGGGTCGAGGCTACACAATAGAGCCTGTGTGATATTCGGGTCTTCATAGCTAAGGTTATGACAATTTAATAATCTTGTGATCACAACATGCGGGTCAGATAATCTAGACCCCTTCAGTGTCTAGTGATAATATAACAGTTGTTATACAGTACTTAGATTATAAAAGAATTAATTAACGGTTGCTGTGGATACCAAAATCTTACTCATATTAGAGGTCTAATTACATTTATACAGTGTATGTTCAGAACTGCCTACTTGGCCCTGTAAGCAAGACCAGACTTGCTAAACAGGCAAAACGAGTTTCACTACTTTCAAATATGTCTGTCCTAACAACATTAATATATATTTATTAGAAACATGAATGACTAGTTATATCAATCTCTATATTGCATGTAGCTTTATACCTAGGATGCCTATTTTAATTGTTAAATAAAACAGAACAGTAATCAAGCATTACTCTCTACTCCATTTTACAGGGAATTTTTTCTGATGTCAATACCTAAATATAGTATTAACCACCAAAACCATTTTATATATTTATATAATTTAATATATAATATAATATATTTGATAATTTAAATATTCAAATGTCCCTCATTCCATGTTTTTAAATTCATGTTCTAAGAAATTATACGTCTATGGAGAACCAAGGGTGACTAATAGATACGAGAATGTTGTGCGAGAAAGATGAATTCAAAATAGTAATTATCTAATAGGGAAGAGGTGATAACGATAATATATAACTAAGGTAAGAAGTGAAGTTATGTATCATTACAACTTCCAACCGGTACAATATCTCATAACGCGCAAGAATTGTTCAGTGAACCTCACAATGTGTAAGAGTTGTTCAGTGAACCTCACAATGTGTAAGAGTTGTTCAGTGAACCTCACAATGTGTAAGAGTTGTTCAGTGAACCTCACAATGTGTAAGAGTTGTTCAGTGAACCTCACAATGTGTAAGAGTTGTTCAGTGAACCTCACAATGTGTAAGAGTTGTTCAGTGAACCTCACAATGTGTAAGAGTTGTTCAGTGAACCTCACAATGTGTAAGGGTTGTTCAGTGAACCTCACAATGTGTAAGAGTTGTTCAGTGAACCTCACAATGTGTAAGAGTTGTTCAGTGAACCTCACAATGCGTAAGTTATTCAATGATAGTGAAGGATTCGTTCAGTGTACCTCAAGTGTAGAATTTCAATGTACCTTAACAGACGCACGACTACAGTCTACATCAGCATAATACAACACTCAATTGTAATTGTGCAACCTAATAAGGTGCAACATTTCATCATATCTCGGCAAAAGCAAGATTTCAACGTGGCTTGACAAGTGCAACAGTTGCGTGCGCGTCTTTACAATTGAATAATATGGTGACTGCGGTGGTGGTGGGGCAGATAAGAGAGAACGGTGCGAGAAGGTCGTAAGTCCTGCACGACGCACCAGAGATCACCATCCATAAAGCACCGGGGCGGCACGCTAGTGTGGGTACACCTCTTCAACCGTTACCAATGTACCTATGTAACCGATACCCATACTCCAATGTGACAGTTTCATATGCTCCTATTCAAATGTTACTTCATCACGTGAACAACTGTTACCTAAGCACCTATGCCATCGTTTTCTTGCTGTTGCTTAAGATTTGCTACCTGGAACAGAAAGTTCCAAGTAGCACGGGCTATGGTGAGCCCGTCGTTGCCTATGCACTTCTGTAATAAAACTGCAGTCCATCATAGCATTGCTCGAGTTTTGAGTCAAACTCGCCCACAATCAGCAAGGACTGTCGGGGGAACATTTTACTAGTGTTAGGACATATAAAACTTATATAATGAGGTTGATATCGGATAGTGACTGTAAATTTAATATTTTTATTTTTGTCAAAGTTGATGACGCCTCGTAGAACTCTTACGTCATACCCGTCAACTACGCTCTAAAGGTCTCATGACGTATTGTAACCAATGGTAAAGGACCTGATTTCATACCTCAGCTAGACAGCCCGTGATTAGATGGTGATTAGTGATGTCAACTTGTCAGTTGACATCACTTAGTGAGTGTTTAACCTCGGGGCACTCACTGCATCAATTAGAGCCTTCGACTGATTTGAAGTTTCTTAAGCCAGACCAACCCATATATTCGAGCAACTGTTATCTAAAGTTGAAAAAAAAGAGTACCAGAGGACTTGCTTCTAAGGGATCCTGGGCGTCGGTAAAACAGTCCGACCTCATCAACAAAGGCTAAATGTTCATTCCATGCACCCACCAACTTTAGGCCTTCCCTAGTGTGCCACTTTGGCATGAAGGTGATCCACATCCCAGTCATATAAATTGATAACCACCATATCGTGGCTTGTATAATTTCAGTCACTTGGACCATCGGAGTCTTAACCCATAGACCACACAAGCCAGTAAGAAGAGCCTGCATCTCTACCTACCGAGTCACCAGCCCCCACAATAAGGAAGAATGCCATTGCCACTCGTCAGATGCTGGAGATCAGATGCCTGAGGCTAGCTTCACCATACTTGTGCAGGGTGGCTGGTAGGTTTTAGAGGACTGTCATACAGGGTCTGGGTCAGATGTGTGTGTTTAAAAGATTTAACAAATTCCAAACTCGCTAAATACCAGACTCCAATCTCACTAAGAGCCATGCTATATATATTCTAAATGGTAATTAGTATGGTTACAGTGATTAAGGTCGTGAGTAGTGAAGATGATTACCCTGGAAACAAACTGTCTATTTTCCGCTTGCTACAACTTTTAATAAATTTGTTACATCTTGGCTTAACATGTTTATGACGTATTAGAACGTTGTTACAACTTGTTATATTGGTTGTTATAACTGGTTAGGAGGTGTTAAAACTTGTTCGAACGTTGTAGCAACGTCTTAGTTTCGGTGTGTGTTTGGCGGGTATAGCGATGAAGATAGCTTGCAGTGATAACAGATAAAAGTTATGAAAATTGTTGACTAAAATACACACTTGAAGATAAAGAGACGACGACGACGACGACACAATCTACTTGATAATGGTCCAGGACGAACCGAAACGTCGTCGTCTCTTCATCTTTTAGTGTGTGGTCTGGTCAACATTTCTTCAGCCACGTTATTGTGACTCGTCATCTGCTTATGAAAGTTGTTTATAGCGAAAATACTCCATGAAGTGTTGGGAGCCCCCAGAATAAAGATAAACCTTGCCACAGCATACTGCTTACCCCGGCTAATGTAGATGTTACCAACCTGTCCTCTTAAAAAGAACGTCACTTTTGGCTCGTATGCGCGCTATGGCCCACATGTAGTGTAAATGTGGCCTACATTTTTCGCCCGGCGTCGGAGCAGTTTGAAGAAATCTACAGCGCCTCTAAATGAATTTTGGGGTTGTCCCTGAGCCCATTATGTGCCTCTTAACATTTTAAACTATCGCCCACAGGATGGGTATGGGGTGCATAATTAATGACCTAAACTAAACCTCTAGGGACAAACTTTTCTTTTATGTTCATATTGTTTAACCAATCTGTTTTGTTACTGGGTAACGTGGTATAATAAAGTATATAATAATAATAATAATAATATACAAAAGGTGTAGGACAAGCATATACTTATATTCAAAGTCAAACGTTTCTCTGCTCTATCTCCCACAACCAACTTTGTCCATCTAATAGATTTCTCAGCAAACTCCTGTAATTGTCTGATTGTAAATTGTATGGCAATTGTAATTGCCATACAATTTACCCATTGTACTCAAGTTATTACAATCCCTACATTATTGTTCCTTGGTTTAGTGGTAGTACAATGACTACCTTACATTCCTTTGGCAGCAACTATAGTCCCACGCTTGCTGCCAAATTCTCCACACGCACTCCATTTTTTTTTGCCACAATATTTAATATATTTTTAGGCCTATACTTCACATCATTGCCTACAGTTTTCCCATATTTCGGTGTTTTCACCGCCTATACACAACTCGTGCAGTCTTCTCACACCAAGGAATCTCATCACATTCACATTAGCACCTCTTTCATCACCTCCACTCATTAGCCTTTCAAAGCATTCTCTCCACTTAATTAGAAGTAAGTCTTCCCTATTTAGCATTCACTCATGTCTAGTTTTGACGATCTAGGTTACCCGTTCACTGGTCCCTCCGCTGCTTTGTCGTACTTTTTCCAAAATAACTTCCCATTTTCTGAATCATTTTTTTATATTTTTCTTCCTCTCAACTTTTTTGCTTTATTTTTTCTAATTAATCTATTCACATACTCTCATCATACTCCTATATTCTCTCCTCTTTCCCCCCCCCCCCCTCGTTTACTTGATGCCTCTAATCCATAAAATTCACTTTCTTATCAGCTACTCTTGCCACATCCCAACAAGCAGCTTCTCTCATTATTCTATTAGTTTATGGAAACTCTACATAATTCCTTGACATTCTAAATCAAATATATCCTGTGTACAGTTTTTTCTCCCATGACACTTAAGGTTCGTTGGGTCTGTATTTTTTCTCAAAGATAACCATCAGCTCTTTTGTACTTTCCTTCCAGTTCTCTCAATTTGTATTCATTACTATTGTATCTCAATGAGATATGGACGTCCTTTCACCACACTCTTATCTCTATCAAGTAGCACCAACATGTCATCATACAAACCTCCAGATATTCCACTCACTGCTCTTCTATTATATACTAAAGCATACTTTTCTCAAGCATGAAATTTATTCAACTAAGTTGCATAATTTCATAATTTACCGTGCAATATATTTATGTATATCCTTATGTTTAAATTATGTATAATACACAATTCTCTAATTTTATGAATACTTCAATTTACAGCTATTGTAATTTATTCCTGAGACACCAATAACACCCAGTATAACATTCTCAGGGAATATTCCCACTTTACCATTCATATCACTTATTACAATTATACTGTATCCCCTATGTAATAATTCTGATCTCATTCTTTATAATATCCCCACAACAACAACAAAATCAGTCAGCAGATGGTGCATTAAACACTGCTTAACACCTTCACTCTTAAAACTTTAAATTCTCTCTCAAACATCTAGAATTGCAATAAGATTAGTTATTCATAGTCCCCACACCAATTTATTCATTTACAGGTATATTCCTTCCTTACTTCTCACAATTTCTTTCACTACTGTTCCAATAACATTTACTCTACTTCCTGAAGAAATTTTTCCAAAATGGCCCCTTGAAAACATCACTTTTCTTCCTGCAATATTTCCTCTACTTGATGGCTGGAGGATAAAAAACCATGGACCTCTATAGTGTTTTCTGATTGTGCCTATGGTACCTCTACTTTTTGGCGAGTCTATCCCGCATTTCCTACAATATAGTTTGTTTAGTAATTTATTTTATTGTGCATATTTGGGACCTAGCTTTCAGGTATCTTCCTCATACACAATACCACTCATTTCCTGTCCAGAAAGTACATTTTGAGGGCTCTGAGTCGACTCCCATTAATTTATGTTTTATTGTGTCCATGCATGCAATGCAATTTTGTATTGCATGCATCTATGTATTCCTTCTATTTCAGAAATCTCTCCTACATTAAAAATAGGGGTGGCGAGTATAAAGTAGTATTCAAGATGGGACACCACAAGTGATTTGAAAAAAAAAATGAGTATTATGGTGGCATTCCTAGATTTGAAGGTTCTCATAATACACTTCAATTTTTCTGGCTGGACCTACGTTTACTCTTATGTTCACTAAACATTAAGTCGTCTGACAGTATTATTCCTAGATGGTGTCTACTCTATGAGATTTGTGTCTTGTATCCTGTATCTAGTTTTCACTTTTTTCCACATCTAAGAAGCTAGAATTTATCACTGTTGAAGATATTATATATTTGAATATATTATGTTTGATATATGCTGATTTATTATCGTCTACATAAAAAGAGATATCAAACCGAGATTTTTATTTATGTCTTATTTGCCATGAAATGGCAAATCCACTTTGCTTGTTATTAATTTGGACCTCATTTTATTGTCACATTTATCAGTTGCCTTAGTAATACCAGTATATACAGCATTTTCTTTCCTTTTAATGCTTACATGATTTTGTCCTAGTAGTCGAGTAATTGCGAAAGACAGGATAAACCTGCTCAAAATGTGTTGACCTGGTTTGTGCCATTAACTGTGGGCCATTAACTGTGGCTGAAACTCCCAACTATGTGAAAGAAATGAGCAGTTCAATACAACCTTGTGTTCATAAACAGTTATATGAAAGCCTACGTCACTACCAGCTGCTCAAATTTAATATTTAGTTCACGAATTTGTTTAGGTGGATGAATATTGGAGTTTAGTACCTAAATTCAGTATGTACATCTAATAGTTTCACTATCGCCAACATGGTGGGTATGGGGTGCATAATAAATGAACCAACAAGTGATATATGGCACGTCCTGTCTCGATAGGAGATTAAGGCAAGTACGTGATTGGTGCACTCAAGTCACGCCTCAGACCTCAACCAATCAGAATTTAAGGCATTAGGGGGCGCGACTATGCATAACAGATATTTGTTAACTGTAGTGATATATCCTGATGTGTTACAGGACTAAATTTAACGTCACTGCAGGGAGTATAAGGGTGCACGGTTACTAATTACACTTTTCAGCCTTGAGTGAGTGAGTGTGAGTGTGTGTGTGTGTGTGTGAGAGAGAGAGAGAGAGAGAGAGAGAGAGAGAGAGAGAGAGAGAGAGAGAGAGAGAGAGAGAGAGAGAGAGAGAGAGAGAGAGAGAGAGAGAGAGAGTGAGTGTGAGTGTGAGTGTGAGTGTGAGTGTGAGTGTGTGTGTGTGTGTGTGTGTGTGTGTGTGTGTGTGTGTGTGTGTGTGTGTGTGTGTGTGTGTGTGTGTGTTTGTGTGTGTAGCACATGGAACATCCCCCTTCTCAACCAACCAAGTAGCATTTACTACTAGGACTGTATCACCATCAAATCCGCTTGCAACTTCCTTTAACCTTAAGCTAACCTCTTCAGCTTCAAATGGAGTATTTTCACGTCTAGTTATGGTGACGTTTCACACTTTGAGAGACGTCGCATTAAATACTCAACTAGGTGAGCACATTTAATGCGGCGTCGCTCAAAACACATCTGCAGCCTCAGCTTGTACCTCAGCAGTGAACATTACAACTTCTGTAAACATGCCACTTGCACGTAAAATAATTACCCAAGTTAATAGCACGGTCACGAGCCGTGAAGGAATAATGGTAACGTTTCATTTGCAAACTGGCCTAGGCTAATATTGTAAATTTAACTATATGAATTGTTGTTCATCTCAGATTCCAACAACACGTTTGTTTTGTACATTGTGTGGGACAAATATTTAGTGTGTATTTACTATTTGTGCCTTCAGGATCAGGCTATTTTATTAGCTCTTTGATTCCGCTTTTCTAATCGTCGGTTGTCTAATGTACTGACTCCTGTCCAAATTTTCTCTATAATATCTACTACATATATTTTTCTCTCTCTCACACGGGTTCGATTCCTGGCCATGACAGAAACAAATGGGCAGTTTCTTTCACCCTGATGTACCCCCTTTCAGTTTACCTACAAGTTAATAGGTAACCTGTGAGTTAGACAGCTGCTATGGGCTGCTTCCTGCGGATATATGCACGTGTTAGAAATATATGTAGTAGATATAATAGAGGAAAAATAGATTGGTTAGAAATTAAGGCATGGTCCAAGAGCTAATATCTCGATTCTGCACACACAAATAGTAAGTAAATACACACACACACAGTTGATTGACAGTTGAGAGACGGGACCAAAGAGCCAGAGCTCAACCCCCGCAAGCACAACTAGGTAAGTACACACACAAATCCCCAAGCTGCCCGCAACAGCTGTAACTCCCAGGGTGTTATCTATGTGGTACTAGATGACGAGAGCCATGCCAAAGCGCTCATGAAACGTCAGTTAGTTTATTTCATTTATTATGTACCCGATACCCATCTTGTGGGTGGTAGGGAAAAGGGTTACAGAGGCACAAAATGAGCTTAGGGACTGAACCCCACAATTCATTTAGCTAAGCAAGTTACAATCTTGACGAGCTAGTTGCAAAATTCAATGCACATCGTCACATCAACAATAGGCTCGAGACTAACAAGTATAGTTTCTAAATTAAGCAACTGACATATGGAAAACTAGTGGAAAGGCGAGTGTGTTACCACTTCGCCTCGGGGACTAAGACTGTAGCCTCTGTTCACCCATTTTACATATTTCCTTTCATTCTCAGTGAATCTGTTCCACATTTCCAACCTCTGAATTTTATGTATACATGTACACATGTATTCATTTATTTTAGGACGGGGTATCTGGCTGTGTCTGGGACAGTCACTCTTTCCCCCCTCCCCACCCCTCTTCTCTACTTGGTGCGGACGGTAGAGCGACGGTCTCGCTTCATGCAGGTCGGCGTTCAATCCCCGACCGTCCAAGTGGTTGGGCACCATTCTTTTTCACAGTCCCATCCCAAATCCTTACCCTGAGCCCTTCCAAGTGCTAGATATTGTAATGGCTTGGCGCTTTGCCCCTCATAATTCCCTTCCCTCCCCCCCCCTTTTCCTCTCTTCTACAAGAAGACTTAACGTTACTGCACAGACTAATCTAGAAATGGAAAGACGAGGCTGTTGGGAACTAATGTTCAACCTTGTCACACCCAAGCGGATACTAGTCACTTATATATACGCACTTGAGTACAGGTCGAGAGAAAAAAAAAACTTGGTTTTGAGAACTTGTGGTCTAGCTCCTGAGCCCCTGTGACTGATGCTGTGTTACCTGCTCGCACGGGACGGGCAATGAGGCTTTAGTTAATAAATATTAACCTAAAGTAAAATTGTAAGGATTATAGAATACATGTTAAACTTTCGTAACTAGTTCATCCGCGCTATAACTTGACTCACTTAACCGAACATTAAAGCCTCTCAATTCCTGAGCCCATTATTGTATTCTGCAACCTTTCCATCACTGTAATAAATGAACCAAAAACATCAATACGTCACATACACAATATACTCGACTTTGAGCTTCTTCCAAACCTATAAATAAAATGTTGAAATTTGGAGTGAATTTAAACGAGCATACAGTATGGAGCCACAGACCACCGCCACTACAGATACTCTTGACAGTGACGGCTACAGTGTTTGTCGTGAGTACAGTGCGTATCCAATGCTAAGTACAATACACATTGTACTTGCGTATCCAAGTACAGTGCCAGGCTGGCATTGTACTTGGCACCAGAGACCAGGGGGGGGGGGGTCCTCGACCCCACCATCTCGCCTAATTTAATCTTATCGACCTTTCAAGCATCATGCCTCGCACTACATAGATATCAACATCATTTTTTCTGTTTAATTTGTTGTTATGCACCTAATACCCATTCTGTGAGCGTTAATGGGTAAAGGTCACATTGGTACATAATTAGCTCCAAAATGAACCCCGAAAATTCGTTTAGCTAATAGCATTAACGAACTTGTTCTATAGTTCAACATATAAATCACTACTCTATTCACAATCAACCTCTCAACGTTAGTTGTAATAGAATTACTTGTGCAATGCGAATCGCGTCTAGAGATGCATTATGAATATACGCGACAGACCACGGGATGCTGCTGGCTGCCAAGATGGAGTGACTTACCAGCAATCACAGCTCTCCTGGTGAAATGATTGCCCACACGACAGAGGAGGCTGTGAGACAGAACCCTCATCATCTTGTCTTAGCAGCACACAGGGACACACAGCACCCGTCCGTCTACACCCGTCTCCCAGACAACACTCTGGCGCCGTCCGCCCCAGCTACCGCCGACCACCGCATCGGTTCCCCATTACCAAATTCCTCTTCGTTATTTCCTCTCTATGGTTAGTGTCACTTATTTTGTTTTTTATTTTGCACAACTGTACTGTAAAGTTTTGTGGTAATGTTTAGTGTAATTAGTGAATTCCGTACATGATAGATATAACCGTTAAAAAATATAGGAGTGTGTGGCACGATGTGAGCGCCTGCGTTCCGAATCAGACGGGCATTATGTTTTTATATTTCGTTCACTTCCGGTTTACTTCGTTTCAATTGGGGAATATCGATATGTATACCGGTATTATACTTCTATAGAAATTGAATTAGAAATGCTGTCACTTAATAGCATTTGAAGAAATGCTAAAGATTTTTCTAAACGATCTGCTGTTTAAACTCACCTTAATAGGGACAGCGCCTCGACTCATCGAATAGATATAACCTAATATGAGCAAAAGCTACAAAAGCTATAGTATCTATGGAAGGTTTCTAGAGTGCGTTTACCGCCACCAAATAGGACTTTACCGACGCCATATTGGAGCACTAAGTTTTACAGCTCCATAAGTCAGCCTATTCTCCTATTTTGGTAGTACTTGTGGTAACGAGGAGGACCATAGTATATATATACCGACGTACAACGCAATTAGAAATCGGCACTATTGAGTTGGTGATTGATGCTTTCTTTATTATGCACCCTATACTCATCCCATGGGCGGTGGTGGAAAGGGTTACAGAGGCACATAATGGGTTCAGGAACTGAACTCTATAGTTCATTTGTTCTGCCCGAAACGCTTTGCGTAATAGTGGCTTTAGGCATTGTATGTACTAGCTCTATCTAGAAAGCCAACAAACTTTGTAAAATCTCTTTATGTATGTACCTTTACCTAAATAAAAATTATTATTATTATATTATTATTCATTTAGCTAAGCAAGTGACACTTTTGAATTTGCCTAATAAGCAAAGTTTTCCTGAATTTATTTATTTTTCAAATTCTTTTTTTTTATGAAATGATAAAAGCTATCCATTTCATTATGTATGAGTGTATGTTCAAATAAACCAATTGGAAATAATTTGTACGACATATATATATGTCGTACCTAGTAGCCAGAACGCACTTCTCAGCCTACTATGCAAGGCCCAATTTGCCTAATAAGCCAAGTTTTCATGAATTAACTGTTTTTCGACTACCTAACCTAACCTAACTTTTTCGGCTACCTAACCTAACCTACCTTACCTTGAGGTGCTTCCGGGGCTTAGTGTCCCCGCGGCCCGGTCGTCGACCAGGCCTCCTGGTTGCTGGACTGATCAACCAGGCTGTTGGACGCGGCTGCTCGCAGCCTGACGTATGAGTCATAGCCTGGTTGATCAGGTATCCTTTGGAGGTGCTTATCCAGTTCTCTCTTGAACACTGTGAGAGGTCGGCCAGTTATGCCCCTTATGTGTAGTGGAAGCGTGTTGAACAGTCTCGGGCCTTTGATGTTGATAGAGTTCTCTCTCAGAGTACCTGTAAGCTACAGAGTACCTGTAACCTAACCTATAAAGATAGGTTAGGTAGGGTTGGTTAGGTTCAGTCATATATCTACGTTAATTTTAACTCCAATAAAAAAAATTGACCTCATACATAATGAAATGGGTAGCTTTATCATTTCATAAGAAAAAAATTAGAGAAAATATATTATTTCTGGAAAACTTTGCTTATTAGGCAAATCGGGCCCTGCATAGTAGGCCGAGAAGTACGTTCTGGCTACTAGGTACGACATATATATATATATATATATATATATATATATATATATATATATGTCGTACCTAGTAGCCAGAACGCACTTCTCAGCCTACTATGCAAGGCCCGATTTGCCTAATAAGCCAAGTTTTCATGAATTAATGTTTTTTCGACTACCTAACATACCTAACCTAACCTAACCTAACTTTTTCTGCTACCTAACCGAACCTAACCTATAAAGATAGGTTAGGTTAGGTTAGGTAGGGTTGGTTAGGTTCGGTCATATATCAACGTTAATTTTAACTCCGTTAAAAAAAATTGACCTCATACATAATGAAATGGGTAGCTTTATCATTTCATAAGAAAAAAATTAGAGAAAATATAATAATTCATGAAAACTTGGCTTATTAGGCAAATCGGGCCTTGCATAGTAGGCTGAGAAGTGCGTTCTGGCTACTAGGTACGACATATATATATATATATATATATATATATGTATATATATATATTAGTATATTTTGGTAGCAGTCTTTCCTGTAGACATATATTATTAAATATGACCGAAAAAGTAAGGTTAATAATTCTAACACGAATTTTCTCAATCTTTCGTACATTTCTTTTCACTGTTGGAGGTAAATCAAAAATCAATTCTCCAAAATTCATTTTTATTTCTAGTCTGACGCGACACGAGCGCGTTTCGTAAAACTTATTACATTTTCAAAGACTCTAGTTTACAAATACACAACTGAATAGAACTTACGCATCTCCGATTTTATATCTATATTTGAGTGAGGTGGATGGGGTGAGGTGGCATTAATAGGGTATTAATTTCATCAACACAAGACAGAACAAGGGGTGGCATTAATAGGGTATTAATTTCATCAACACAAGACAGAACACGAAACAATGGGTATTGAATAGAAGTGTTTGTAGAAAGCCTATTGGTCCATATTTCTTGATGCTTCTATATTGGAGCGGAGTCTTGAGGTGGGTAGAATATAGTTGTGCATTAATTGGCTGTTGATTGCTGGTGTTGACTTCTTGATGTGTAGTGCCTCGCAAACGTCAAGCCGCCTGCTATCGCTGTATCTATCGATGATTTCTGTGTTGTTTACTAGGATTTCTCTGGCGATGGTTTGGTTGTGGGAAGAGATTATATGTTCCTTAATGGAGCCTTGTTGCTTATGCATCGTTAAACGCCTAGAAAGAGATGTTGTTGTCTTGCCTATATACTGGGTTTTTTGGAGCTTACAGTCCCCAAGAGGGCATTTGAAGGCATAGACGACGTTAGTCTCTTTTAAAGCGTTCTGTTTTGTGTCTGGAGAGTTTCTCATGAGTAGGCTGGCCGTTTTTCTGGTTTTATAGTAAATCGTCAGTTGTATCCTCTGATTTTTGTCTGTAGGGATAACGTTTCTATTAACAATATCTTTCAGGACCCTTTCCTCCGTTTTATGAGCTGTGGAAAAGAAGTTCCTGTAAAATAGTCTAATAGGGGGTATAGGTGTTGTGTTAGTTGTCTCTTCAGAGGTTGCATGGCGTTTCACTTTCCTTCTTATGATTTCTTATGATCTTTCTAGGCGTTTAACGATGCATAAGCAACAGGGCTCCATTAAGGAACATATAATCTCTTCCCACAACCAAACCATCGCCAGAGAAATCCTAGTAAACAACACAGAAATCATCGATAGATACAGCGATAGCAGGCGGCTTGACGTTTGCGAGGCACTACACATCAAGAAGTCAACACCAGCAATCAACAGCCAATTAATGCACAACTATATTCTACCCACCTCAAGACTCCGCTCCAATATAGAAGCATCAAGAAATATGGACCAATAGGCTTTCTACAAACACTTCTATTCAATACCCATTGTTCGTGTTCTGTCTTGTGTTGATGAAATTAATACCCTATTAATGCCACCCCTTGTTCTGTCTTGTGTTGATGAAATTAATACCCTATTAATGCCACCTCACCCCATCCACCTCACTCAAATGTAGATATAAAATCGGAGATGCGTAAGTTCTATTCAGTTGTGTATTTGTAAACTAGAGTCTTTGAAAATGTAATAAGTTTTACGAAACGCGCTCGTGTCGCGTCAGACTAGAAATAAAAATGAATTTTGGAGAATTGATTTTTGATTTACCTCCAACAGTGAAAAGAAATGTACGAAAGATTGAGAAAATTCATGTTAGAATTATTAATCTTACTTTTTCGGTCATATTTAATAATATATATATATATATATATATATATATATATATATATATATATATATATATATATATATATATATATATATATATATATATTTTTAGTGAGGTGGATGGGGTGAGGTGGTATTAATAGGGTATTAATTTCATCAACATTAATTAATATATATATATATATATATATATATATATATATATATATATATATATATATATATATATATATGGTTTACTTCCTCTCATATATATCTTCCTCTTACACACACACACACATATATATATATATATATATATATATATATATATATATATATATATATATATATATATATATATATATGTCGTACCTAGTAGCCAGAACGCACTTCTCAGCCTACTTTGCAAGGCCCGATTTGCCTAATAAGCCAAGTTTTCCTGAATTAATATATTTTCTCTATTTTTTTTCTTATGAACTGATAAAGCTACCCATTTCATTATGTATGAGGTCAATTTTATTTTATTGGAGGTAAAATTAATGTAGATATATGACCGAACCTAACCAACCCTACCTAACCTAACCTAACCTATCTTTATAAGTTAGGTTAGGTAAGGTAGCCGAAAAAGTTAGGTTAGGTTAAGTTAGGTTGTCGAAAAAACATTAATTCATGAAAACTTGGCTTATTAGGCAAATCGGGCCTTGCATAGTAGGCTTAGAAGTGCGTTCTGGGTACTAGGTACGACATATATATATATATATATATATATATATATATATATATATATATATATATATATATATATATATATATATATATATATATATATAATATATATATATATAATACTTAATTGCAATCCATGAATTAAGCTTTCAGAGAATACATGTCTGAAAGCATGAAACATCTAAAACTTTTCCTTGATAGGTGTAATATAGAACTCATGAGCACCACACCAGAAATAAGTCTCTCTTTGATATCCCCCAGAATCAGACTAAATCTATGCAGACACTCCATGCAAATAAAAGGGCCTAGTCTTTAGAGTTCACTCCCAGATGAATTAGTCGTATGTATTTTGTTTTGTTATTCCTGAACGGATTAAATTGTGTGAGTTTTCGAGCTTCGCGATTTTATTAGTTATTTTGTTAATGTTGCCTTTAATTTATTTACCCGAACTGTTTTAGAACAGTTTCTTGCGTAGGCTACTATCACTGCCCGCATGCGTTCATCCGCCTGCTGCATCGCTTTACACAGGAAATATCGGGTTACTGGTCATATAAAGTGCATGTGGGTAGCTGGTGTCAGATTTACCTGAATTTCTCTACGGGTCACTAACACTTATGGCCTCGACGAGGACAGGAAGCCAGTGGCTGGTCGAAGTCCCCCCCCCCCCTCATTTGTTCTGATGATTTTTTTCAAACTGGATTTTAAAGTTCAACAATTTTGTCATTTACGTATTCGACGGGTATGCAGTTTCATGGGTTTATGAAACTGAAAAAAAAATATTTTTCTATGTGGGTGAAAAAGCATCTGTATGTTTTCAGTTCCACATTGTGGCTTATTGAGCTTGAAACCGTTGCTCATTGTTTGTGTTACATTCTGACCTTTTGAAGAAGTCTGGATCAACGTTCTCCAAATTGTTCAGTATTTTAAGTTTCAATGAGATCAGCCCTGTACTCACCGAGTTGTGTTTGCGGGGGTTGAGCTCTGACTTTTTGGTCCCGCCTCTCAACTGTCAATCAACTGGTGTACAGATTCCTGAGCCTATTGGGCTCTATCATATCTATATTTGAAACTGTGTATGGAGTCAGCCTCCACCACAACACTACTTAATGCATTCCATTTGTTAACTACCCTGACACTGAAAAAAAAAATGCTAACGTCTCTGTGGCTCAAATTTCCACCTGTGTTCCCTTGTTCGTGTTCCACCCGTGGTAAAGAGTTTGTCTTTGTCCACCCTGTCAATTCCCCTGAGAATTTTGTAGGTGGTTATCATGTCTCCCCATACTCTTCTGTTTTCCAGGGTTGTGAGGTTCAGCTCCCTTAGCCTTTCCTCTCAGTTCCGGGACTAGTCTGGTGGCATACCTCTGAATCTTCTCTAACTTCGTCTTGTATTTAACTAGGTATGGACTCCAGGCTGGAGTTGCATACTCCAGGATTGGTCTTACATAAGTGGTATACAGGGTCCTGAACGATTCCTTACACAAGTTTCTAAAGGCAATTCTTATATTGGCCAGTCTAGCATATGCCGCTGATGATATCCTTTTGATGTGGGCTTCTGGGGACAGGTTCGGTGTGATTCCGACCCCCCAGATCTTTCTCTCTATTTGACTCTTGCAGGATTTCACCTCCCAGATGGTACCTTGTGTTCAACCTTCTGCTCCCTTCACCTAATTTCATTATTTTACACTTTCCTGAGTTGAACTTTAACAGCCATTTTCTAGACCATTCCTCTAGTTTGTTCAGGTCGTCCTGTAGTCTCTGTCTATCTTTATCTGTTTTGATTTTTCTCATAATTTTTGCATCATCAGCAAACATTGAGAGGAATGAGTCTACACCCTCTGGAAGGTCGTTTACATATACTAGAAATAGGATGGGTCCGAGTACAGAGCCCTGTGGAACCCTGCTGGTGACATCTCGCCACTCTGATGCCTTCCCCTTCACTGTTACTCGCTGTTTCCTATTGCTTAGATACTCCCTTATCCACTGGAGCACCTTACCTTTTACTCCTGCCTGCAGCTCCAACTTTTGTAACAGCCTTTTGTGAGGTACTGTGTCAAAGGCTTTCCGACTGTCCAAGAAAATGCAGTCTGCCCACCCTTCTCTTTCCTACCTAATTTGTGTTGCTTGGTCATAGAATTCTATTAGGCCTGTGAGGGACGATTTACCATCTCTGAACCCATGCTGGTGGTGTGTTACACAGCTGTTTCCCTCCAGATGCTCTACGAGCCTTTTCCTCGCAATCTTCTCCATCACCTTGCATGGTATACAAGTTAGGGAAACTGGCCTGTAGTTCAGTGCCTCTTTCCTGTCACCCTTTTTGTAAATTGGGACTACATTAGCTGTCTTCCAGCTTTCCGGAAGGTCACCCGTTTCCAGTGACCTGTTATACACCATAGAGAGTGGTTAGTGCTTCTGCACCTTCTTTTAGAATCCACGGTGAGATTCTGTCAGGCCCAACAACCTTTGACACATTCAGCTCCAACAGATTCCTTTTGACCTCATCACTGGTGAGGTAAAATTCCTCCAAGGTTGTTCGGTTTGCCTCCTCATTTAGTGTAGGGACCTCTCCTTGTTCTATTGTGAAGACCTCCTGGAATCTCTTTGTTGAGTTCTTCACACACCTCTTTGTCGTTCTCTGTGTATCTGTTCTCCCCATTTCTCAGTTTCATCACTTGTTCCTTTACTGCTGTTTTCCTCCTGATGTGGCTGTGGAGAGTTTTGGTTGGGTTTTAGCTTTACTCGCTATGTCATTTTCATACTGTCTCTTTGCTTCTCTCCTCACTCTGATGTACTCATTTCTGGCCCTCTGGTATCTCTCCCTGCTCTCTGGTGTTCTGTTGTTCCTGTAGTTTCGCCATGTTCTTTTACTCAATTGCTTTTGCTGCCGCACATTCCTGGTTGAACCGCGGATTCTTCTGTTGCTTTTCATTTTTCACTTTTTGGACTGGGATAAACCTGTCTGTAGCCTCCTGACACTTCTGAGTGACAATCCATCATTTCCTGTAGTCTTTTCTCTGAGTTGTTTCCCATGGTATTCCCATTAGGAAGTTCCTCATCTCGTCTTATTTTCCTCTTCAATAATTTAGTCTTTTTACTTCCAATCCCATCCTTGGATAGGTTATCTCTACTTCTACCAGATACTCAAATATCAATGCACTGTGGTCACTCATTCCTATGGGGGCTTCATATTTGACTTCCCTTATTTCTGAGTCATTTAAGGTGAATATCAGGTCGAGTCTAGCTGGCTCGTCATTTCCTCTCATTTTTGTGGGTCCCTTGGCATGTTGGCTCAGAAAGTTCCTTGTACTCACTTCCAAATGTTTAGATCTCCATGTGGGTCCCCATTCTCCCAGTCTATCTTTCCATGGTTGAAATCGCCCATGATTAAGTCTGGATCCATTCCTGCAGGCAACTGAAGCTGCTCTCTCTATGTTAATGGTAGCCATGTTGTTTCTGTCGAACTCTTGTCTGGGTCTTCTGTCATTTAATGGAGGGTTGTAAATGACTGCCACTATTACCTTAGGTCCACCCATTGTCATAGTTCCTGTTATGTAATCTCTGAATCCGTCGCAGGCCGGAATTTCCATCTCTTCAAAGCTCCAGTCCTTCCTTATCAGCAGAGCCACTCCTCCTCTCCCGTCCCTCTCTTTCCTTACTATATAAAAGTCCATTGGAAACAGCATTTGTTTTAACTCCAGACAGTTTTGTTTCTGTGAGTCCTATTACATCTGAGTTTTCTCCCTGCGCCCTTTCTGCCAGTTCACTTGCTTTGTTGGTAATCCCATCGATGTTTGAGTACATTACCTTGAAGCTCACTTTCCTATATCCATTTTCACCCACCCTCCCCACTAGTGCAGGAAGCTGTTCCATGGGCATTGCTGCTTGGGTAGGCTCATCCTCCTGTGGGGTAGTTACCAGGGGTTCTGGGGGAGGTGGGGTAAGGGGGAAGGAGGGGCAGGGAGAGGATGGCTTAGAATGTGGAATGACCTTCCCAACCATGTTAAAGACAGTACCTCTCTCAACCAGTTTAAGTTAAAAACGAAGCTATACCTAATAAATTCCCTGTAACCTACCTTACCCCTCTATTGTCAACCTATGTATGTTTTTTGTTTTTTTTTTGTTTTTCAAATCAACGCTGTTTTAATGTAATTTTCTGTAATAATTTGTAATTGTATTTGTGCTGTTTTTTCAACAATGTTCCCCCCTCTTTTACCCCTATTTTTATTTGTACTCAACGCATTTTTTCCTTTTTACCCATTAGTTTTAAGCTTTAGTCAGTAGTGTTTTTTCCTGCCCGAAACGCTTTGCGTAATAGTGGCTTTAGGCATTGTATGTACTAGCTCTATCTATAAAGCCAACAAACTTTGTAAAATCTCTTTATGTATGTACCTTTGCCTAAATAAAAATTATTATTATTATTATTATTATAGAAGTGGGGTGGGGGATGGAGGACTTAGTTCGTGTCTGGGCCGGCTTGGGGCAGGAGGAAGACCAGGGGGTGGGAGGGAAGGGGGTACTTGGGGTAGGGGGGAAGGGGGTACTCGGAGTAGGAAGGGAGGGTGGAATTGGGTGGCACTTCCCACCTATAGGGTGGTGAGTTGAGATGTTGCAGTTCCCTCTGGGGTTCCAGAGTTGCTGGGTTGGGGTTCCACATACCCCCCCTGGGATTGCTGGGTTGGGGGTTGAGGTTCCCTGGCTCCCTTCCCTCAGCCTGCGCCTTTTCCTTGCAAATGCTGCCTGTATTATCTCTTTCCTGGTCATGTCCCTCTGAAGGAATACCTGCCTGTAATTCGTTACATATTTCCGTTTGCTCTTTTTTACTAGGATGTCCTCTTTGATGCACTCGTTTTTTACCACTACCTTGATCAACCGGTCTTGTCTTTGTTGTACTGGCCAATCCGGAAAAACTTTTCTATGTCTGTTTCAGCCCCTTCCATACCTATCTCCTTTAGTATCCTTGCCACTGCAGCTTTGTCCTTAGACCTCCATTCTTCCCTTGTGGAACCCTCTTGTTCCTTAACACCTATCACTACTTCAGCTCTTTTCCTTTCCAGTAACTGGCTCGTGCATCTAGCTGCCTCCTGTGAGGTTACTGCTTTCATTACAACTTCCTTGACTGTGGACATTGCACCTGGGCTCTTCATCATTTCAGCAAAGGAGCCACCCATTGTAGGGGTCCCTGCCATTGCTGCATCTCCTGGTACTTGGGGGTTGGTCCCCTGGGCCACAGTCGAGGAGATCCTGTTTTTAGGTTTGTTATCTCCTCTTGCGCTGTACTTAGTTCATTCTGCAGTTCATTTATGAGTCCTCTTATGTCTTTCAGTTCCTCAGTGATTTCCCTCTATGCGCAAACAGTCATCTCCATGTAAGACTTGTCCTGTTCCTCTCCTCCACTGTCATGTCTGATTTGCATTGTTAGCCTTGTAGCCCTCAACTGTTCCTGGTATGAGTGTTCACTGATTCACTCAATACCAGGCTCTCGTGGCCCTCAACCCAGCAGCCAAGTATAAACTCATGGATTTTCTGTATGAAGATGTGGATTTGAGAACACTTTCTGATTGTCTGAAATTTAAACCGAGACTATCAACTATATCATGTACTAGACTGCAGAGGTAAGGAACTTGCAATCTTTGAAAGCAATTTAAATTAATGAAACACTTGATCTGTTAGTTTGTCTTTAACATATTTGAATGTATACAGTGCATAATCCAGTGTGCGACCTAATGAAATCTTTGCTAAGTAAAATATGGCATTCATATGACAAAAAGTTCCCCACCTTTGTACTAGAGAATATGTATGCTAAGGAAATTGAGTGAAGTTAAACTTTTTAATTTTGACATCCCATAAAAATACAATAGGTAGTTTCCAGGGCTACCATCCGGTGTCTGATCTATCTGATCACCTTAGGAAGCTTTGTATAATAAAAATTCATGGTTTAAGTAAGCTACTATACAGTTTTCATAGTACTGTATTCAGATATGGTAGCCATAGACCTATTATATCTGGGCTATACATGCTCAATACTGCAGTCTCATAATGTGGACACACATTATTAACACTGCATGACAACATGCTTTCACTCCTACCTCATCACTGTGCTTGGTCTTTCTTGGGCCATGTTTCCAGATATCTCCAAGTAAAGTGATTCACTACTTCAAGCCAAAATCTCCAGTTGTCTTCAGGTTGTCGCACTGGTCTGGATGTGGCAATGGTATCGCTTTTCCTGTGGACCCAGGGGTCTGGGGGTCCTCAACTTCGGCCAGTTGCCAGAGCTCGGGGATCTGCATTTACAGTTCTCACACCCAGGTGTCTTGCCCACTGACTCCTGACATCCCTCTTGGATTTTCTGGTTTAGCCAGCTGTTGGCTTGTCTTCACTCTTGCTGTGTTTAAATGGCTAATGCTTGGGCTCAGGACTTGTTCTGGGTGGTCCGTCTGGGTGTTGACCTTGGCTCTGCTTGTAGGTCAGGTGCGTATGTTTTATATGTTTATACTGTGGAAATGATTGTTTGCTTTATTACCCAAGGGAAATTAAAATCTTCAATCAAGAGTTTGTTTCTTAGTTTAGAGTTTATCTCTGATCCCCAAACTCCCCTTGCTTTGTAGAACAAACCATATTTTAGGCTTAACTGGACCAGTGCTTAGCTTGGGTAGCTACTGAGACCACCACCAGAAAAGGGCCTTTCATTACATTCAATACAATTTGTTTTTATACTTTCAATTTTGTTTTTCATGTTTCATACATTTAAATTTATAAAATTATATATACTGGTTTAAACAATTATAATGTTAAATTATCCTAAACATTCACAGAACAATACATATAGCACAGAGATGTAAAATGGGACATACAAGTTCAGTATTTTAAATATTACAGAAATAAATCAAATGGAACACTACAGGCTGTTGAAGTTCCTATCCATGGCATAATACTTAGCATATGGATACAAAACAATATACTGTACTACCAATAACTTAAAAAAAAGTACATAAATAAACAATTTATAAATAAACAAACTTGGTAAATACAAAAAATATTTAATGATACTTTTTCATGTAAAAAAAATTATATTTACAGTACTGTATATTAATGTAAGTGGGGAAAAATATGAAGACAATAAAGATATTATATAAGATTTTATAAAATATTTATTTAAAAAACACACATACATTTCTTTACTTAAAAATATATAAAACATTACCAAATAATTTAATACTGCATATTAACATATACAGTATTGTATATTTTAAATTGTAGATTATGCTCATCTTTGGGAAAAGAGTTCCCAACGCCCACAGAACCGGCCTATTTCCTTGCATTTTTGACACATGTTTTGTGGATGTTGGGGTATACCTATACGAGGACCACTCCCTTTCAAAGGTGGAAACTGTTGGTAGAAAAATATACAGTAAGTTAATTATGCAAGTTAATATTTATACTGTATACAGTATATATTTTGCTCATGTCAAAAATAGAATTTTACTCATTTGTTCAATATTATATATATATATATATATATATATATATATATATATATATATATATATATATATATATATATATATATATATATATATATATATATATAAACTGAAAACTCACACCCCAGAAGTGACTCGAACCCATACTGCCAGGAGCACTGCTGGCATACAGGATTCCTTACCCGCTCGACCAACACGACCGGACAAAAGAGGATGATAGCCGAGGCTATTTCCATCCCCCCGCCGGCACTCGGTTGGTAATCTTGGGCATGGTATTTTATCAAATCACCTCATTCTTTGGGGCACATGTGAGGAACACAAATGCAAACAAGCCTGAATGGTCCCCAGGACTATATGCAACTGAAAACTCGCACCCCAGAAGTGACTCGAACCCATACTGCCAGGAGCACTCTGCTGGCGTACAGGATCCCTTAACTGCTCTACCAACACGACCGGACAAAAGAGGATGGTTGGATGGTTTTCAGTTGCATATAGTTCTGGGGACCATTCAGGCTTGTTCGCATTTTTGTGGATATCCTCTAGGCAGGGACATCCTCTACTGCCTCCTCCTCCTCCTCCCCTGAAGATTTGTTGTACTGTCTAGCTAGTTCAACATCATGTGTACCATTTTCATGTTTACAAATGATCTCTTGTTTTTCCCTCTATGGTCATTCTCACATGTGTTTTCTTGCCTTGAACCTTACCACTGGCTTTCTTGGGACCCAGGACGAGATATATAATAACAACTTTTATGTTCAAATAGCCAAAAATTCCCCAAAAATGTAAATCCTTGCAAAGAATTCAGGTGGGATAGTCACTAGGTGGGAGGCACTGGGAAACTGAGGCGCAATCGCCGTGCCACCACCACGCACTAGGTCTGCCATACGCGTATCAATAAACTCGTATCCTGAGGTAAAGTTCGTAACCAGATTCAAATTTTCCGAAGAAATCGGACTCGTAACCCGAAAAGTTCGTAAAGAGTGGCATTCGTAAACCGAAGTACCACTGTATACACATATACAGGTACTGTATATATTGCCAACATCAAAGCACACAGGAATTATACGTATATACTACGTATATACTAAATACGTACATACCAGGTACGTATATACTAAATACGTACATACCAGGTACGTATATAATAAATACAGTACTGTATATATTGCCGACATCAGAGTACAGGGATCAGTGACTGTCAAGATAGCCCAAGACAACTCAGTATCGATGATGCAGAGGTAGACAAGAGAAGTAGTGACTAGCAATGTCAGATTCAACCTTCAACCCCCCTAAAACCTGATGTTAGCAGATAGCATTTACTGATAAGAATGTGATGAGAAACACACTTTACAAGGTTATGAGGAAAAGATAAAATGGGATCAATTCCATTTGAAACTGAGGCTCCTCACCAAATGCAGGTTGTGAGTCTTCAAACGTGGTACAAATGTACAAGGATTCACAAACAAAGCATTAGACTAAAAGTGTCAGAAAACATTTAGAAAACAGCAGAGACGCCACTGGGCATAATATGCGAGACACAAAAGTGCAAACAAACTAAGCTTGAATAATAATAGCCCTGCAAACACATAATGTAACTGTCCCTATTTTCTGCTTGTTACAACTTGTAATAAGGTTGTTACATCTTGTTATATTGTTTTTATGCTGTATTGGAATGTTGTTACAACTTGCTGTATTGGTCGCTACAACTTGTTAGGTGTTAAAACTTGTTCGAATGTTGTAGCGACGTTGTAGTTTCCTCGTGTGTTTGGCAGGAGGCTTCTGTTGAAAAGCAGACAATCCATTCTTAGCAAGAGGGGGGGGGGGGAAGGAGAAGACTGTACCTGGCTTCCTGTTCTGGTCAAGTCCACTAGGGTTAGTGACCCCTCAGGTAAAACTATGACCAGACCAGAACATCAAAGACTCAGCCTGGCACCATAAAATATGAAATTTACCCAAATTGTTACCAGTAGCATGAGCTGACAAAAACAAGTTTTTCAAGATGGCTCATCAAAAGAATGCAAGACCTGAAAATGAAAAAAAAAAAAATCCAAGACCTGACCCAAAAATTAAAAAGCACTAAAGAAGCCCCTAGAAGAATGAAGATGAAAGAAGGCATGAGCCAGCTTCATGAACAGAGGAGATGACAGACTGCTCCCAAGAGCAACAACACTAGACAAAGAAGAGAAAACATTACAAAAGAGTGCCATGCTACCTTATATTGATGATGAGAAATAGGTTTATGGGTTCCAGAAAATGAGAGAACATGTCAGCATTGTAGAGAAATGCCTGACGACAACACAAACATTATCTAACACAGTGCAGAGTTACAAACCAAATAAGATTTCGACTGAGATTTAACAGCATAGAAGTTGCTAAACACTTTGGACATAATCTTTCTGAAGTCAACCTACGAATCATAAATACTTATCAACCATCTAGGTAAGACAGAAACGAGAAATGAGTAACACTTCTTAGGCCAGCCAGAGGCTTAGGGCCCATGCAAAAATACCCCTGGAAAAAAAACAAAAATTACATACATACATTATACACATGTATAATGTAATAATATAATAGATATATTTTTATTTTTTTTTTAGATATATACAAGAGTTGTTACATTCTTGTACAGCCAGTTGTACAGCCAGCCAGTTTGGGAGCTGGTCGGCCGAGCGGACAGCACGCTGGACTTATGATCCTGTGGTCCCGGGTTCGATCCCGGGCGCCAGCGAGAAACAATGGGCAGAGTTTCTTTCACCCTTGCCCCTGTTACCTGGCAGTAAAATAGGTACCTGGGTCAGCTGTCATGGGCTGCTTCCTGGGGGGTGGAAGCCTGGTCGAGGACCGGGCCACGGGGACACTAAAAAAAAAAAAAACCCGAAATCATCTCAAGATAACCTCAAGATAGCCACTAGTACGTGTAGCGTTTCGGACAGGTCCCTGGAATACGATCCCTGCCGCGAAGAACTGTTTTTATAACCAAGTATCCATTTTACTGTTGAGTTAAACAGAGGCTACAGTTAAGGATTTGAGCCAAGTAAATCCTTCCCAGCCAGGATATGAACTCATGAGAAAGCGCTCGCGGAACGTCAGGCGAGTGTCTTACCACTACACCACGGAGACTGGTAAGTCTCCGTGGTATAGTAAGTCTCTAAGTATAAATTATTACATACATATTATTTATATATATATATATATATATATATATATATATATATATATATATATATATATATATATATATATATATATATATATATATATATTATTAAATATGACCGAAAAAGTAAGATTAATAATTCTAACACGAATTTTCTCAATCTTTTGTACATTTCTTTTCACTGTTGGAGGTAAATCAAAAATCAATTCTCCAAAATTCATTTTTATTTCTAGTCTGACGCGACACGAGCGCGTTTCGTAAAACTTATTACATTTTCAAAGACTTTTAGTTTACAAATACACAACTGAATAGAACTTACACATCTCCTGGTTTCGTTTATATCTACATTTGAGTGAGGTGGATGGGGTGAGGTGGCATTAATAGGGTATTAATTTCATCAACACAAGACAGAACAAGAGGTGGCATTAATAGGGTATTAATTTCATCAATATATATATATATATATATATATATATATATATATATATATATATATATATATATATATATATATATATATATATATATATATATATATATATATATGTATTATATATTATATATTATATTTATATACACACACACCTGTTGATTGACGATTGAGAGGCGGGACCAAAGAGCCAGAGCTCAACCCCCCCAAACACAACTAGGTGAGTACACACGCACACACACACAGGCAGGCAGCTCCCCAATTACAAACAAGTTATTTTCTGAGACTGTATTTGTAAAGCATTTGTTTGGAATGCAAATTGAGATTTTCCTCTCATGGTGTGGATGACCCTCACTGTACGTTTTTACCAAAGGCCTTTGATTCGCCTCCATTCCAATATTTCACTGGTGGTTCTCTGTCTCAATTGAGGGTTCTTTTTCCTCACTCTCCTACTATGACATTGGACTCTGCTATTACTTTAGTTTCTTTCCTATATTCTCTGAATTTAATTCTCCAGGTTCATCACATTCATGGAGTTTCAAATGCGCTTGCAGATGTTCTCTCATTTTTGCCAAATTCCATCAGAATAAGAGGTGACGATGACACCATTCCACTGGCTATGTGAGACATTTAGTTGTTCTCAAGTGTACCTGTTTGTCTCTGTGTGGAACAACAAGATTCATGCCTGTGACTGCTCCTTGACGGTTATTTTCTTCGGATGCAGTGTGTATAGACTGGAATTAGGAATAAATGGGAATTCATTTATCTCTTTCCTCTTGTCTGGTTGTTTCTCCACATCCAAACTAGAGAACATTTGGGCTTGATCTTGTTGCTAACTTCATGTGGGTAACTTCACCATTGGTTCCTGATTCTCCTCTGACAGTGCCATCATCCAGTGCTCTTCCCAAACTTCTTCTGGCTGAGGCAATTAGCAGTTGAATGTATGTAGAATTTTCTCTGTGGTGCTCCTTGTCTTTGGAGCTGTTAGAACAGTAATATTGCCCTCTTTTTGCAAGGCAGGTGACACATTTGTTAATCATTCACATATTTGCTTTCCATAATTTTTTCTCTCCATAAATTAATTTTTTTGGGCAGGTATATTATTACATGAACCCTAAGCCTCTGACTGGCCCACTGAGTGTCTCATTTCTGTGTTACTTAGGCAGTTGATTAATATTTATGACTCATTCGTTGACTTGTGTAAAATTATGTCCAATTTGTTTAAAAACTACTTCTGTGCTGTTAAATCACAGTTGAATTCTTATTTGGTTTGTAACTGCACTTAGATAATGTTCCAGTGGTTTGGGATTTCTCCACAATGCTGACATTTCCTCTCAACTTCTGAAACCCATAAACCAATGTCCCATCATCAATATAAGGTAACGTGGTACTCTTTTCTACATGTCAGACAGTAAATTTGCATGCAATACTATATTTAACAGAAGAGACATAAATGTCAAACTGGGACTGTGGAAGCACAAGACTGAAGCAAATGCTTTAGCTTCATTCACTTGACCTAGATGATCCTGCTCTGGAGATTTAACTCTTAATTTATATAAATCCAAAACACAGAAAGAAACTTGGCATAAACACTGTAACAGCTATGAATTTGATATGCTGCTGAGAATATTAATGTTGTGACTTATTTATATAATCAGATGGTTACAACTACCTATATATAGAATATATTATCTGCATTATGATGCATTCTCAGTAGCCTGCAAATTTAAGAGCATTGATACATTAGAGTTAAATTATATTCTGTAATTAAAAAGATAACAAAATATAATTTCATCTTACCTGTCTATAAGGATATATCTTGCCATTACAACTTAAGCATTTTTGGTAACAGTTGGCCCAGGAGTTAGCAGAGAACCAATGTTTATCACATTTTTTACAATGGAACATTCCACACGCTCTCCTTTTGCCTTGATATGGGGTCAGACAAGCAGTTTCAACCATTTTCTGTGGATTATATTGATCCTGTATAGTAGCTATTAAATACTTATCAAACAATTAAATATATTCTATCTTAATATGTGTGTAAACATTTAGTGAAAGTGAGGGCAAGCTCATTAAACTTAACTGATTGATATTGGTGAACAAATTACAAAGAAAAAATTAAGAAATAAAAAGCAGCATTGAATGTAATGAAATGCCTTTCTGGTAGAGCCCTGATGGCTCCCTGAAGCTATCTTGTCAGTGAGGCTTTACAGACAACTGGAAGATTCACAGAAAATGAAGTCGTGAAGCACCCAAATAACTCTGCAAACAATTCACACAGAACAAGAGATTCACTCAAACTACTTTAGCTCAAAATTCGTTAGTACCGATCATCACTACCAGGTGCCTTGGCCCCAGCCTGCAGCCAGTTCTCCCTGACCAGTCAGTTGTGTTGCTGATGTAGTGATGGTGGTGGTGGCAACTAGTACCTATAGTGCTATGGTCAGCCAGTTGTGGCAAGCTCCTTTGCTTTAAGCTAAGTGCCAGACATTGTTGGACTTTGTTTCATCCTGTGGGGGTCTTTTCCTTGTTGTTGTGTTCCTTCTTTTAGTGTTAGCTTAACGTGTGTGTTTTCTCTGGCTTGTTGTGTGGGCTTGGCTCTTGTTGTATTTTGGGCTACATGTGCTCAGAGTTTTTTTCCTGGTGCCTACTACTGCCCTTGCACAGTCAAGGGCAGTGTACGGGAACGGGAAGGAATGCTTTCTATAGTGCCTTCGGGAATTCGCTGCCAAGAGGCCAGGCCACCTGGGTGGAGAGCCTCACCTTTGGTTGTTTATGACTCTTTAATTCCTCTCCTTGGCCTCTTGGCTGGGAGTATTCTTTTGGTTGTGCTGGGGGTGTTCTTTGGTTGTGCTGGTGCATGTTGGGATTCGTATCCTTAATTTTATGGTGCACTGTGGTCGCCTTGTAGCCTGGTTGTTTTGGTTGCGTTTGGCCACTTTTCTTCTGACAAGCAACCCTAGTGCCTGGGACCTATGCTTGGTTAGCTACCTTCAGCCCTGGTAATCCTCCTCACAGGTCTTTGGCGTGATCCATTATGGATTGGCACATCAAGCCCACATTCACAAAATGCGAGCTTAAAGGGTGTTCATTGTCTTTGCTACTTGACAAGAATCATTCTTTCTGCCTCCGCTTGCTGGGTCGGTAACACCCATGTGAGTCTTGTGAGATGTGTTCTCACTTGGTCTCTGCTCTTACAGATTCAGCTACAAATTTGGAAGCTTTTTAGGTGGCTACCACTTTGCAACCTACCTTGAGGTTACCTTGAGGTGCTTCCGGGGCTTAGCGTCCCTGCGGCCCGGTCGTTGACCAGGCCTCCTGGTTGCTAGGTACCTAGTACCTAATCTGAGCCTAGGTTTGCTCAGGTTAGGCATTCACAGTATACTGATTGTCTGCAGGCCCAAAGTTGGCCCCTATGGTTATCTTACCTTGAGGTTACCTTGAGGTGCTTCCGGGGCTTAGCATCCCTGCGGCCCAGTCGTCGACCAGGCCTCCTGGTTGCTGGACTGGTCAACCAGGCTATTGGACGTGGCTGCTTGCAGCCTAACGTACGAATCACAGCCTGGTTGATCAGGTATAAAAGTGTTTATAGATTCAGAATTGAAGGTGTTGATGACACCTGAACTAGTTATGTGCCTCCTCTTCCTTCCCCTGCTAGTGTGGTTTGTCCTACATGCAGATTTGTTTTGATACCTCCTGCAGAACTTGGATCTCATTTTCCTTGATGGAACAAGTCTCTTTCGAGTAGGGGTCGGTCATGGCTTACTGGCTACAGTGTGAGGTCTCATCCTGGCTGGTTGACAACCTTCTCTTTTTGGGGGGAAGGGAAGGGGTGGTAATCAGCCCGACCTTCATGGAGTGATTGCTCCATAAATAAAGACACTAGACAATAAAGCTGAAAATTTATATAATAATATAAGTGGTATGCATTTGCATGCCACATCTGAAAACATTTTGTTGGAGAATTTTAAAGTTTCTGACTAATAATCAAACTGTTCTCTTAAAAATAACGTCACTTTTCGCTCGTATGCGCGCTATGGCCAAATTTGGACGTAATTTGAAATGAAATCGACTCACAAAAGTGACGTTCTGTTCCGTTTTCTGTTTGGGTTGTCCGGCTTTCTCGGCAAGCTTAGAAAAGGAAACTTTCCATTAACGTTTTTCATACCGTTCTGAAACTTTATGAGAATTTCCTGCCCACCTAACCTATCAGAGGACCCTTAACTTACTGTTGTTGAAAAAAAAATCCCAAATTTATTTTCATTTTTTTTTAATTTTCAAATTACGTCCATATTCAGCCATACGGGTAAACGGCCAAAAGCAACGTTCTTTTTTAAAAGGACAGGTTGTAATAATAGCCTTTATCCTTATCAATAAATATCTGTACAGTATTTATCAATATTCTGTACTGTACTCTATAAACTACAGTAGCTCTGAAAGCCAACTTCCTAAGTTTTATGGAAAAGAATAAGCTCTACAACCAAATTCAGTATGGCTTTACCACATGAAAAAAAAGACAGGAAGTCCTAAACTACAAGCCAGTTTAATATGCACTGCATGTAAAATGTGGTACTTAGAACAGTAAGGGAGAACATTAAAGCCCTTGGAGTAAATGCATTTGTAACCGATGGGCAACGTGGTGTTAGAGGTGGAAAGTCATACCACACAAATTTAAGAGATCTAAAGCAAGCTGTGTAGACTGCATTTTCATAATGTGAACACTGTTTATATTGTTCACTACACAAGGATAGTTAGTGTATAAGGTGCAAAAGCATGCTGGGATAACTGAAAAGACACAGAGAAGAATATAGAAGAGCTTGACTGACAGAAAAGAGAGGGTCATAGAGATGTAGCAAGTAGGGTTCCTCAAGGCTTGGTAGGGCCTGTATTCTCTGTTTTTCTTAATCTATGTAATTGGCTTATCAGTACCTGAATGTAGATGTTTGTACCAGTATGTAAATGTTTGGAGACAACACAAAACTACTGAAAAAAAAAGAGTAAAAACTGAGGACTGCAGAATATGGCAGGAAGATTGACAAACTGCAGGAGTGGGCTGACAAGCAGCTTCAAGAGTTCTACTGCAGCAAGGATAAGACTGAAAGAGGGAAAAGATATCAGAAGGAAACTACATCATAAAAGGAAGTCTTCAAGAACCTTGACAAGAAGGTCAGTCATATTCAGCACATGACTGACCTATGCAATACAGTACCAGCACTGAGCCCCTCATTTTAAAAAGACCAAAAAATTGTCATGTCATGAAATTGAATGTCATGAAATGCCAGTTTCTGGGTGAACCCCGGAGGCTCCCCGACACTTCAGGGAGCCAACGTGGTTCCCCACTGAAATAAAGACTTAGAAATTAAAGATTTATTACAAGAATGGTTCCTAAACTGAGGTAAAGGAGCTTTTCACCCCAAACCTATAGGGTGAAAAAACATCTCCTGCTCTCAGTACATACAACACTGTGCTGTAGCTGTTCTTAATCCTAGAAAATAACCTCCAGAGGGTTATTACGGCCACCACAATAGTTTACAGACCAACTAGCAAGAATACTTTACTTCAGCACTAATGTAAACTTTGTGTGTATACTCATCCCTGATCAGTTATTAGTGGGTTGTTGTTGTTGATTGAATTGGGTGGGTTGTTGTTGCCGACGATCGTTGGATCCGATGCTTATTATTGGACTAGGTTCTTCATCTTGATGGTAGTTTGGAAGTTTCATCTTGATGGTAGTTTGGAAGTCTCATCTTGATGGTAGTTTGGAAGTTTGTCTTGATGGAAGTCTTCTTGGTGGAAGTTTCAGGGTCAGCCACCTGGGCGTGTCGATAACGTCAGCTGAGCGAGGGGTGTATCGAGCGTTTGTTGTGGTCCAGCCATGGTTACCAACCTCACATACTAACACTCAATACATTAAGTTGGTAGCCCTCGCTCGCAACATTCCCGACAATACGGTACTCATCACAACCAAAGTTATTTAACAATGGTAAATCTCTGGTTATCTCAAATTTATGATTGACTCAAACGGATGTCAAATACCGATCATTGTTTCATATATATTGTATAAATATCTATTGAAAATCTATATATTGTATATCATTAATTATCTCCAATTTAACATAATCAACACATTAATAAATTACGTCTACAATGATTAATGTGATGTCAATCACTATAAACCAACCATCACAATAATACCACAGCCACCACCCATCCAATTAAGAAACTATTAGGGTAACATGGTGAAACAAATTCAAGCTAACTATTGGCTACCGCTCCTATCCATTATTAAGTTTAATTTGTATATGACCTCCAGAACCCGTCAATATACTAACACAATTCCTGACTGATGTGTGGGTGCTGTGACCCTGGCAAGCTAGCCAGCCTGCTGGCACAATTCGCAGAAAATGCCCGAATTCCAACCCAACCACCATAGGTATACATCATATTGGTTAGAAATACTCACCATGCACTGGTTACTCTCAAGAATTTTACAAATAATATCACTTGTGACAAGTTGACACTAACCAGGCAGAGCTTGAAGCACTATATAAAGGTGTCTAGGTGTGTTGGTGGAGTGCCTGGCTGAGGGAGGAGTGAGCTAGCGGCTGGCAGCATGCGTGGTATGATAAGGCCGACTGAACGACGTGATCAAGACCAGTTCAGTTATCATGCGCCTGTGCCAGAACGTATAATACTTTCCTATTAGTGTCTACAGGGTGTGAGGTCTTGTTATGACTCGCCTGTTAGACTTATTGTACCTATTGTGTTACAATGTAAATATTCTGACATTCGAATTCCTTGTCAAATCGTGCGTGTTTATGCATGTCTATCAACATGTCTACATGCCTTGTATTATACAAGACACGTATACAAGTTGCATACATGCCTATACAAGTTCCATGTCTGTCGGCATGGAGAGAAAATCTTAAGCTGTGGCTACAGGTGGTTTCTATTATTATTTACTTGATCACAAACTTCAGCCAATGGAATTCGTGACCAGTATACAACATGGTCACAGCTATATTTAGCGCGGTAGGTGGTGGTTGTGACACACACTCGACGGAAGTTTACAACCTGATAAGCACGTGTTTCCTCACACACATATTTCTAACAATTCTGATGCGTCAGACTTTACCACTGCTCGCAATATGGGAATTTTACCCGAGGGCCACTAATATTAGTGGCCTCTACGAGGACAGGAAGCCGGCACCTTGTCAAAGGTCCCCCCCCCCCACATTTGCCCTGATATTTTTTTCCAGCTGTATTTACCCAACCACATGGGCTGGACGGTAGAGCGACGGTCTCGCTTCATGCAGTTCAGAGTTCAATCCCTCACCGTCCAAGTGGTCGGGCAACGTTCTTTCCCCCTCATCCCATCCCAAATCTTTATCCTGATCCCTTACAAGTGCTATATCTTTAAACAATGCTGTTTGTCGACCAAATTGTATTTTTGCTGTTTTTCTGCCATGTTCCCCCTTTTTTATTTTTATATTTTCTCAACACATTTTATACTTTAATCTCAATTAGTATTTAGTTTTAGTCTTTAGTGTTTTTCCTGCCCGAAACACTTTGCGTAATAGTGGCTTTAGGCATTGTATGTACTAGCTCTATCTATAAATTCATCAATATTTGTATCACTCCTTGTATGTACGTACTTTACCTGAATAAACATTTGAATTTGAATTTGAATATAGTCATAATGGCTTGCCGCTTTCCTCTGATAGTTCCCTTCCCTTCCAGCTGTATTTTAAAACCCAGCAGAGTTTCGGCGTTTACGGCTTCAGCGGGTAGGCGGTTCCACAAGTTTACAACCCTATGGGTGAAAAAGTATGTCCTGTTTTCTGTCCTACATTGTGGCCTGTTGATCTTGAACCCGTTGTCCCTCGGTCGTGTTACATCTGACATTTTGAAGAAAGTGTCCAGCTCGACATCGTTCAAATTGTTCAGTATTTTGAAGGTTTCTATTAGATCCGCCCTGTCATCCCTGGTCTGTAGTGATGTTAGTCCAGTGACCCACAACTGTTCCTGATACGAAAGATGACTAAGCTCTGGTATGATTTTTGTTGCCCGGTGTTGCACCTTCTCCAGAGCAGCTGTGTCTGTCTCCATGCCTGGATGCAATAATCCAGGTGGGGCGCACCAGAGACTTACACACTTGAACGACAACTTTCTTTTCCGTGAAGGCAAAGGTAAGCTTGATTATTCCCAAGGTATGGTTCGCTTTTTTGTACTGCCGCTCCCACTTGTTGTGCAGTTTTTAGTGGATGATGTATTCTGATACTAAGGTCCTTTTCTTCATCTATCTGTTGTAAGGTAGTGCTGTCATTTGCTAGTTGTGACGTGGATTGTTATGCCCCACATGGAAGGTCTTACATTTATCGACATTAAAGAGCATTTGTCAGTCATCTGATCATTTGTGGAGTTCATGTATATCTCTTTGTAAAATCTCAATGTCACTTTCACTTCCCACTTTACTATAGATCATTATGGGAATGAGATCATTATGGGAATGAGATCATTATGGGAATGAGATCATTATGGGAATGAGATCCATTAGACAATCTACATTAAACTACAAACTTCCGTACTCCCCGGTGGGATTAAGTTACTTAATATATTTTTTATCTGTATTAAAGGTGAACATTTAGTGTTGTGTAAAAAAATTAATAGCAAATAAATAATATTAATCTCTATGTTGTTTTCAGAAATAAATAAATGTTCACTTTGTTTCAACAAACATCATAATGTTTTGATAAATACACATCCACTAAATTATTTTCACTTTGTTTTCACCAATCGTGAAATTTAATTACTTGCCACTGAAATAAAAATTGAAATAAGTTTATTGAGGTACAAGACAATCCATTCTCCTGTTTTGATGGTATTTTTTTGCGGTCGATCGTACCGATATAATGGAGCCCCAGTAAGCCACTTTTTGTACCATTTTTTAATAGATTCCGGAAAATATTCCCAAAACGAATATAAGCATGATATATGTTACGTGTAAACAAGTCTTTGAAAATGTAAGAAGCCCTTACGAAACTCATTTACATATCAGACCAAAAATAAAAATGTAAAAAATTTATTTTGGAGAGTTAATTTTTCAATTACCCTCGACAGTGAAGAAAAAAACGTATATATATATATATATATATATATATATATATATATATATATATATATATATATATATATATATATATATATATATATATATACTATATTATCCCTCAGATAGCATGTATTAGGTTAGGTTAGGTTAGGTTAGGTTAGGTTAGGATAGGTTAGGTTAGGTTAGGTTAGGTTAGGTTAGGTTAGGTTAGGATAGGTTAGGTTAGGTTAGGTTAGGTTAGGTTAGGTTAGGTTAGGATAGGTTAGGTTAGGTTAGGTTAGGATAGGTTAGGTTAGGTTAGGTTAGGTTAGGATAGGTTAGGTTAGGTTAGGTTAGGTTAGGTTAGGTTAGGTTAGGATAGGTTAGGTTAGGTTAGGTTAGGTTAGGTTAGGTTAGGATAGGTTAGGTTAGGATAGGTTAGGTTAGGTTAGGTTAGGTTAGGATAGGTTAGGTTAGGTTAGGTTAGGTTAGGTTAGGTTAGGATAGGTTAGGTTAGGTTAGGTTAGGTTAGGATAGGTTAGGTTAGGTTAGGATAGGTTAGGTTAGGTTAGGTTAGGTTAGGTTAGGTTAGGATAGGTTAGGTTAGGTTAGGTTAGGTTAGGTTAGGATAGGTTAGGTTAGGTTAGGTTAGGTTAGGTTAGGATAGGTTAGGTTAGGTTAGGTTAGGTTAGGATAGGTTAGGTTAGGTTAGGTTAGGTTAGGTTAGGTTAGGATAGGTTAGGTTAGGTTAGGTTAGGTTAGGATAGGTTAGGTTAGGTTAGGTTAGGTTAGGTTAGGTTAGGTTAGGATAGGTTAGGTTAGGTTAGGTTAGGTTAGGATAGGTTAGGTTAGGTTAGGTTAGGTTAGGTTAGGTTAGGTTAGGATAGGTCTTAACAGCAACATTAATATAAAAAAAAACATTTCCGGCTTGTCCAAATTCAATAATACAACAGTATACTTTCTGGTGGTCCATCACGACATGTTGGTACTTTCGACCCCATCGTTACTATCAGTACTCTCACTTTAGGAGGATAGGCTGTACAAGTACACAACGCGGATGAGGCTGCTCTAACTATCCTCATCCCGTCAAGCACATTAACGTGTTCAATTTCTCCACCCCACATCACAAACAATCGATATATTATTGATCATTCTGGTTGATAAACATACAGCATGTTCTTATATATATATATATATATATATATATATATATATATATATATATATATATATATATATATATATATATATATATATATATATAAATTGACACTATAATTAATAAACATTGGTTACACTTGAATTTCAGATCCAATTTCCAATTTCTTTTTTTATTATGCACCCCATACCCATCCCGTGGGCGGTGGTGTAAAGGATTACAGAGGCACATAATCGGTTCAGGAACTGAACCCTCTAGTTCGTTTAGCTAAGCAAATAACAATCTTTTGACGCTAGTTACACAATTATTAATGTTATATATACATGTATACATACTCATGCATACATGTACATATACATATATATACATACACATACATATTTAATCACCCACTCAAATACACTCATCAATATTCTTTCTTTAACGGTTTTGTGCATTGTTGCGCTCGACACGTGGGCGGATATCGGGCGGATGTCTCAGGCTATCTCTGTCACGGTGACTGAACGCGCGGGTATCTTATCGATCTCCAAACGTACAGGATTACCGCCAGAGCAAGTTGACTTCCACTTTTAGTCAACAGGGCCAGGATTCGCCACACATTTACACACCCACTTGGGCCGGACGGTAGAGCGACGGTATCGCTTCATGCAGGTCGGCGTTCAATCCTCGACCGTCCAAGTAGTTAGGCACCATTCCTTTTCCCTCCGTCCCATCCTAAATCCTTATCCTGACCTCTTCCAAGGGCTATAGAGTAGTAATGGCTTGGCGCTTTCTCCTGATAGTTCACATCCCTTACACAACCATTGACGAAATCTACGAATTTGCCCTCAATTTGTGTATTTTCGGCTGTTTTCATATATTAGACAATTTACAAGTTTTGAAACTTCACAACCCTCGGTTAATTAATGTTATGAACAACCTCATGTGCTTCGGAGCTCATAAACTGTTTACTAAATGTAAACAAAGCTGTGGTGATTGAGGAAAGATGCACATGTTTCACACACACTCTTCCCCTGAAGCGGCTTGACAGCTGAGTGGACAGCGCTTCGGATTCGTAGTCCTGAGGTTCCGGGTTCGATCCCCGGTGGAGGCGGAAACAAATGGGCAGAGTTTCTTTCACTTTGATGCCCTTGTTCACCTAGCAGTATATAGGTACCTGGGAGTTAGACAGCTGCTACGGGCTGCTTCCTGGATGTGTGTGTGTGTGTGTGTGGATGAATGATTGATGATTTATGACTGACAGTTGAGAGGCGGGCCTAAAGAGCCAGAGCTCAGCCCTCGCAAGCACAACTAGGCGAGTACTCACACCATCCTTTGTACTCTAAAAATCTTCACAACTCACAAAAAGTAGACCTATTGTCTTATGTATGACCCTCTGTCCTGCGTGACAGTGAATACCAGCATTATCCTCACTTTCATAAGACTTTATCAAAATCCTCAGATTAGGCAAAATTGTAATTAATTTTGTCAATAAAGATATTAATAATAATAACAACTCATAAGCTCCAATACCGTAACAGAAAGGTTGTGCCCAGAACACAAATGTGTCATCTGAATATACTGTGTGTTTGTTTTGAAAATATACTGTTTGTACATCTGCATTTGTGCAGCTGCCCTAGACTATATGAAGGGGAGTACAGTGTGTCAAAAAGCTAGCTACGGGGTGCTAAAAAAATCCCCACCCCAGAGGATGGTTAGTCATACAGAGGCATGTGATAAGTAGTCTGCACTGGCAGACTCCGAGTGCATTATGAGGGCTATCAACACAAGAGTGAATAAGGAGCAGTGATACTAAAAGTCCCCATCTTGCAAGATGGTTAGTCATTCATCCGAATTTACAAATAAAAAAAAAAAAATAAACTCTACGGACTTGGGGGAGAACATTTCATATCCACTGAGTTCGTGAAAGGGGCATACGGGCTCACCTTCCTTATAGCTGTTAAAGCTTCCTTATAGCTATTAAAGCTTCCTTATAGCTGTTAAAGCTTTCTTATAACTGTTAAAGCTTCCTTATAGCTGTTAAAGCTTCCATTTCTGTTCGTCTATGTTCACCCGATTGGCGGGTTGCATTCCAGGAGACCGTAGTAGGATACAGCTTACCAGGGAACCTCCCCCCAGGGAAGGGGGGAGCTCTAAGTCTGCTAACACAGGCCACAAATCGTCACCCACCTGTGTAAACCAAAAAAAAATGCGGGTTGGGTTTTAAGATAATCTCTAATGCTATCGGCTATAACCACATCTCTGATAACCGAATCTGTTTTTTTTTAGACGACATTGCCTAACTTTACATATCTTAAAAGATATGTAGCCCAAGCAATGCTACATTTTTCTAAGAATGTATTTCATAATATTTATAAGCCTAAGAAATACAAAGTTAACTTGAGAGTGGATTAAAACAATTGAACAAAATATATTCCAGTGCGTTAGAACGAGTATACTGTACTGTATTTAACAACGTTATCAAATCGGTAATATGTGCGAAATATACATAGTTTGTAATATATATATATATATATATATATATATATATATATATATATATATATATATATATATATATATATATATATATATATATATATATATATATATTACATTTTCAAAGACTTCACAAATACACAACTGATTAGAACTTACGTATCTCTGATTTTATATCTACATTTGAGTGAGGTGGGAGGGGTGATGTGGCATTAACACAAGACAGAACACGAGGGGATATTAATAGGGTATTAAAAGTATCAACACAAGACAGAACAGAAACAATGGGTATTGAATAGAAGTGTTTGTAGAAAGCCTATTGGTCCATATTTCTTGATGCTTCTATATTGGAGCGGAGTCTTGAGGTGGGTAGAATATAGTTGTGCAATAATTGGCTGTTGATTGCTGGTGTTGACTTCTTGATGTGTAGTGCCTCGCAAACGTCAAGCCGCCTGCTATCGCTGTATCTATCGATGATTTCTGTGTTGTTTATTAGGATTTCTCTGGCGATGGTTTGGTTATGGGAAGAGATATATATATGTATATATATATATATATATATATATATATATATATATATATATATATATATATATATATATATATATATATATATGTCGTACCTAGTAGCCAGAACTCACTTTTCAGCCTACTATGCAAGGCCCGATTTGCCTAATAAGCCAAGTTTTCCTGAATTAATATATTTTCTCTAATTTTTTTCTTATGAAATGATAAAGCTACCCATTTCATTATGTATGAGGTCAATTTTTTTTTATTGGAGTTAAAATTAACGTAGATATATGACCGAACCTAACCAACCCTACCTAACCTAACCTAACCTATCTTTATAGGTTAGGTTAGGTTAGGTAGCCGAAAAAGTTAGGTTAGGTTAGGTTAGGTAGGTTAGGTAGTCAAAAAACAATTAATTCATGAAAACTTGGCTTATTAGGCAAATCGGGCCTTGAATAGTAGGCTGAGAAGTACGTTCTGGCTACTAGGTACGACATATATATATATATATATATATATATATATATATATATATATATATATATGTATATATATATATATATATATATATATACACATATATATATATATATATATATATATATATATATATATATATATATATATATATATATATATATATATATATATATATATATGTCGTACCTAGTAGCCAGAACGCACTTCTCGGCCTACTATGCAAGGCCCGATTTGCCTAATAAGCCAAGTTTTCATGAATTAATTGTTTTTCGACTACCTAACCTACCTAACCTAACCTAACCTAACTTTTTCGGCTACCTAACCTAACCTAACCTCTAAAGATAGGTTAGGTTAGGTTAGGTAGGGTTGGTTAGGTTCGGTCAAAAATCTACGTTAATTTTAACTCTAATAAAAAAAATTAACCTCATACATAATGAAATGGGTAGCTTTATCATTTCATAAGAAAAAAAATAGAGAAAATATATTAATTCAGGAAAACTTGGCTTATTAGGCAAATCGGGCCTTGCATAGTAGGCCGAGAAGTTCGTTCTGGCTACTAGGTACGACATATATATATATATATATATATATATATATATATATATATATATATATATATATATATATATATATATATATATATATATATATATATATATATATATATATATATCCTCACTCGCCAGTCTTTTCCACAGATTATGTTTTGTAAGATTGCTTTTGCCTAAGACTAGAGGAAACTGTTGTTCAAGTTCAAGTATGAGCTAGTATAAAGTATTGAGACAAGAAAGAAATATATCTCAAAGGGATAGAGTAGCTTAGGCTATTTCTATCCCCCTTGAAACTGTGGTATTGGCTCACGTGAATGGCGGGGGAGGGAGATGTGTTCCTACCACACCCATCTACACTCCCCACTCCCATGTACACTCCCATCTACACAACCCACGTTTGGAACCATCAAGCAACGCTTTGTCTATCATCTTATCTGGTAACGTGTACCGTAAATCCACAATCCTATTTCTAAACTAGTATTCTCACGTGCATTTTTCCCGAATCTAAATTTATCGAGATGGGTTGGTATGTATTATTTTGTTTTGTAATGTGTTTTTATATACGCAAACCCCCATTAAAACACATTTAAAAATGTTTATGTCATTTTTATCATCACATAATACTTAAATTACGCAACTCACATTTATAGAACGTGAGATTTGTAATGTATGAGGCGTGTTTTGAGGAAAGCAAGTGGACGAAGCCCTCCTGGACGACCACTTGGGCCGGACGGTTGAGCGACGGTCTCGCTTCATGCAGGTCGGCGTTCAATCCCCGACTGTCCAAGTGGTCGGGCACCATTCCTTCCGCCCTGTCCTATACCAAATCCTTATCCTGTTCCCTTCCCAGTGCTATATAGTTGTAGTGGATTGGTGCTTTACCCTGGTGGTTCTGTTGTTGTTGTTAAAGATTTAGCTATTCAGGACGGAGTGTCCATGTAGCACGGGCTATGGTGAGCCCGTAAAACCTGGTGGTTCCTTTCCCTCTCCTTATATTTCCCCTCATCTCTCCATGTCTCTTCCTATCAACCTCCTACACTTTTCCCTCTCTCTTCTTCCCGTCTTCCGTTTCGCCATCCATTATTTTTTGTTTATTTTCCTCTTACTGGTTGTATTTTCCTTTTCTCTGTCCTTCTGTTCCGTTTTGTTTCCTCCGTTCCTTATACTCTCCCTCTCTCCCGTCTCATGTGGCGTCCCTCAGGCCGTGGTGGAGGAGCAGGTTACAGGGAATGGGCGTGGGAGTGGGCGGGGCTGATGGCCGTTTCCAAGTTGTGGGGACCAGAAAACAACTCTTCAGTTGACAATTAGTGAGAAGAATGCTCCTTACAGACCAGGCAAGTGTCTTTAAGGGTAGGGGAAGGGGGAGTATTTGCGTGTGTACTCACGCACGTCTGTACACACACTTAGGTGAGCACCCCCCTCCCACCCCCTCGTCAGCTGGGAACAACTGTAGGACAGTTACTTCCCAAACTAACTGTCTGCTGACGAGCAGTTATCTGGCAGCTCACACCATATATAAGACCATTAGTTACCTCTACACTGGGCCTGGTGCTGTACTCACCTACATGTGCCTACAGGACGACCCTCAGCTCCTCAGCCCCCCTCTGCCTTCAGTGGTGGGTCGTCAGTGACACACTCTCACCACACACTCGGGATTATCATACCTACTTTTGACACGTAAAACTGAAATAGTGTCAGATATGTCCTCGTGGGCTGGCCTCAGGCCGGGCTCGGGGAGTAGAGGAACTCTCGAAACCCTCTCCAGGTAGGTCATCTGGGTTGCAAGTGTCCAGATGTGCACTCTGGCCCCTATGTACTATCCACCTCAGTTCCTTCTGAACATTACGTGTTCGTGCACAAAATCATTGCATCATTAAGTCTTGTATATGTTGATTACGTTGCGTACACACAGAGATCACAATAGCGTGATATATCAAATGAACCAATCCATAAGGGCCGTGATGAGATTCGAACCCTCATGACGGTCCTTATGGATTTGATCACGTTGTGTATATTTAATTGTTCTTAAGTAGTGGCAGCTGACTCCTACAGCCTGACTCCTCATAGATTTCCCCCCTTTTCCGGTTTGTCCAAATACGATAGTACGAAATTCAACTATCTAATTGTCCATTACGTCAATATATGTAAAATTGTATATGTTTATCTCTCAGAATGTTCGGCAATATGTTTAATGTTTGTGATGTGTGTCTATATATGTATGAACACGTTGTACTGAACGGGGTGAGGATAGCTTAAGCTACCTCATCCCTTTGTGTGTATTTTACCTCAATAAACTTATTTCAATTTCAATTTCAATTCACACACACCACAAGTCGAAGAAACGATGACGTTTTCCTTCACTGCACACAACTATCACTGTATCCCTCACCGCTACACACTAACCTCATCACTGTATCCCTCACAGCTACACACTAACCTCATCACTGTATCCCTCACCGCTACACACTAACCTCATCACTGTATCCCTCACCGCTACACACTAACCTCATCACTGTAACCATCTTCACAACACGCAACCACCATCACAATAACTATCTTCACTGCACACAACAATAATCACTGAACGCTTCTTTATTACACGCACTATCTTCATCACTACACACGGCCTTCATCGCTGGAACCATTTTCACAACCAACTGTAATTTGGTATCAAAGGGGAATGCAAGGTGGTGGCGTGGGGCCGACCCCAACCCGCCTACGCCGCCCAGTTTGGCCCCCCACACAAGTTATTACATGTTGTACACGGGTCTGATGACTAATGAATCTGTGTACACAATCCCTTGTACAGCCTGTAATAAATTATGTGTGTGGCTAACTGGTAAACATCTCGGTTAGTGAGTGTAATCTATCTGTAAAAGAGAATGTCTATCTGTTAACTTCTTTGTGTGTTAGTTCTAGGTTGAGGGCTAGACGCCAGGGGCTAGCCTTACTAAACTCCTCAGGGTGACTGGTCTGTGTCCGGGTTATGATCATAGGTGGTGTTATGACCACGCATATACCAGTATAATCATACTGAGGCTGGTGTATGATGTGCTCAAACTATACAGTAATATCTTGGCTGATTAGCCTAGTATCACGAATGTATAATTATTAGTTATTCTTCTTTCACGGTATATTATTGTTAATTCGGGTATTGACAATGTATGGCATACATAACCCAGTATATTATATTTCTGTATCAAAGTTGTATGCCATGTAATTGTGGATATATATTAGATGTCTAGTGTATAGCAGTAACCTAATGTCATGTAGCTTGAAAAATCTCCTTGTATGTAATGCTACGTGAATGTTGTATAGGAAACATTATATGAACCATGATGGAGAATGTATACATTTAGGACTCGGATGTATTACTCACATGTATACTGTGTAATTTCCATTTCATTGTTGTTCCTTGCATTGTCCTCTTGTCATGACATTAAATGAAATTATGGCATTGTGAAATGTATACCACCTAGACAAGCTTTTGATACACATGTTGTATATATATATATATATATATATATATATATATATATATATATATATATATATATATATATATATATATATATATATATATATTTATATTGTATTCAGCGGAAGCCTTGCTTCTGCTCAGTGTCCAGTGGAGAGAGAGCCCCGCAACCTACTGAACCGTGACTCTGTTACGGTTCATCCCTCACTAATATTGCAGGGATGAACGACAAGTAGTGAAGAGTAGAGGTGTTGAAGGGAAGGGAAGTTGGTACACGATAGGGGAAGGCGGTGAATGGTAGAGAAGATTGTGAAGAGTAAGAAAGGTAGTGAAGGAGAGGAAATATGGTGAAGTAGAGATAAAGTAGTGAGAGGTATAGAGGTAGAAGGCAATGAAGGATGAGGAAGGTGGTGAAGGAGACGAAAGGTGTGTAGATAAGATGGTTACAGTGTACAAAATAACGTGTAGATAAGAACGTTACAGTAATAACGATAGTGTGTAGGGAAGATGGTTACAGTGATGATGCTAGTATGCAATGAAATGTGGCGGTCGTCACCCGAGCAACGCCGGGTAACCCCGTCTCGTAACAAACATGTTTCGTTTTTGGACAGGCCAGGATTCTAATACATAATCCAATTCCTTTAAGATACTCTATAGATCCGAATGACGGGATAAGTTATCAGAAAAGTGTTGGAGTGGATTACGAACGCGCTATTGTCGTGGTAATAAACAACACAATACTGTAAGTAGGCTCGAAGATCCTTGGGTGCTGTATTAAAAGTGCACCCAAGGTAATGAAGCATTTGGGCAAGGAACTCATTAAGCAAACCAGAGATTGTGGCTACCAGTTCCCGCGTGTTTGTGCTGCGATCCAGAGGGAGAGTGTCTAGTGTATTTTGGGCACGTGCTCCACCAGGTAGTCCCACTTTGGTAGTCCCACTTTGGTAGTCCCACCTTGGTAGTCCCACCCTGGTAGTCCCACCCTGGTAGCCCCACCCTGGTAGCCCCACCCTGGTAGTCCCACACTGATAGCCCCACCCTGGTAGTTCCACCCTGGTAGCCCCACACTGATAGCCCCTACCTGGTAGTCCCACCCTGGTAGTCCCACCCTGGTAGCCCCACCCTGGTAGCCCCACCCTGGTAGTCCCACCCTGGTAGTCCCACCTTAATAGCCCCACCTTGGTAGCCCCACCCTGGTAGCCCCACCCTGGTAGCCCCACCCTGGTAGCCCCACCCTGGTAGTACCACCCTGGTAGCTCCACCTTGGTAGCCCCACCCTGGTAGCCTCACCCTGGTAGCCCCACTCTGGTAGCCCCACCCTGGTAGCCCCACCCTGGTAGTACCACCCTGGTAGCTCCACCTTGGTAGCCCCACCTTGGTAGCCCCACCCTGGGAGCCCCACCTTGATAAAGCTTGAAGAACTCTAATTCTCGCCAATATACCTATATCATACACTGCTACACAATTTTAACAATATAATACACGAAGCATCAGTAGAAAAAAAAATATTAGAAAGCTAGAAGAAAAAAAAATACTCAAAGATACGACTGATTAAGAAGACTTACGATATCTCCGCTCCACTCTCAAGGAGTGAAATAGAGCCTGGCAAATAGTATTCGCAAACAAACTTTGGCGCGCGGGGGGGGGGGGGGGGAAACACACGCCCGGATAAATTGCTGTACAAAACAAGAGGGGGAACAAAAATAGCGGGTTAGAGTGGGAGATAATGAAGGAGTTAATCTTGTGGGAAAGACTGCGACAGGGATGCTGGGGCGGGTGGGGGTGGAGATGAGCTCATCTGCATCCAGTGCGCAGCTGGTCCGGAATTGGTGGGGGTTGGGTCAGCATCATTGTCGCCATAATTATCAACTCTTATTTGCGTGCGTTAATTTCCTGGTGCGAGTTAATGGAGAATTATGTTCTCTGGTGATTCCTGAGGAGATATATGTGCGTTAATGAGTGTATTATATTTAAGTATTGGGGATATTATAGTTGGGGTGTGATGTCCATGAGTGCCGGAGCATGAAAGGCAAGCTGGCAACTGTGCCAACGAAAAGGACAGGGGGCGGAGTCGGAGGTTTAGTCAGTCTCCCGTGAACCGTCAGCGGAGGAGTACGTTGCTTCTCGTGCTCCAGCACTGTGGCTTGAGCGAAACTCTTAAGATTGTTGGTAGAAAGTACACTGCAGCAAACCTAAGTGAAACTGACGGCAGATAAAGTATTATAACCAGTGAACATCAATGTATATACTATGTTATATAATATTATAACATGAAATTCGAAATTTACTAGACATAACAGAAAAGTCAAATCACAAAACAAAAAACCTATCAATTAAATGAATAATTTTTGAGAGAAAATATATATACATATATATATGCAGCATCATTGTGTTTATAGTAAATAATTATCTTTTTTCATCAACGGCAAAATATGAACTGAATAAAATTTTAATCAGTCAGCATTAATACCTCAGAGACATCAACAAGCAATTTGTTCTAAGTACCAGTCAGCCCACACACACCCACCCTCACCCCACACCACTGCCAAATCATCACAACACCTCTTCCCCCTTTCCTCCCGCCCTTCCATAAAAAAAAACCCCACCCATACAGGCAAACACTTACTGAATCACCGACACACACACACACAATAGTCAACACGACCGTCACATCCCAAGACAATCAAACACAAACCAATCACCAAAGCAAGGTTTGCCATCTTGCCCAAGCACCTCTGGCAGGAGGAGGAGGAGGCCGAGAACGACCTTGCCTGCACCTGGTGTAGTGCCATCAGTGCCTCAGGTGTGCCGGTGGAGGGGGCGGGGATCGAGCGACCACGTGGCCCCAGCCAGGAACTTCAACACCGCTGTCGCCGCCACACCCAGTAAGTCCTTTCACTCTTTCTCTCAACACCATTTTACATTCGGGAATCATTAATACAGATTTATCACCGGCTTTCTTATAATTATTTTCATGATATATAATTTTTGGCCTTGAAATCTTTATCCTATGGAGGAGCCCATGTGTTTATGCAGATATTTCGTAAATTACAAATTCCGTAAAATAGAAAGTTAAAGCCAATTGGTCCCATTATCCGTCAATAAAATTTTGAACATAATATTTTGACATTCAGAGACATATTAGATCAGTTGGTTGCGACTTGGGCACTTGTTTCCCCAGTCTTCTTGTTCAGGTCGACGTTAGTATTCCAGAATGTCGTAGCTTTGTCCAGACAACTGTTCCAGGTCTCGTAGTTGTGGCTCACACAACTGTTCCAGGTCTCGTGGTTGTGGTTCACACAACTGTTCCAGGTCTCGTGGTTGTGGTTCACACAACTGTTCCAGGTCTCGTGGTTGTGGTTCAAACAACTGTTCCAGGTCTCGTGGTTGTGGTTCACACAACTGTTCCAGGTCTCGTGGTTGTAGTTCACACAACTGTTCCAGGTCTCGTGGTTGTGGCTCACACAACTGTTCCAGGTCTCGTAGTTGTGGCTCACACAACTGTTCCAGGTCTCGTGGTTGTGGTTCACACAACTGTTCCAGGTCTCGTAGTTGTGGCTCACACAACTGTTCCAGGTCTCGTAGTTGTGGTTCACACAACTGTTCCAGGTCTCGTAGTTGTGGCTCACACAACTGTTCCAGGCCTAGTGGTTCTGGTTCACACGACTATTCTAGGATATAAAGGAGTCGATGTACTTCAGGTTATTGTATTTGTGACTCACGACATTTCCAGTAATTTGTAATTCTGGTCCAGACAATTGCTCCAGAATGTTGTATTTATAGTCATTCAATTCCTAGTTAGAGGCCGCAGCGACGAAGAGAAACAGAATTTATTACAGAACGACTTAAATAAAAGTAGCAGCCTACTCTCATCTTGGTGTTTATTTTCATCTTTCAATTTTCCTCCTGAATCCGTGATCTTGAAATGCTGACTGACACAGATTAATCCAGAATCTTGTAACATTTATAAATGTGAGCCAAGATGTATCAATCATTTACGTGTCCATATACGAAACCTGTACATCTTTGTTCGATCATGAAGGTTTAGTCTGTATTTATTAAAAAAGGGTTTATTTATTTAAATCGAACCAAGGTTATTTTTGTTGTGCACATCCTCTTAGCGCTTCGGAGTTCATTAGCGAATTAAAGAAACTTAGTCGCTAAGGTGAAGGAAAGATGTACAAGCTTCGTAAATAGACACGCAAATGCTTGATAAATCCTGGCGCAGGTCCTGACCACTGTTCCATTAGGTTAGGTTAGGTTGTTAGGACCAAACTTCTATGACTAGAATTTTGATCTAGAGTATTGACAGTGCTCTAGGGACTTGAGAAACACTAGTTTAGAAGTAAACTTTTGGCTCAAAAGGCCATTTCCACCTCTTCCAATACCTCTACCTCCACCTCTACTACCTCTTCCATTACCTCTACCTCCACCTCTACTACTACAACTACGGGATGGGAATGAAGTGCACAATAAATGAAGAAAATCAATCAGGCCATTCTAGGGTGTTGTAATTATGATCCACAGAGGTATTTTTGGATCTTGTAAGACAGTGGAGCTCTTGTAATTGTAGTCCAGATGGCTCTTCGTGGATCTTGAATTTCTGACCCAAACGAATATTCGAAAAACTTGGAGCTATAGTGTAGATGAGTGTTAAAGCAGCTTGGAATTCTGCACAAGCAAGAGTGTTCAAGGTCCTGTAGTTATGTTCAAACAAGAGTGTTCAAGACCTTGTAGTTTTGTTGCAGGTCCTGTATAGTTCTTTGCCTTAAAAGTTCGCGTTACACAAAAGGTGATGTATAAATGTGATGGGACACATGTAATTAATACTATTGTTGCATTCGCGGTCAGTTCATTAATGTCTCGTTAACAAACTTTCTACTGGCAAATAACTCCCGTCCGCTGCTTTCTCCTGATTTACCCCTTTCCCTTCGAACTCGTTGAAGAGCCCGCCAAAAGGCTTATATATATATATATATATATATATATATATATATATATATATATATATATATATATATATATATATATATATATATATATATATATATATATATATATGTTGTACCTAGTAGCCAGAACGTCGTACTCGGCCTGCTATGCAAAGCCCGATTTGCCTAATAAGCCAAGTTTTCCTGAACTAATATATTTTCTCTAATTTTTTTTCTTATGAAATGATAAAGCTACCCATTTCATTATGTATGAGGTCAATTTTTTTTTATTGGATTTAAAATTAACGTAGATATATGACCGAACCTAACCAACCCTACCTAACCTAACCTAACCTATCTTTATAGGTTAGGTTAGGTTAGGTAGCCGAAAAAGTTAGGTTAGGTTAGCTTAGGTAGGTTAGGTAGTCGAAAAACAATTAATTCATGAAAACTTCGCTTATTAGGCAAATCGGGCCTTGCATAGTAGGCTGAGAAGTGCGTTCTGGCTACTAGGTACGACATATATATATATATATATATGTTGTACCTAGTAGCCAGATCGTCATACTCAGCCTACTATGCAAGGCCCAATTTGCCTAATAAGCTAAGTTTTCCTGAATTTATATATTTTTCAATATTTTATTCTTATGAAGTGATAAAGCTATCCATTTCATTATGTATGAGTTCATTTGTTTAAAATTTGAGTTAAAACTAACGTAGGTATATGACCGAACCTAACCAACCCTACCTAACCTATCTTAACCTAACCTAAACTAACACAATTAATTCAATAATTTATGTTATAAAAATAATAATAATAATTCAAATAAACTAATTGGAAACAATTCATTGAAAATAAAGAAAATCACTCGGCCTATTAGGCAAATCGGCCCTTGCATAGTAGGCCGAGAAGTGTGTTCTGGCTACTAGGTACGACATATATATATATATATATATATATATATATATATATATATATATATATATATATATATATATATATATATATATATATATATATTGCAGGGATATTCCTGATCTGGTCTTAAGCATCAGTCCTTACAAATGTTATTCATTAAGACTCAAGCGGGGGGTGGGGGGGGGGGGGTGGATAAGTATTCATGATTCATCAATAAGGTTATGTTTAGTGTGTTAATTTTTGTGGCGTCTGGTTCACCGCAAACATTTTTTTAGTTAATGCGAATTTCATATATTCATCTATAGATACGCAAATATTAGCTAAACTTTAAGATTTGTAACTTACCTTAAAAATATATTATTTTTGCCAAATACCGTAAGTATGTTTGAAATTAACAATACAATTGAAGATTTTGTTTTAGTTACAATAATATGTTGACCAGTGAGAATTATGAGCCTGAGCCCAGTAATCACAGCCTAACATTCAGGAGGCTTTTTCCCTGGTCATAGTGACCTCCCAGAGGTCATTATAACCCATGACCCGACGGTGCTCCAGGAGAGGTCATCACACTGCTAACATTATGTACATTTATACAAACAAAATATAACAATAATGGAGAATATACAAACGGAAGAAATGGTTATACGCGACAGAAAGATTGGAAGGTCTATGATCTATATTATTGTAAATATAATTATTACCCCATTATACGTTTCTGGTTTTGATAATGCCTATTTCTACGTGCTATACGGTTATTGTACTCTCTTATGTAAGTAATGTTCTATACTTATTATGTAAACTGTCCCAATTATAAATGTACTGCCATTTATGAACAAAGTTTTTTATTTGATTTTTAATAATTAATATTGTAATTATGTAATAATATTATTTATAATAATAATTTATTAATAATATTATTATTAAAGTTTTTAGTTCGTTGGTATTATTGATAGGTCAACGACGTTACATATAATTTATAAAATCGCTGTTGCATGTTTATTGGTGAATTATTATACATTATAATTATTATTATTGCGATGAGTATTATTTTGTTTAACCTTATTAATTCATTATATATATATATATATATATATATATATATATATATATATATATATATATATATATATATATATATATATATATATATATGTATGTATTTTTCGCCTCGTACCCTGAACAGTGTTCCATTCTCTCCCATATTACCATCTCTCACTCCCTCAGCTTCTATCCCAGGTGATTGGTTTTATTTCTTCCCTCTTCCGCCTTCCCTTTCCTCTCCCCTTACCTCAACAAACTCCCCCTCACATTCTTTAATTTTATCTATCCCCTCCACTTAACGTCTTTATCGCACTGTCCTCTCAACCCTCTCCTTCTGTCCCCTGTGTCTCCTCTACCCTTTACCTCTCCTTCTCTAACCTTCTGCCTCTCCTCTACCCTTCTACTACTTCTTCTCTAACTTTCTTCCTCTTCTCTAACCTTGTGACCCACCTTCTCTATCCTTGTGTCTCACCTTCTCTATCCTTGTGTCTCATCTTCTCTATCCTTGTGTCTCACCTTCTCTATCCTTGTGTCTCACCTTCTCTAACCTTGTGTTCCATCTTCTCTAACCTTGTGTCTCACCTTCTCTATCCTTGTGTCTCACCTTCTCTATCCTTGTGTCTCACCTTCTCTAACCTTGTGTTCCATCTTCTCTAACCTTGTGTCTCACCTTCTCTATCCTTGTGTCTCACCTTCTCTAACCTTGTGTCTCACCTTCTCTAACCTTGTGTCTCACCTTCTCTAACCTTGTGTTCCATCTTCTCTAACCTTGTGTCTCATCTTCTCTAACCTTGTGTCTCACCTTCTCTATCCTTGTGTCTCATCTTCTCTAACCTTGTGTCTCATCTTCTCTAACCTTGTGTCTCACCTTCTCTAACCTTGTGTCTCACCTTCTCTAACCTTGTGTTCCATCTTCTCTATCCTTGTGTCTCATCTTCTCTATCCTTGTGTCTCATCTTCTCTAACCTTGTGTCTCACCTTCTCTAACCTTGTGTCTCACCTTCTCTAACCTTGTGTCTCATCTTCTCTATCCTTGTGTCTCACCTTCTCTATCCTTGTGTCTCACCTTCTCTAACCTTGTGTCTCATCTTCTCTAACCTTGTGTCTCATCTTCTCTAACCTTGTGTCTCACCTTCTCTAACCTTGTGTCTCACCTTCTCTAACCTTGTGTCTCATCTTCTCTAACCTTGTGTTCCATCTTCTCTATCCTTGTGTCTCATCTTCTCTATCCTTGTGTCTCACCTTCTCTATCCTTGTGTCTCATCTTCTCTATCCTTGTGTCTCATCTTCTCTAACCTTATGTCTCACCTTCTCTAACCTTGTGTCTCATCTTCTCTATCCTTGTGTCTCACCTTCTCTATCCTTGTGTCTCACCTTCTCTAACCTTGTGTCTCATCTTCTCTAACCTTGTGTCTCATCTTCTCTAACCTTGTGTCTCATCTTCTCTAACCTTGTGTCTCACCTTCTCTATCCTTGTGTCTCACCTTCTCTATCCTTGTGTCTCATCTTCTCTATCCTTGTGTCTCACCTTCTCTATCCTTGTGTCTCACCTTCTCTATCCTTGTGTCTCATCTTCTCTATCCTTGTGTCTCATCTTCTCTATCCTTGTGTCTCACCTTCTCTATCCTTGTGTCTCACCTTCTCTATCCTTGTGTCTCACCTTCTCTAACCTTGTGTCTCATCTTCTCTAACCTTGTGTCCCACTTTCACTAACCTTGTGTACAACCCAGTGTGTGACCCCTGGTACTGGTCCCACCCAGTGTGTGACCCCTGGTACTGGTCCCACTCAGTGTGTGACCCCTGGTACTGGTCCCACCCAGTGTGTGACCCCTGGTACTGGTCCCACCCAGTGTGTGACCCCTGGTACTGGTCCCACCCAGTGTGTGACCCCTGGTACTGGTCCCACCCAGTGTGTGACCCCTGGTACTGGTCCCACCCAGTGTGTGACACCTGGTACTGGTCCCACCCAGTGTGTGACCCCTGGTACTGGTCCCACTCAGTGTGTGACCCCCTGGTACTGGTCCCACACAGTGTGTGACCCCTGGTACTGGTCCCAGCCAGTGTGTGACCCCTGGTACTGGTCCCACCCAGTGTGTGACCCCTGGTACTGGTCCCAGCCAGTGTGTGACCCCTGGTACTGGTCCCACCCAGTGTGTGACCCCCTGGTACTGGTCCCACTCAGTGTGTGGCCCCTGGTACTGGTCCCACCCAGTGTGTGACCCCTGGTACTGGTCCCACCCAGTGTGTGACCCCTGGTACTGGTCCCACCCAGTGTGTGACCCCTGGTACTAGTCCCACACAGTGTGTGACCCCTGGTACTGGTCCCACCCAGTGTGTGACCCCTGGTACTAGTCCCACACAGTGTGTGACCCCTGGTACTGGTCCCACCCAGTGTGTGACCCCTGGTACTGGTCCCACCCAGTGTGTAACCCCTGGTACTGGTCCCACCCAGTGTGTGACCCCTGGTACTAGTCCCACACAGTGTGTGACCCCCTGGTACTGGTCCCACCCAGTGTGTGACCCCTGGTACTGGTCCCACCCAGTGTGTGACTCCTGGTACTAGTCCCACCCAGTGTGTGACCCCTGGTACTGGTCCCACCCAGTGTGTGACCCCCTGGTACTAGTGTAACAAACTAGACTGTTGTAAGAATTATCCAGAGTGGTTTATCGACAAAAGAGAACGGGAACCTGAGCCCGCGTGGTGACCTGGGGACCTGACCCCCAGGGGAATTCGCGGTGGAAATAACCGACGCTTTGTTCATAGTTTTGTATAATGAACCATCCTATAGTATTCAGTAATTTTGAGAAATTAGCCTTTATTCATTTTGTATTAAAATTGTATTGTATAATAGTACTGGATACAACATCAAGAGGATTCTAATTATTGAGTTTGTCACCATCAGTGACGTCACGAATCAGATCTAACTTGTAAGGCGGAGTGACCGGCGGTCATAGATCATCAGGGTTGACAGGTCTACTATTTCTCAAAGTTCAATTAACCATTTTTGGGGGATCGGGAACAGCTCTGCCGTTAGATGTTTGTGTAATTTAATTTCAGTAAAATAATTCAACCAGTCTGGATCAATTCAGTACAAACAGAGGTTAATTGTTATAACTTAAACCTTGCTAGTAACTTGGTGAAACTTCGACTAGGCGGAAGGTTACAATGCTCTAGCCTGGGCTAGGCCAGACGAGGAAGAGATCAGTGTGGAAACAGGAGCAACTGGGAGAGGCCAACCATCTTACCTCTCCCCGAGACCAGCCCAACATCTTTAGCTGGTAAAACATAGAGGTATAGTTGCTATGGTTATTTATAGAATAGTCTTCATTGCCATTCAGGTCAAGTAGGGAGTGTTAAAGTGACAGGGAGTGAACATATTTAGATTTTGTTTTAGTTTTTCTTTTAATAAATTAAATTTGTTAGTATTTTGCATTTTATTATTTCCATGTGTTATGTATACTTGTCCTGGTCACGTGGTCCACACGAGGAAGGGTTGGATTGGGCGCCGATTCTAACATCGAATCATTCCCGTGTAATTAATTTCACACTCTTAAGTTTCCACGGTCATCGGTTATAGTGGGGATCAAGCCCCAAGGTTGATTAATTAGCGTGATCGATCCAGACCTCGATCATTGCTCTGTGTTGCTGGTCTGGTGGTGGCAGCGTAGAAGCGACTCTAGGGTTTTGCTCAAAGCCTAGGTCACGTCATACTGGGTGTAGAATCCTAAGTCGGTCAATCGTCTTAGGACCACGTGGCGTGGAGTTGGCTTTGGTAAAAGTTTTGGAGTCCCTTGGTAGAGAATAAAAAGTAAGAATACGGGTAGAGGGGGAGTAGAAGGTAGAGAAACAGAGAGAGGAACCCTAACCCGTGTTACACTAGTCCCACCCAGTGTGTGACCCCTGGTACTGGTCCCACTCAGTGTGTGACCCCTGGTACTGGTCCCACCCAGTGTGTGACCCCTGGTACTGGTCCCACTCAGTGTGTGACCCCTGGTACTGGTCCCACCCAGTGTGTGACCCCTGGTACTGGTCCCACTCAGTGTGTGACCCCTGGTACTGGTCCCACCCAGTGTGTGACCCCCTGGTACTGGTCCCACTCAGTGTGTGACCTCTGGGATTCTCTGTTTGTATGTTTATATTATATTCCTGCCTCAGGCCTCTGTGATTCTTTGCTAGTTTGTAAACCCACAGTCACGACCACTTCCTGTATTCCACCAAAATGATGGTGGAATACAGGAATACACCACTGTAATTGTTCATCTCCTCCTCTTCTTCCCCTCAGAGTTCTTTAAGTAGCTGATATTCTCTAGCGATAATTGCATTGGTGAGTATTCGTGTTAGCTTAGTCTTCATAATTGCAAACACATCAAGATTTTCATTTTGTGTCCTATAATTTTGTCTACTTTCTCTGACAGTTCGTATGAGTGCATGTGTGTATGCATGCAAGTCCATGTGTATATGCAAGTGTATTTTTTCAACACCTATGGGAATTTTGTTAAAAGCCACGCATTCCTATAGTAATACACGATCCTTTGTGGGGACGGTGCGTGAAACTATCCCCTCTCATTCACGACCATCCCCTAGCAGGGACGATGCACGAAACTATCCCCTCTCATTCACGACCATCCCCTAGCAGGGACGGTGTACGAAACTATCCCCTCTCATTCACGACCGTCCCCTGGCAGGGACGGTGCACGAAACTATCCCCTCTCATTCACGACCATCCCCTAGCAGGGACGGTGTACGAAACTATCCCCTCTCATTCACGACCATCCCCTAGCAGGGACGGTGTACGAAACTATCCCCTCTCATTCACGACCATCCCCTAGCAGGGACGGTGTACGAAACTATCCCCTCTCATTCACGACCATCCCCTAGCAGGGACGATGCACGAAACTATCCCCTCTCATTCACAACCATCCCCATAGCAGAGACGGTGTACGAAACTATCCCCTCTCATTCACGACCATCCCCTAGCAGGGACGGTGCACGAAACTATCCCCTCTCATTCACGACCATCCCCTAGCAGGGACGGTGTACGAAACTATCCCCTCTCATTCACGACCATCCCCTAGCAGGGACGGTGTACGAAACTATCCCCTCTCATTCACGACCATCCCCTAGCAGGGACGATGCACGAAACTATCCCCTCTCATTCACGACCATCCCCTAGCAGGGACGGTGCACGAAACTATCCCCTCTCATTCACGACCATCCCCTAGCAGGGACGGTGTACGAAACTATCCCCTCTCATTCACGACCATCCCCTAGCAGGGACGGTGTACGAAACTATCCCCTCTCATTCACGACCATCCCCTAGCAGGGACGATGCACGAAACTATCTCCTCTCATTTACGACCATCCCCTAGCAGGGACGGTGTACGAAACTATCCCCTCTCATTCACGACCATCCCCTAGCAGGGACGATGCACGAAACTATCCCCTCTCATTCACGACCATCCCCTAGCAGGGACGGTGTACGAAACTATCCCCTCTCATTCACGACCATCCCCTAGCAGGGACGATGCACGAAACTATCCCCTCTCATTCACGACCATCCCCTAGCAGGGACGGTGTACGAAACTATCCCCTCTCATTCACGACCATCCCCTAGCAGGGACGGTGTACGAAACTATCCCCTCTCATTCACGACCATCCCCTAGCAGGGACGATGCACGAAACTATCCCCTCTCATTCACAACCATCCTCATAGCAGAGACGGTGTACGAAACTATCCCCTCTCATTCACGACCATCCCCTAGCAGGGACGGTGCACGAAACTATCCCCTCTCATTCACGACCATCCCCTAGCAGGGACGGTGTACGAAACTATCCCCTCTCATTCACGACCATCCCCTAGCAGGGACGGTGTACGAAACTATCCCCTCTCATTCACGACCATCCCCTAGCAGGGACGATGCACGAAACTATCCCCTCTCATTCACGACCATCCCCTAGCAGGGACGGTGCACGAAACTATCCCCTCTCATTCACGACCATCCCCTAGCAGGGACGGTGTACGAAACTATCCCCTCTCATTCACGACCATCCCCTAGCAGGGACGGTGTACGAAACTATCCCCTCTCATTCACGACCATCCCCTAGCAGGGACGATGCACGAAACTATCTCCTCTCATTTACGACCATCCCCTAGCAGGGACGGTGTACGAAACTATCCCCTCTCATTCACGACCATCCCCTAGCAGGGACGATGCACGAAACTATCCCCTCTCATTCACGACCATCCCCTAGCAGGGACGGTGTACGAAACTATCCCCTCTCATTCACGACCATCCCCTAGCAGGGACGATGCACGAAACTATCCCCTCTCATTCACGACCATCCCCTAGCAGGGACGGTGTACGAAACTATCCCCTCTCATTCACGACCATCCCCATAGCAGGGACGGTGTACGAAACTATCCTCTCTCATTCACGAAAACTATTCCCTTATTAAATCAGAGAACAAAGCAGGCAAAACACAAATTTGTATTAAAAATATTGAACGTAAAAACACAGAAACACTTCCATTTGTTCCGAGTCTCCAATACACGTTTATTTAGTGGGGCGCGCCCCATATTGCAGGGATGGCAGAAGGTCCGCTCATCAAATGACACTTTGAAAATTCAAATTGAAAAAAAAAAAATCGCGACAGCTTCGTATAAACACAAAGAAGTGAAACGCAGAAGAATACAACTCGTATGTCAATGCCAGAAATACGGAGGAGATAATTAGAGTTAAAAGAAAGGGAAGAAAGGGGATGGATATTAGGAAAAGAAGGGTACAAAAGGGATAACAAAACAAACACAAAAAAGGGATGTGGGGACAACAACAGTAGCGGCCTGTCCCGTTTTTCTGTCCCAAAATTGGCAACAAACACATTTTTCACTTGTTTGGTTGGAGTAGCCTCGCGTAGGCCATTGCTTTAGTCATCGCTTCCCTCTGCCCTCCCCGACTGCCTTCTGCCTGCCCTCTTCCTTCCCTGCTTGCCTTCCTCCCCTCTGTCCATGGATTCCTGGCTGTCCTTTTCCCTTCCCCTTTAGCCCTGCTTCCTCCTTGGCTGCCTTCCATGCCCCCCCCCTGGCTGTCCTCATACCTCCCTCCATCTGGCTACCCTCCACCCACCTTTCCTTGCTGCCCTCCTTCCTCCCTCCCTGGCTGCTCTCCACTCCTTCACTGGCTGCCTTCCTCCCTCCCTCCCTTCTCTCATATCCCAATAAATTATTCTTTCGTTCGCGTATTCCCTGTTTCCTTTGCACCTTTGTTTTACCTTCCTCTCTTCCTTCATTTATTGCCCCACCCCCCCTAGTTTCGTAGTTCTCCATCTATCTCTTCCTTATATCTCACGTGTTGTTCTTGTAAATGTATTTGCTTGCCACTTCATTGTTATTTTCTTCTGTGTTATTTACCTTCTTTGTTTCTCGCTACTTTATTATTATTATTTTATTATTTGCTGTTTAAAAAAAAAACATTTTTTGCCTGTCACAGGTGTGGCATCTATATAATAGGTATATAAAAACACGCGCGTATTCGAATGGAACGTTGTGTCAAAATTTCAAAGCAATCAGTGAGGAAATTACGGATATTACAGCGTGTGTTGCTCTTACGTCCAACAGATGGCACTGTTAAAAAAACGCATGTTTTTTCCTGTCACAGGTGAGGCATGTATATAGTAGGAACATAAAAACACGTGCCTATGCGAATGCAACGTTCTGTCAAAATTTCAAAGCCATCGACAAAGGTTTCGAAGATCTCCCTCACTTGAAAACACAGTTTTTCTGAAAAAGCATGTTTTTTTTTTTGCCGTCACAGACGTGACATCTATATAGTATGTATATAAAAACCTGCTCAGATGCGAATGGAATGTTGTATGAAAAATTCAGAGCAATCGGTGAAGAACTTATGGAGATTAGCGGTTTTGAACAAACGAACATTTACAGTTTTATTTATATAGATTATTATTTTTCTTCTTCGTCTTCTTCTTATTATTATTCACAGAGAGTAAGTACACTATCGTGATGCATCAATGAGATAATCCGTAGGAGCCGTGATGTGGGTTCGAACCTGTGTGCCTTTTATTATATAATGATTTATTTATCTATGCTGAACCTAAGGTTTTAATTATTATTATTATTATTATTATTATTATTATTATTATTATTATTATTATTATTATTATTATTACGCTGGTTCAAGTCACCGCATTACCCTAAAGGATTTTCTCATTATTATTGTTATTTACGTATTATTATTTTCATTATCATTATTATTTGCATTATTATTATTATCACTGATGTTGTTCTGTTATTACTCTTGTAACTCTTGTAACGGAGAAAAAATTGTGTATTCTACAGCATAACAATTCGCAAACATTCACGTTTTCTGTGAACGGGTTCATCTGTTAGACTACGCTAGGCTAGGTTGTGTCAATTTAGTACAACGTTGTCTGTCCGTTGTGACAACGCGGGAGAGACGGCCTAGCTGGGGCGGTTACGTAGCGGGTCCCGCCCTCTGTCGAGTTTATTTCGAAACGGTGAACTTTTCATCTTCAAATTTCTATAATATAATTTTGTGTCATTTATTTGTCAGAAGTGTAAATTGTAATAGTATGTTTTGGTTGTGATGCCTCTTGTCAACAGGACTTCAATCATTCGGAGGGGAAAATTAGTGCGTTCGTGTAAAGGGAACATTTGTCTGATTAGTCACCTGAGACACGCCGCCTTCGGCGCAGTATTCTTCAGGGAGAGAGAGAGAGAGAGTTGTGGTTAAGCTGAGTGGCCAGTGTGTGTGTGTGTGTGTGCAGGTGTGTGTGTGTCTTGGGGCATGTGTCACAACGCAAATTTCAGCTTGCGTGGTTTAAATAGTGTATTATGGACTTCATCGTCATTTTAAACGTTAGCCGTATAATGTTTTCTATCTTGAGATGATGATTTGATGATTCTAGAACTCAAGGTTTACCTATTTTATAAGTTCTAAGGAGTTAACTCTCCATAACATCTCCGTCCTCCTAATAGCACGTCGTATTTTGACGTATACTTTCCCTAATGTTAAAAACTGTCGTATTAGAAAATGGCAGCGGCTCGCGAAATTGACATACTGTCCCGTTTTCTGTTCGTGGATCCTCTGGTAGGTTAGGATAAGGGCACTTTATAATACGACAGTTTCTTGACGTTGGGAACGCTGGCCAGAACGGCTGGACATATAGGTAAAGCAATACTCTCCATAGAAATGCAAATTTCTGACTTCATTCACCTACAAAATAACTTTCCCATATCTAGTGTAAAACAGATTTTTTCCTAATCTCTACACCTAATATATTTATCGATACATTTCAGTATATCATATTTCGTATTTTGATTTTATTTATAGTTTTTATTATATATTTATTATCGTTTTACTTTGATATACTCATCAATTTTAATAATCCTCTGTCGTAGTAATTTCTCATCTCCTGTTCTCAAAATAATTTTTGGCTAGTCCTCATTTAGCGTCCGTTTGCGGGAAGACCGCTAAGTAGGGTCAAGCTTTCGGCCCAGCTTCAGATATATTGGCGCCTGCACCATTTGGGTGTTCTCCATTGCAACTGCAAAAGCTGGACTGTGCATCTTGTACAAAGTCCACAAATGCATTCTCTAAGACTTAGCTTCCCTATAGCGTCCTCCCTCAAGCACACCCTACCAAAGAACAGGTGTCACATATGTGTATTAAATACATGGATACATGTTCCTCTTGCACGAACATAATAGTTTTGATGCTCGAAGTATCCGAAAAATCCAAAATTATGGAATAAATTTTGGCAACAGGTTAGCAAAGTCACCTTACAATTTAAATAAATTTGAAATGAATGGCTAGTAACACAAAATAGTATTCAATAAATTTCAAGTAGACCTTTGTAAAAACCAAAGCAATTACTAACTGATTTGTACAAACAATAATAACAATAATAATTTTATGCAAATTAAAGATAGCATTATACAGTTTTAGTTTAGTGTTATTATGCTGAATTTAGCATAATTCTCACACAGTTTTTTGGACAATTCTAAGCTAACATACACTGATGTGTGTTGAATTGTTGACAGCTTTATATACAGTTATAATTAAACAATTATAAGATTCCATATATGATTTAAATTATTACAATTAAAGAATATCGCTAGGCTAATAGAAAATGTGGTCCCTAGTATGTTCGATTTTATAGTTAAATATATTTTTGATTTATAGGTTATTGAGTTAGCAGACATTTAACAACCGAGAGTTATTATAATAATTATATTATTATATTATAAGATTATATTAAGTTTTTATTTGTGATCAAACTTCTGAGTTTGCTAGATAATTCAATTATTATTTTTAATTATATTTCTATAATGTTCCGGTTACTAAGGATAATATATAAACAGTGGAAAAACAAAATTAGCGAAAATAGAATGTCCCTTCTTGAGCAGGCTGTCATCGAAGGTTGGTGAACCTGAAAAGTTTCACGAGAAAAATAATGTTAATGTGTATTAGTCCAGACGAATCTTTGGTCAATATCAACACGAGCGCTATACGAACATTCCAAACGAACACCGCAATATCCGAACGACGGACTTTATTTCAGCTGGTTGACACAGGCTGAAATACTGAGGAGACAAGTCAGTGGGCGGTGAGGAGAAACCGGGAGCTACAAGGAAAATATATTGGGCGTGACCTCTCTACACCTTGTGTTATTTTCCTGAGAGTTGCGGTAGCCTAACCGGTAGCCTGCGCGGGTGACCACGCTCATCACAGATTGGCTACGACTAAGACTTACAACTGTCTGATTAACTAGGATTTTTTGGGTGAAATTATTAAATAATATTAATAATAATAATAATAATAATAATAATAATAATAATAATAATAATAATAATAATAATAATTATTATTATTATTATTATTATCATTATTATTATGTTTATTAGTATTCAAAAGTCTGTTTTTAATTATATTTATTACGGTATTATTTACTTGTTCTATTTTCATTTTTTATTTCAGGTTTGTTTATTCACCTTTGTTGTCTCATTACTGTTTATTCACCGTTGTCTCATTACTGTTATGTACTGTTGTCTCACTGCTGTTAATTCCCCGTCGTTGTCTCAATACTGTTAATTTACCGGATGTCTCACTATTAATTCACCGTTGTTGTTTCACTACCATTAATTCACCGTTGTTGTTTCACTACTAGTGAAACCATTCTCACTACTGTTAATTGACTGTTATTACTACTGTTAATTCATCGTTGTTGTCTCACTACTGATAATTCACCGTTGTTCCTCGCTTCTGTTAATTCACTGTTGTTCCTCACTACTGTTAATTCACCGTTGTTATGTAACTTGGTATTTCACAAATGTTTATCTTTGCAGGTTCTGAGTTGTGATTTCACCGGTGTTTCGGTGTTTTAATTTCAGATATTTCACAGTTGTTGTTTCACCGTTGTTTAATTTCTTTTTTTCATCGTTGTAATTGCTGCAAAACACGTGGCTGGAGCTGGTATGTTCCAATTTTAAACTTTTCGCCAGTATGCCTTGTTTCTCCTAATTTCTCTCCCATGAGCCAATTTGCACGATTTCGCCAAATCTCTCAAGATATTTACACTGCATCCATATTGTTCTGTTCTCTGCTCGATTGACTAACAGTGGGGAAATTCCAGGCACATTTATCATTCTCTTATGATATTTGATCTCTTCTAGTCCTCCCATCGTCTAAAAAGGAGATAAGGGGCGGGGGAATAACTTTTACTAGGCTACGTAGTGTGATCTCTGTGTGTGATTAGGCTACGTATATATATCTCTGCCCATTCCACTCCCTCTCCTTTACCTTCCGTCCTCCACTTGGTCAAAAGGACTGGGCCTACCTTCTGTATGACGACACATTATCTGGACTACTTTTGATTCATCATCTTTTCCAGAACTATATACATAATAAACAGTTCTGACCCGCGAATGTGCGCGATGTAAATACATTCTTTTGCTGGCAATTTCGGCGCGTTCCCTTTATGTTATACTTTAGCTCTACTATGTTAACTTTAATTCAAATAATAAAGCTATCTATATAATATTTTGTATTCATACTTACGAGAACAATTACATGCCCCGAGAGTATTTTTTGTGATATTTTGCTCTCATTCCGTTTGGGATTGTTTAGAGTGCACCGTTTAGTGAAGAGAATTTGACACCCGGTTCAAGAGATATATTAATGCTAAGCCAGTTAATAGGGGGAAGTGTAATTAATTCAGGGGCTCGAAGTATCGTACTGCTGAAGTTATAAGGCCGCATGGAGTAAGATCCTGATGGAGAACGGAAGATGGTTGAACAAAGAAAGTGGAGGAGGAGGAGGAGGCGAAAAGCAAGAGGACAAGGAAGAGGAATGTAAAGGGAAATTAAAGTATAAAAAACAAGACAACCATAACCAAGAGGGAATATGAGGTGGAGGAAGAGATGGAAGATAAAGAGAAAGAGAATGAAAACGAGAAATAAGAAGGAGGACGAGAATGAAGAAGGAAGAAGATGGAGACGGATGAGGTAGGGTGATACTAAGGAAGGTGTTGGAGCAGAGATCACCATCCGTCAAGTGGAGCCGATAGCCCTCCCACTAACACGACGGCCCTGGGGCAAATATTGGGTTTTCATCAGCTGGTGACGATATGTGGCCGATTCCAAGATTTCAAGTCTCAGTTTATTTCTCTCCATTGCTCTTGCCACACGGACACTGTCTTATGATAAAATTCTTCGTTGGGGTGTCTTAAGTGTTTAAACGATGTACTTAGTTGATCTGCAGACTTTTAGTTGTGGTGTATTCTGTTAGCTCACCCCCAGCTCTCTCTCTCTCTCTCTCTCTCTCTCTCTCTCTCTCTCTCTCTCTCTCTCTCTCTCTCTCTCTCTCTCTCTCTCTCTCTCTCTCTCTCTCTCTCTCTCTCTCTTTCTGAGGCGCCAACAACATACGCGCCTACTTACAGAAGAAACACACACACACACACACACACACACACACACACACACACACACACACACACACACACACACACACACACACACACACACACACACACACACACACACCAGATGGACACACGGCCACACTATCGCGAAATCAGCATATTGGATTGGTTCTACCCTCTCCAAGACGTCCAGTCTCCACCCTCCACCCCTCGACGCACGCACGCACACACACACACACACACACACACACACACACACCAGCCGGGAGGCCGAGCGGACAGCACGCTGGACACGTGATCCTGTGGTCCCGGGTTCGTTCCCGGGCGCCGGCGAGAAACGCCCATCTGCGAGAAACGATGGGCAGAGTTTCTTTCACCCTATGCCCCTGTTACCTAGCAGTAAATAGGTACCTGGGAGTTAGTCAGCTGTCACAGGCTCCTTCCTGGTGTGTGTGTGTGTGTGTGGTGTCGAAAAAAATAGTAGTAGTAGAAACAGTTGATTGACAGTTGAGAGGCGGGGCGAAAGAGCAGAACTCAACCCCCGCAAGCACAACTAGATGAACACACACACACATACTGTTTATAAGTGCTCGACAAGGGCTAAGTCTCGCGCCATTTTACCGCTGCAGGTACAGGTAAGCACATATGAACAAAGGGAAACTACCAGAAATTCAAAGTTAATCATTTGACTTCAGAACAACACAACATTTAGATAAATACATAAGAGGGCAAGGTGGAAATCGCTGGGTTTACTGAACTAGAGTTGTAAAAAGTCACGAACAGTTTCTGTGACATTGCCATGACATTAGTCCTACATATAGCTCCCATTTTCCCAATAAACTTTGCCATATGCTGTTTTGAGATTACTGACGGCTCTGGCATCCACCGCCTTCTCACTTAACTTGTCTCAACCTTCAATAACTATAAACAGAGAAATTTGTTGTTTTCGCCTTAGCTTGAATCTATGGTCTCTTGTTCTTGAAGCTTCAGGTTTCCAAAATTCCTCGTTAACAATAAATAGAGGGATACTCTCCTTCATCTTTTGCCCCATTATTTACGAGTATATGTTTAGTGCTTTCCCGTGCGGCGTAAATTTTCTTTGTTTATGTCTTGGTTGTCGTACCTGTAACAGTAATCACCGTATCTGTTCATACAGTAAGAAGGAGCTCAGTGGCTCTATCAATCGAACAACAAAAAGAGAGTTTCTTGATCGTACGACAATGATATAAGTGCCATTGTTGACCGAGCGTCAACATTAGGCGAAATATATATTTTTTTATGTGCGGTGTTCCCACAAGAGACACCCGTGCCCTCTCCTTCCCCCACATACTGGAGTATAATGCATTATATCAGTGTATTGTCCTCTCAAAAGTATACGCTTATGCGAGAAACGTTTCTTCTGCCGATTCAAAAGTCTTTCATTGTATCTCCCTGCCACATGGAGATCACGCCAACGATAACATTGTTCCAATAATATCACTGCCACACAGCTTGCCACTGCTGTTAGATAAAAACATTTTTCTCATAGTGAAAAATCGAAAAATATTTATAAAGAACATCTTTTTTTTCAGAGCATATATATAATTTGTATTATGTATTATATGTATCATATACAGTATATGTATTATATATTTTCCACTTGAAAATTTAATCTTATGCGAAAGAGTAAGAGAAAAATCAAAGATGTACTGTATATCTTTACATATTTTCCATACGTATAAATATGAATCACACACTGTACCCTACATGTACTTTACACTGTACCCATCATAAACCATATACTGTACCCTGCACGCACCCTACACTGTACCCATCATAAACCATATACTGTACCCTGCACGCACTGCACGCACTGTACCCATCATGAACCATACACTACTCTACATACACTATATAGTACACTCCCTTACATACACCATACTGTGCCCTTCACTTAACTCATCAGAACTACTACTACATCGCCTACCACTGACATATAAGTGTAATAATTCCAGCCCTTCTAAAATGAAAGTACTTAAAAGTAAGTTTTTGATGGAAAGTTCCAGTATGTAGTGACGAACCACCAGAAAGTTAACTTTTGTATTACTGAACTTGGACAAACCAGAAACTTTTTGTTTTTTAAAACATCAAGACAGATATAAACACCTAACCTAACCCCTCCTAACAACCCTACGCCTAATACTCGCTATCTTAGGACTAATATATATTTGTTGTACTAGGCCCAGGAATATTTAAGCTTGGTATTTTTTCCTTAATTTTTTTCAGACTATAGTGAATAATAAAAAAAAGTGGTTTATTGATGGAACTCAAAATATATTGGTGGTGGATCACAACATATTGGTACTAACGACCAAGTCGTTAGTCTAAGTACCATCATTTCAAGAAGATGGGTTGAATAATTACAACCATGAACAAATCCACAAGGCCGTGATGAGGGTTCGAACTTATGCCCGGGATGATCCCAGACGCTGCCTTAGTCGACTAGGCCACAACAAGGTAAAAGAATTGTAACCGGGAGTTCTACTGACCATACACGGATCCTGCAGCCTCTCCGAGACACAAACCACGGAGTTCACTGCCCTTGGGGATTTGTTCATTTGATGCATCACGCTATTGTCATTTATGTGTGTAATTACAACCTTGGATTATATATATATAGGCCAAAAGAAACTATTTATGACTTAGGCTTACTAGAATTTGGTGGCCTATTATTAGGCCTACTGTCCATTAGGAACCTCATACTCATCTCAAGGGTTTGAGGAGTTCACAAGAGCTGTATTTATTATAAATAATTCTCTTCTACCTCACATTCTCTTTGTAATTCCATGTGATTAGCATATTCCTCGGGGTTATCTGCTAATCTAAATTTTTAAAACACATTTCTTTCGCCAGAAAAGCTTTGCTAAATGATTTTTATACAAATTCTCATGACGTATGTTAATTAATTAAGATGTTATCTTTGACGATAGCAAGTGATGCGTTTATTTTTTTAATTAACACCACATTTCTTAAGCAGTTTATAAATAGGTCAGGTAATTATCAGGAGTAAGCGCTAGGGCAGTGTGAGTGTATAGCACTTGACAGGATACGAGGACGAAGAACATGAGGACGGGGGAAGGGAACAGTGCCCAACCACCTCCGCTGTCGGGTATGGAGCGCCAACGCCGCAAGATGCATGTAAGGCCGTCGCTCTACCCACCACCTCATATTTCCATTAATCTTTTAACTGTTTTATATCTCTTGTAATTTATTATTTTTTTTAATTTATTATCTTCTAATCTATTCTCTTGTAAATTATTATGTATTTTAATTTCTCATCGTGAAATTATTTGTTTTAACTTCGTTTATTGTAATTTTTTTTATCATATTTTCGTTGTTGTAAATGTGTAAATTCGTGAGGATTGTAATTATAATGATTTGAACTGAACCAAATAGGCTCTAAACTATTCTCACCTCGCATTAGGGAAGCGAATAGGCCTGCAGGACTGTGGTGCAGGGTCGAGCTGTTAGCTCCTGGACCCCGCCTTTCAAACCCTCGGTTGTGAAATATATTGACTCCCAACCTTTCACTCTATCATATCTGCCACAAAGATATCTACAAAGATAAATATCATATCTACTACAAAGATTCTATCTCTAACTCACACACATCCCCAGGATACAGCCCGAGGCGGCTGTCTAACTCCCAGGTACATATTTACTGCTAGATGAACAGAGACATCAGATGAAAGAAACTCTACAAATTTATTTCTTATTCGACCAGGAATTGAACCCGGGCCCTTAGGACTACGACCTCAGAGTGCTGACCATTCGGCCGCGAGGACCTGTGTGAGCGTGTGTGTTTAATCATATAGCTGATATAAACATTCATGATGATACATACATACATAATGTATGTAATGTATGTATGATGATACACAAAATGACGTATCCAACATCATACATCAAATACATCGCCAGCAGCTTCCACCACGACTCTCGCTGACAAAGCAGTTACAATATCTTCTCTCAAGACAAAATATATATAAAAACTAAATAAATAAATATATATATATATATACATAGTTTGAGGTGGGTGCAGGAGGAGGAGGGAGAGAGAGAGCAAGAGAGCGCAACACCTGCTAGTAATATCAGTGGTCGTCGGGCCAAATGAGCCTGTGAGACCCTTAACGTCAAATTAGTTGAGCACACTGCTCGTTAGTGCCAGTATAGTTTAGCACAATAATCGTTAATGCGATGACACATTATGATGGCTCATGCAAATTTTGCTCTATATGTCACGACTAATCCTCCAGTTTTCTCTCTTCGTCTACAGCGGTGTATGTATGTATATGTATGTATATGTGTGTGTGTGTGTATATATATATATATATATATATATATATATATATATATATATATATATATATACATAAACGAGTGTCAATTGAATCCCTACGACAATTCTCGGAATAGCATAAAAACTGAATTCACGATGTTATTTTTATGATTTTCATGATATAATCAAATTATGCACTCATGTCAAGAAAAAAATTAGTTTATTATACTTCGTCTGTAATTAGCTGAACATGGACAGCCAGGTTGGCCGCTGAGAGCAGAGGTGGTGAGCGTCCTACGGTTGAGAGAGAGAGAGAGAGAGAGAGAGAGAGAGAGTCTCTCCCACCTCGGGTATCCTAGTTAAAATTCTATCACTTCGGCGATTGATTATAATTATTCTTGTTGTTGCTTATGGGTTGCATGGTAGAGGCCTGGCGGGAGGCAGCCGAGGGTGGCAGCACTGGCAGCGGCGGCAGTCATGATACGTAAATGTATAAATGGATTTTTAGTAATTTTTTTGGTCTCTGAATCCCCAGTAATACCCAAACATGCATAAACATCACGGGCTACCTTTTACCATACTGCAAGGGTTCACAAACCTTTTTTTTCGGGGGGTGAGGGGTGGGGTGGGGCGGGACATGCAGGCTGTTGGTGCCGTGACGTGTGGTGCTCTGTCCTTACTGTCACTCACCACTTGCTGCCGTCTCCAGCCACACAATCACAAGGTTTTGACCCACGTGGCACTGACCATATAGTTGTTATGAGTGATAACAGTATTTTCGCCTTGTACAAAATTATGATTTGTTTAGATCTGTCATAAATATATTTATGAGGGATCTCAATATATGTGACAGATCTAAATTATGATATATGTGTGTGTGTGGCAAAGCTTGAATGGTCCCCCAAGGTAATATGCAACAGAGAACGCCTCACTCCTGAAGGACTCGAACCCAGACAGCCAGGGTTCCATGTACCATAACGTGTCCAGTACTTTAACCATTAGGCCACACTGACTCTTCAAAAGACTTGGAAGTCGTCCGACGTGTGTGCACTCATGTCCAGAAAAAACTGATGTTAAAATCACAGCGACTCACAAAAATTGACGTGATGTCGCGTTTTATATTTGTGGTTCATCGGCTTCGTTAGGTTCGGGCAACCTGTCCTAATAGAATGTCGCATTTTGACTTATACCCTAAGGCAAAAAAAAGTTTTCTTCCTAGAAAATGGTAGCGGCTCGCGATAATAACATACTGTTCTGTTTTAGGTCTTCTGGTAGGTTAGGATAAGGGCGTTTTAGTACGTCAGTTTCTGGACGCTGGGAAACCTTAAGAGGACGGGCCGAGGTTCGAACCATTTAGTACAACAGTATAGTGACGTTGGTGACACACGGGAGAACTGAGTACAAGCCACCTAGCGCCTGGCTTTGGCTCTCTGTAACTCTTCAAATAATTTATTGTTTGGCTCTCTGTAACTCTTCAAATAATTTATTGTTTGGCTCTCTGTAACTCTTCAAATAATTTATTGTTTGGCTCTCTGTAACTCTTCAAATAATTTATTGTTTGGCTCTCTGTAACTCTTCAAATAATTTATTGCAATCCGATAAATGCAAATGTGAAATAAAATAATTTATTTTTCTCAACTTACAATCACCTCCATGTGTAGTGCACGCTGTATTTTGTATTTAGAGCAAATTTAATATGTATATAATACTATAGAGATTTGAAAATATATTTACTGTAGTAACCTGGAGGCGCGTAAAAATTGGGCCAAGTTTGTGGGAAGTCTTGCCAGGGCCGGAGGCAGTGTGGAGGCGGCCGGGTCCCGCGGGCAGGTCCCGTCCCAGTAATTCTTTTCCGGAGCTCCGGGAAATTGCTGAGAGAATATGTTGGGGGATAAGACCCATCTTACAAGGAGCAGGTAGTGCCCTCCAGCTCCTCCTCCTCCTCCTGCTAATTGTTGTCTCTAGAATTGTGAGTGTATATATATATATATATATATATATATATATATATATATATATATATATATATATATATATATATATGTCGTACCTAGTAGCCAGAACTCACTTCTCAGCCTACTATGCGAGGCCCGATTTGCCTAATAAGCCAAGTTTTACTGAATTAATATATTTTCTCTAACTTTTTTCTTATGAAATGATAAAGCTACCCATTTCATTATGTATGAGGTCAATTTTTTTTTATTGGAGTTAAAATTAACGTAGATATATGACCGAACCTAACCAACCCTACCTAACCTAACCTAACCTATCTTTATAGGTTAGGTTAGGTTAGGTAGCCGAAAACGTTAGGTTAGGTTAGGTTAGGTAGGTTAGGTTGTCGAAAAAACATTAATTCATGAAAACTAGGCTTATTAGGCAAATCGGGCCATGCATAGTAGGCTGAGAAGTGAGTTCTGGCTACTAGGTACGACATATATATATATATATATATATATATATATATATATATATATATATATATATACCAGCATATATATATATATATATATATATATGCTGGTATCCTGGCAGCAGATTTTCATTTAGACATGTTTCATTGAATATGACTGCATATTCTGAGTTGATTATTTTCTTGTTTAGGGCTTCTATCCCTCTCACTAGTGCTCTTTCATCTTGGTTTAACTGGAAGAGGATTTCTCCAAATGTCATCTGTGATCGAGGTAAACTAAAAGAATAATGAACTGTAGAATGTATTACACTGGGTATAAATTTACACAACGTTTCGAACCTATATGGTTCACTCTCAAGTGATAGGACTTTACGTTGCTGTTGTTGTTTTAGATTCAGCTACTGGGAACAAAAAAAATCCAAGTAGCACGGTCTATGGTGAGCCCGTAGTGGACTTACCTGGCACAAGAGAGGGACTATGACTGGTGGGACTGTTCCTGGCGTATTGGATTTATACCGTTAGGGGGAACATACAAATACACAACAAAGGTGAAGAGTAAGGCGTAAAGGGTAACGAATAAAGCCGAAAAAAAGGAGAAAACACATACAAAGATTATTTAGTAGTGAGAGTGACGTGTCGAGTCGTCACCGTTGGCATCCTCGTGTTCCTGTCTTAGTTCTTACTCTCATAGTGAATAGTTCCGTTATTTGGGTATTTATGGCGGGTTGTTTGACTTTTCTGTGAATGGCTTCAAGAATTTGTAATCTTCTTACATCTTGAGTTTCGTTAATATTTGTTGAATAACATATTCAACTTATTTTATGTTGAATAAACATACTTGCATAAGTATCCATTTGCAGGTATGAAGAGAGGTGAAGGTGATTACCTTGTCGAGGGACTTTGCAATTTTGCCCAGTTTTTGGGCATGGGTAATGGGCATGGGTAGTGGGCATGGGTAATGGGCATGGGTAGTGGGCATGGGCATGGGTAATGGGCATGGGTAGTGGGCATGGGTAGTGGGCATGGGTAGTGGGCATGGGCATGGGTAATGGGCATGGGTAGTGGGCGTAAGTTGTGGGCATGGGTAGTGGGGGTGGTGAAACCTGGAATCTTTGCATCGGTCTTGTAGGATGTACTAAAGCATAAGCTGTTTTGTTATAATTGATTGCTGTCTTCTCTCTGCTGTGTCCTCTCTCTGCTGTGTCTTCTCTCTGCTGTGTCTTCTCTCTGCTGTGTCTTCTCTCTGCTGTGTCTTCTCTCTGCTGTGTCCTCTCTCTGCTGTGTCTTCTCTCTGCTGTGTCTTCTCTCTGCTGTGTCTTCTCTCTGCTGTGTCCTCTCTCTGCTGTGTCTTCTCTCTGCTGTGTCTTCTCTCTGCTGTGTCTTCTCTCTGCTGTGTCTTCTCTCTGCTGTGTCCTCTCTCTGCTGTGTCTTCTCTCTGCTGTGTCTTCTCTCTGCTGTGTCCTCTCTCTGCTGTGTCCTCTCTCTGCTGTGTCTTCTCTCTGCTGTGTCTTCTCTCTGCTGTGTCTTCTCTCTGCTGTGTCCTCTCTCTGCTGTGTCTTCTCTCTGCTGTGTCTTCTCTCTGCTGTGTCTTCTCTCTGCTGTGTCTTCTCTCTGCTGTGTCCTCTCTCTGCTGTGTCTTCTCTCTGCTGTGTCTTCTCTCTGCTGTGTCTTCTCTCTGCTGTGTCCTCTCTCTGCTGTGTCTTCTCTCTGCTGTGTCTTCTCTCTGCTGTGTCTTCTCTCTGCTGTGTCTTCTCTCTGCTGTGTCCTCTCTCTGCTGTGTCTTCTCTCTGCTGTGTCCTCTCTCTGCTGTGTCTTCTCTCTGCTGTGTCTTCTCTCTGCTGTGTCCTCTCTCTGCTGTGTCTTCTCTCTGCTGTGTCTTCTCTCTGCTGTGTCACGAAGGCATAATTGACATGCTGTAAATATAAACTCAGCAAGAGCACGCGGAAGGTCACAGATACACTGGAATAAATGGAAAACAGTTTTCATGGCTGACAAGCGTCTGTCAGTGCCATGAAATAACAACAGGGAATGAATGGGGGCAAAAAACTAAAGGGGATGGACAAATGAAGTCCACATCATGCCGGTCACATTCAATATATCCCTCGATATATATATATATATATATATATATATATATATATATATATATATATATATATATATATATATATATATATATATACACAAATAATTTTCCCATAATGAGGATAAACTTAAAAAATAAATTAACCGAAAAATTACCCAACGATGAATAGAAATTGTTACTACCAGGCCAGGGCTGGTGTACGCCCCAGGGGTGGTGGCCAGGGCTGGTGTACACCCCAGGGGTGGTGGCCAGGGCTGGTGTACACCCCAGGGGTGGTGGCCAGGGGTGGTGTACACCCCAGGGGTGGTGGCCATGGCTGGTGTACACCCCAGGGGTGGTGGCCAGGGGTGGTGTACACCCCAGGGGTGGTGGCCAGGGTTGGTGTACGCCCCAGGGGTGGTGGCCAGGGCTGGTGTACTCCCCAGGGGTGGTGGCCAGGGTTGGTGTACTCCCCAGGGGTGGTGGCCAGGGTTGGTGTACGCCCAAGGGGTGGTGGCCAGGGTTGGTGTACGCCCCAGGGGTGGTGGCCAGGGCTGGTGTACGCCCCAGGGGTGGTGGTCAGGGTTGGTGTACTCCCCAGGGGTGGTGGCCAGGGTTGGTGTACTCCCCAGGGGTGGTGGCCAGGGTTGGTGTACTCCCCAGGGGTGGTGGCCAGGGTTGGTGTACGCCCCAGGGGTGGTGGCCAGGGTTGGTGTACGCCCCAGGGGTGGTGGCCAGGGCTGGTGTACGCCCCAGGGGTGGTGGCCAGGGCTGGTGTACGCCCCAGGGGTGGTGGCCAGGGCTGGTGTACGCCCCAGGGGTGGTGGCCAGGGCTGGTGTACGCCCCAGGGGTGATGGCCAGGGCTGGTGTACGCCCCAGGGGTGGTGGCCAGGGCTGGTGTACGCCCCAGGGGTGGTGGCCAGGGCTGGTGTACGCCCCAGGGGTGGTGGTCAGGGCTGGTGTACGCCCCAGAGGTGGTGGCCAGGGCTGGTGTACGCCCCAGGGGTGATGGCCAGGGCTGGTGTACGCCCCAGGGGTGGTGGCCAGGGCTGGTGTACGCCCCAGGGGTGATGGCCAGGGCTGGTGTACGCCCCAGGAGTGGTGGCCAGGGCTGGTGTACGCCCCAGGGGTGGTGGTCAGGGCTGGTGTACACCCCAGGGGTGGTGGCCAGGGCTGGTGTACGCCCCAGGGGTGGTGTACGCCCCAGGGGTGGTGGCCAGGGCTGGTGTACGCCCCAGGGGTGGTGGCCAGGGCTGGTGTACGCCCCAGGGGTGGTGGCCAGGGCTGGTGTACGCCCCAGGGCTGGTGTACGCCCCATGGGTGGTGGCCAGGGCTGGTGTACGCCCCAGAGGTGGTGGCCAGGACTGGTGTACGCCCCAGGGGTGGTGGCCAGGGCTGGTGTACGCCCCAGGGGTGGTGGCCAGGGCTGGTGTACGCCCCAGGGGTGGTGGCCAGGGCTGGTGGCCAGGGGTGGTGGCCAGGGCTGGTGTACGCCCCAGGGGTGGTGGCCAGGGCTGGTGTACACCCCAGGGGTGGTGGCCAGGGCTGGTGTACACCCCAGGGGTGGTGGTCAGGGCTGGTGTACACCCCAGGGGTGGTGGCCAGGGCTGGTGTACGCCCCAGGCGTGGTGGTCAGGGCTGGTGTACACCCCAGGGGTGGTGGCCAGGGCTGGTGTACACCCCAGGGGTGGTGGCCAGGGCTGGTGTACGCCCCAGGGGTGGTGGTCAGGGCTGGTGTACGCCCCAGGGGTGGTGGTCAGGGGTGGTGGCCAGGGCTGGTGTACGCCCCAGAGGTGGTGGCCAGGGCTGGTGTACGCCCCAGAGGTGGTGGCCAGGGGTGGTGTACGCCCCAGGGGTGGTGGCCAGGGCTGGTGTACGCCCCAGGGGTGGTGGTCAGGGCTGGTGTACACCCCAGGGGTGGTGGCCAGGGCTGGTGTACACCCCAGGGGTGATGGCCAGGGCTGGTGTACGCCCCAGGGGTGGTGTACGCCCCAGGGGTGGTGTACGCCCCAGGGGTGGTGTACGCCCCAGGGGTGGTGGCCAGGGCTGGTGTACACCCCAGGGGTGGTGGTCAGGGTTGGTGTACTCCCCAGGGGTGGTGGCCAGGGGTGGTGTACGCCCCAGGGGTGGTGTACGCCCCAGGGGTGGTGTACACCCCAGGGGTGGTGTACACTCCAGGGGTGGTGGCCAGGGGTGGTGTACACCCCAGGGGTGGTGGCCAGGGGTGGTGTACGCCCCAGGGGTGGTGGCCAGGGGTGGTGTACGGCCCAGGGGTGGTGGCCAGGGGTGGTGTACGCCCCAGGGGTGGTGGCCAGGGCTGGTGTACGCCCCAGGGGTGGTGGCCAGGGGTGGTGTACACCCCTGGGGTGGTGCCCAGGGGTGGCCGAGCAGGAGGGAGCGGGCCGGGCCAGCTGCCACTAAACCTTTGAGCCAGGAGCAGCGCCGACTGGCAGCCAGAGCTTTCCTTACAGAATTTATAACATGTGCATCCAAGTTTGTAAATAGATTGATGAGGTTTTCAAGACTGTTATATAAGCTTGCGGTCCGCGCCTCTACCAAATACCCCAGTTGTGTATTGTGGTGTTATTGTAAATATAAATATATTAAATACTATATCTGTACAGTTGCTAAGAACTCCCCACAATAAAGCAGTTTTATTTATCATTATCACTCCATTATACTTATAAATAATATAATTGACTTTTGTTTAAGTAATGGCCGAAACGCTGTGAGTTCCAGTGGCTTTATAAAGATGCATTATATGTAATGACTAATTAAGAGAATTATGTTGGGTTGTATATCAGTGGAGGCTACTGGCCACATGGCCCTTCACACTCATGTCTCCTCAGGAATCTGGTCACCGGTTGATTGACAGTTGAGAGGCGGGACCAAAGAGCCGAAGCTCAACCCCCGCAAGTACAACAAGGTGAGGACAGTCCAGGGTACCTGCAGAAATACACAGTTGCTTAAGTATGCTCACAAAAAATCGGTCATGGATAATATTTCTAGTTGTATGACTGTGATTGTTATGAGTGTGGCACAAGGCACTTCTCTAAAGCATCCACTTGAAGTGGTTGGTACAGCGTTGGCCTCGTATCTTGCAGGGTCGGTGTTCAATCCCCCGGTGGACCACAAAGTGAGTGGCCAGAGTTTTTTCGCTCCATCCTCACCTCCCAGCTCCGTGTCCTCGTGTTCTCCCGAGTGCTACAGTGTAGTCATATATACGCCTATTTTACATAAGGTTATAACTTAGTTAACATTGCATAAGCGACAGGTGATGTTATAGTATCAACGCTTAATATTGTAACTGAGACAGGTAAGCCTACATTATTATCAGACGATGGAGAGAATTAAAAAGGATAAGAGATGGAGAGAAAACTCTATTACCAGAGCCTCGTGCTGCGACCCCATGTTGAACGCCAAGCCAAAAATATGATACCACAACTTGTATCTTTTAATTCTTGATGGCATAGATGATGCCAACACAGAACAGCTCTCTCTCTCTACTGTTTTTTTGTTCTCTCTCTGTCTGTGACGCAGCAGGCTGGCACACATGTGTAGGTGTGTGTCAGTGGTGGAGCACACAACCTGTAACACACTTGCTGGTTAAGTGCCTCGGTTTCGGTGAACGCAGACGACATCACTTATCTACTTGTTACCTGTGACCAAGAGGGTTCCTGTGCCTACCTGCTGGAGGCTCTCACATAATTCTCACAAACAATCGCCTAATTTATCTCCGTCTTTCTCTCCGTAATGCACTTGCTGGTTTAATGTCTGCGTGTTGGTGAAGCACACGTCCAATTAATCTCCGATTTTCTAGCTCTATGTCTCACGCTTAATAACCATTAATCATGAGATTGTAATTCTTAGCATTTACATACAGTGGCAAGCGTAAAAATTTAAACATGGCTCCACTGGATAAAGGAGTCTCCATTCGTGCTGCAAGGGTGCTCCAATGGATTAGGGAGTACCTAAACAACAGGGAGAAGAGAGTTACTGTGAGGGGTGAGACCTTAGACTGGCGTGATGTCACCAGCGGAGTCCCGCAGGGTTCTGTACTGGGACCTATTCTGTTTCTGAAATATGTGAATGCTCTTTCATAAGGTATAGACTCCTTCCTCTCACTGTCTGCTGATGCATACTAAAATTATGAGAAGGATTAAGACAGAGGAGGATAGCAAGAGGCTACAGGATAACCTCGACAGACTGAAGGAATGGTGCAACAAATGGCTACTAAAGTTTAAATCGATTAAGTGCAAAGTGAAGATAGGCATAGGGAGCAGGAGGCCAAACACAAGGTACCAGCTGGGAGAGGAAATCCTTCAGGAGTCAGGACGAGAGAAAGATCTGGGGGTTAATATCACACCAGACCTGTTCCCTGAACATCAAAATGATAACATCAGCGGCGAATGTAAGGCTGGCGAACATAAGAACTGCCTTCAGAAACGTGTGTATGGAATCATTCAGAACCTTGTATACCTCATATGTCAGACCAATACTGGAATATGCGGCTCCAGCCTGGAGTCCTCATCTAGTCAAACACAAAATGATGTTAGAAAAGGTTCAGAGGTATGCCACCGGGCTAGTCCCCGAGTTGAGAGGAATGAACTATGATGATAGATGACTGGAACTGAACCTCACGACACTGGAAGACAGACGAGCTACTGGAGACATGATCACTACCTATAAAATTCTCAGAGGAATTGACAGGGTAAATAAACTGTTAAACACGGGTGATACACGAACAAGGGGACACAGGTGGAAACTGAATACCCAAATGAGCCACAGGGACGTTAGAAAGAACTTTCCCAGTGTCAGAGTAGTTAACAGGTGGAATGCATTAGGCAGTGATGTGGTGGAGGTTGACTCCATACACAGTTTCAAATGTAGATATGATAGAGCCCAGTAGGCTCAGGAATCTGTACACCAGTTGATTGACAGTTGAGAGGCGGGACCAAAGAGCCAAAGCTCAACCCCCGCAAGCACAATTAGGTGAGTACAATTAGGTGAGTACACACACACACACATACACACACACACACACACACACACACACACACACACACACACACACACACACACACACACACTCCCCTTTGCAACCTCTCCTGGGCTCCTCTTCCTCCCAGCTGTCACAATAGCGGCGCCCCAGCACCTTCCATCCTCTCCTGGCCTGCCCCCGGCGCGGGAAGTAAGGCGGGTCAACACAGCTCAAGAGTTTCAATAGAGTGGTCGAGAGGTATATGGTCTTGGGGCGGCCATCTTGGGCCTCCCTCCCCCACTCACCCAGTAATGTGAAGATCGTGTCACTTGGGCCCTGATTCTTGACAACATTCCTCGCTTTCTCCACTCACTCACTCATTCATTCACTCACTCACTCACTCACCACGACTTGTGAGTCTCTCCAGGCGATGTCATTGCTTAACCTCTGATGAGATGATAAATAATAATATTTATTATTACCTGTAATTTACTGAGGTAATATTACCCCTTATAAAAAAAATTTCATCAGATGAAAATTCAGTCCGAAAAATCTTCAGCAATAATCGGAGGTGCGCGTTTTGGGAAGGGGAAGGTGGGGTTGACAAGTCGCCGGCTCGGGTCCCCGTCGAAGTTACCAGAGATGGTAATCTTCAGCTCAAACATTTCGCATATCCCGTTTTCTGTTTACTGTTAATAAAGAGATGACGACATAAAACAGGTTTTAAGTTACATCTTAAGTTCTAGTTACTTAACACCAAGTTACACGCTTTACATAAGAGGCGCCACAACCCCCCTCCCCCCCCTTCCATCCAACTTGACACACTGGCGCCAAACCCCAAGACAGCAACAACAGCTTGAGCTGCAATGATAGCAATTTCCGTTATCAACAACTGAACAGTATAACCTAGATAATAAAGATATTTATTACCCCACACAAACCCATACATCTAAAAAAAAAATAAAGGAAAAATGTTGAGGTTTGGGCCCCCTTCTGCAGCCTCATGATGAACACACACATACACTCTGGCACAGCCATGAGTGTCCTGTGTCTTATATTATTGTGACGTCTGAGGACGGCGCTCCAGTCTTGCTGACTTTTTTTATAATTATTGTCTGAGAGAGATTTATACTTTCTCATTCTGCTTGTGATATTTGACAGCAGTCGAGCTGTGATAGTTGAGGGCAAATCATCGTGATGACTGATGGCAAGGGAACATGGTGGTTGACAGCAAGGGAGCCGTGATGACTTGTGTCACTGAGGTTGATTGTCAACGTCAGGTGAGGCTTACTGGAAGGCAGCGTTGAGGAATTATGGGTGACACTGAAGGTCTCTGTGTGTGTCGTCTGGTGTCGTGACACGACTGGTGCCCTGACACGACTGGTGCCCTGACACGCCTGGTGCCCTGACACGCCTGGTGCCCTGACACGACTGGTGCCCTGACACGCCTGGTGCCATGACACGACTGGTGCCCTGACACGCCTGGTGCCCTGACACGACTGGTGCCCTGACACGCCTGGTGCCCTGACACGACTGGTGCCCTGACACGCCTGGTGCCCTGACACGCCTGGTGCCCTGACACGACTGGTGCCCTGACACGCCTGGTGCCCTGACACGACTGGTGCCCTGACACGCCTGGTGCCCTGACACGACTGGTGCCCTGACACGCCTGGTGCCCTGACACGCCTGGTGCCCTGACACGACTGGTGCCCTGACACGCCTGGTGCCCTGACACGACTGGTGCCCTGACACGGGCATGAGTAACCCGTAATTATACATACATGAGTTCGTTTGAGTATACATAGGAGCTGCCTCGCATTAGTCAATAGGTCTTACGCAGTTCCCTTTTATTCTTGTGTCCTTAAGATGTCGAGGCTCTGGGGCACGTAGCAATGAGGTGAGAAAGATTGGGAACCATACTCAAGAGTTAAGAGCATCGAGGCAGCAGTAATGAATCCTTTACGGGCTATTCATGCCCGTGCTACCTCATGGTGGCTTAATCTTGAGATTCATCAATCAGTGATGAATCTGACAGTTGGCGAGGACGCCGACCCCTCCTACGGCAGCTGAGGCTGGCATGTATGTGCTCTTTCATATTAATTTACAATCAACCTATTCCGAATTTCTCAGTGGCTAACGTATCAAATTAACATAGATTTCTGCGTACATGTATCTGTTCAGTTGCTGGAGAGCCTCTTCCTGTGCCAGATTCATAGAATGGTCAGAGGTTCACTCTCGTACATCAAAGGGTTTGAAGAATGTTCTTAATTCGGTCCGTATGTTTGGCTTAACATTAGAACTATAAATATTTTTATTCTGGAGCATTACTGAACAATTCTCAACATTGGAGGGTCTGCCTAGACGGGAACTATCAGGGGGAGGGGGGAAAGCGCCAAGCCATTACGACTATATAGCACTGGGAATATATTATAAATCTATAATAAAGTTGAGAAGTCTTGGGAACGTATGTACTCATCTTCGTCAGGTTTGGTATAACATTTTGCTTATTAGGTCTAAAAAAGTGCACTTCCATTAGAGCCCAAGAGCTAAAAACTGAACAAAACTTAAGTGTGTTGTTCGGGAAGTGTTGCAGCATCGGGAAAGCCAATACAAGCCGACAAGCAGCTAAAGCCCCGTTACATTTTATTCTGGGTTCAAGAGGATGGGAGTGAAGGTGTGGAGGGAGAGAGAGAGAGAGAGAGAGAGAGAGAGAGAGAGAGAGAGAGAGAGAGAGAGAGAGAGAGAGAGAGAGAGAGAGAGAGAGAGAGAGAGAGAGAGAGAGACCATGGAGGGGGGGGGGGGGACCACGCTTGTCATAATGAGAGGACCAACAAACCATAATCTGAGTAATACAAATTACGTAATTAATTGTAAATAATTTGTAGCATGTGGTATTTTTGTACAGCTCATCAACTAAATTAATTTTAAATCTTGTAAATTCTTTTTATCACATATGTAAATACATATACAGAGAGGAATTCAAAATGCTTTTACCCAAATATTTTACATTTTATTATGTTGGAATATATATATATATATATATATATATATATATATATATATATATATATATATATATATATTCCATATACAAATAGCAACAATAACAATAATAAAATTGCAAAAAATAACAATAATTACGACGAATAAGGACATATCACACAATTCACATAATTTTTTTGAACACATCTTAACATTTAGCTGAACATCAATACTTATTATCCGGCAAATTTCTCCCTACTCTGAATATTAGTCTCATTATCTCCGTTTGACACACACACACACACACACACACACACACACACACACACACACACACACACACACACACAGGGCAGGTCAGACCAATCCTGGAGTATGCAGCTCCAGCATGGAGTCCATATCTAGTCAAGCATAAGATTAAACTGGAAAAGGTTCAAAGGTTTGCCACCAGACTAGTACCCGGGCTGAGAGGTATGAGCTACGAGGAGAGACTACGGGAATTAAATCTAACGTCGCTGGAAGACAGAAGAATTAGGGGGGACATGATCACCACATACAAGATTCTGAAAGGAATTGATAGGGTAGATAAGGACATGCTATTTAACACAAGGGGCACACGCACTATGGGACACAGGTGGAAACTGAGTGCCCAAATGAGCCACAGAGATATTAGAAAGAACTTTTTTAGTGTCAGAGTGGTTGACAAATGGAAGGCATTAGGCAGTGATGTGGTGGAGGCTGACTCCATACACAGTTTCAAGTGTAGATATGATAGAGCCCAGTAGGCTCAGGAACCTGTACACCTGTTGATTGACAGTTGAGAGGCGGGACCCAGAGCCAGAGCTCAAGCCCCGCAAGTACAAATAGGTGAGGGCGGCGTGGCAGGGTGGCCAGCACGCTAGATACACCAACACCAACACAACTAACTCCGAGAGGACTTTGTGTGTGGGTCTGCATTACATTATCTGCCCATCTCCCCGTCTTTCACTCGACCCTAAACAATAACATCACTGGTATCGTTTTATGGCTGGAGGACACATCGATATCCCTATACCCTAATGTTGTATGTTGAGTCCAATACTCCTTGGAGGTGTTACGGATGATGGGGGTGGGTCGGCGGGTCTGCGGCGGCGGGTGAATAGGCTACGACTGGAAGATCGATGCTCATCTGGACTGTGTTAAGGGATCAGAATATTTGTAGCGCCCAATGGAATTGTAAAAATTTCTGTCGGGAAGAGTATTAGAACCTTTCAAATATTTATTTTATTCGTCTAATGTTTGGTACACAAAAATCCACGCTGTGTAAACTATTTAATAACATTAGAAATGTGGATCTAGTTACAAATTACAATTAGTTTTGTTGGCCATTTGTTATTTAGAGAGACGTACGTTAGACGGGAAGATAGATAGATAGTCTGTTGTGAGTAGAAATCATGTGACCTTCCATAGATAGAGCCTTGGCTCTTTGCGCTTTGTTATGCGCCTTGAAAGAGTACACGAACGCTCTATCAAAATTCACATCATCTTTACTCACAACCACACTATCATCACCAGGAAATATGTTGATCAGCAAAAACAAAATCAACAGATACAACGACAATGAGAGATTAGATATAGTCAAAGCACGACATATAACACACTCATCCAGCTGCCACCAGCCAGCTTACCGCTGATCATTCATCTAACCCTTTTCGTTATATTCCAATATAACGTGCATGGCCGTTCTTAGTTGGTGGAGCGATTTGTCTGGTTAATTCCGATAACGAACGAGACTCTGGCCTATTAACTAGTCGACGGATCTCCAGCAATTGGTGTCCAGTTCGCAACTTCTTCTTAGAATGATTAGCGGCAATTCTAGCTGCTAATCTTCACCCAGACACTGCCAGGCATGACGTCACCCAGACACTGCCAGGCATGACGTCACCCAGACACTGCCAGTCATGACGTCACCCAGACACTGCCAGGCATGACGTCACCCAGACACTGCCAGTCATGACGTCACCCAGACACTGCCAGGCATGACGTCACCCAGACACTGCCAGGCATGACGTCACCCAGACACTGCCAGGCATGACGTCACCCAGACACTGCCAGGCATGACTACACCCAGACACTGCCAGGCATGACATCACCCAGACACTGCCAGGCATGACGTCACCCAGACACTGCCAGGCATGACGTCACCCAGACACTGCCAGGCATGACTTCAACCAGACACTGCCAGGCATGACTTCAACCAGACACTGCCAGGCATGACGTCACCCAGACACTGCCAGGCATGACGTCACCCAGACACTACCAGGCATGACGTCACCCAGACACTGCCAGGCATGACTACACCCAGACACTGCCAGTCATGACTTCAACCAGACACTGCCAGGCATGACGTCACCCAGACACTGCCAGTCATGACGTCACCCAGACACTGCCAGGCATGACGTCACCCAGACACTGCCAGTCATGACTTCAACCAGACACTGCCAGGCATGACTTCAACCAGACACTGCCAGGCATGACGTCACCCAGACACTGCCAGGCATGACGTCACCCAGACACTGCCAGTCATGACGTCACCCAGACACTGCCAGGCATGACGTTACCCAGACACTGCCAGGCATGACTACACCCAGACACTGCCAGGCATGACGTCACCCAGACACTGCCAGTCATGACGTCACCCAGACACTGCCAGGCATGACGTCACCCAGACACTGCCAGGCATTACGTCACCCAGACACTGCCAGGCATGACGTCACCCAGACACTGCCAGGCATGACGTCACCCAGACACTGCCAGGCATGACGTCACCCAGACACTGCCAGGCATGACGTCACCCAGACACTGCCAGGCATTACGTCACCCAGACACTGCCAGGCATAACGTCACCCAGACACTGCCAGGCATGACGTCACCCAGACACTGCCAGGCATGACGTCACCCAGACACTGCCAGGCATGACGTCACCCAGACACTGCCAGGCATGACGTCACCCAGACACTGCCAGGCATGACTTCAACCAGACACTGCCAGGCATGACGTCACCCAGACACTGCCAGGCATGACGTCACCCAGACACTGCCAGGCATGACTTCAACCAGACACTGCCAGGCATGACTTCAACCAGACACTGCCAGGCATGACGTCACCCAGACACTGACAGTCATGACGTCACCCAGACACTGCCAGGCATGACGTCACCCAGACACTGCCAGGCATGACGTCACCCAGACACTGCCAGTCATGACGTCACCCAGACACTGCCAGGCATGACTACACCCAGACACTGCCAGGCATGACGTCACCCAGACACTGCCAGGCATGACTTCAACCAGACACTGCCAGGCATGACGTCACCCAGACACTGCCAGTCATGACGTCACCCAGACACTGCCAGGCATGACGTCACCCAGACACTGCCAGTGTTGGCTGACCAGCGAGATGAGACAGTCGACGCTGGCAGACCTGGCAATGATTTTAAAAATTAATAGCCAGGCCCCCTCTCTATTTCCAATATGAACTGTGTTGCAGAATTGTCTCTTATACCTTGTGAACTGGAGGTTAATGGGGAGAACAGAGGGCCAGGATGACCATTCGTGGGGGAGGAGAGGATGGGAGGGAGGGGGGGGGAGGGGAGAGTAGTGTAGGGATGTGCTGAATGGGGAGGGAAGAGCAAGGCACCATGTGTCACCATGTTTCCCCACCTCCCCTTACACCATGCTCCCTCCCTCTTACTTTGCTTTCCCTCTATCTTGCCTTTTCCCTCCTCTAGCATCTCCCTCTCCCAGTCATACATTCCTCCCCACTCATTCCCTTACGTCACACACAGTATATCAAGTAGCCTACAGTAGCCTATAGTAGCCTATAGTAGCCTACAGTAGCCTACAGTAGCCTACAGCAGCCTACAGTAGCCTACAGCACCCTACAGTAGCCTACAGCAGCCTACAGTAGCCTACAGCAGCCTACAGTAGCCTACAGCAGCCTACAGCAGCCTACAGCAGCCTACAGCAGCCTACAGCAGTCTACAGCAGCCTACAGTAGCCTACAGTAGCCTACAGCAGCCTACAGCAGCCTACAGTAGCCTACAGTAGCCTACAGTAGCCTACAGTAGCCTACAGCAGCCTACAGTAGCCTACAGTAGCCTACAGTAGCCTACAGTAGCCTACAGTAGCCTAGAGTATAGCCTTGCAGCATGAACCAATTTCGTGCAATTCTACACAGGTCTCCACATTCTTGAGTGAAGGCGCGGAGGTGGTGGCGCCCCACCCACGACCCGGGTCACGGGTAAAGCTGCAGCAGCTGCAGGTAGTCCGCTTCACCGTGACGATGGTTAACATTACAGCCGTGTCCAAACAGCCCCGGGCGTTACTTATGATAATCGTTTTCCATTAATGATATAAAAAGCTTCTCCACACGTACAGGACGTGTCCATTACCAGTGGATTAACTCACAACAGCTTTTTCACATATGCGCACCCAATGTTAAACGAACGGACGCGTGAAACCCGCGGAACTCAACGTAACATTTCCAAATATTGCAAGTTAATATAGTTCGCCCCCCCCTTCAAATTAATCACGGACTATCTGCCAATAATAGTGTCCCGCTGCCGGGGCAACAAAGCCGCCCTTTTAGCACTAGGGAACATGTCCCCCTCGACGACAAAGGCCGAGCGGCCGGCCGACCGGGGCGCCGCCTGCCAGCTATGTCGCTCCTCTCTCTCTTTCACTTTTTGTTTACTTCTCGCCAATTGCAGCCATGCTGTTGAGGAACGTAGCCACCATCATCCCACCAGGCCCCTCACTCCCTGTGTGTTTACTGTTTGTGTCTGCAGGAGTACTGATTCTCAACCAATTTTCCTGTCGTGTTTACTACATACATATTTCTCTCTTAACACACACACACAGACATCCCCTGGAAGCAGCCCGGCCTTCAGTGCCCGGCCTCCATGGTCCGGCCTTCCGGGCCCGGCCTCCAGGACCCGGCCTCCAGGGCCCGGCCTCCATGGTCCGGCCTTCCGGGCCCGGCCTCCAGGACCCGGCCTTCAGTGCCCGGCCTCCATGGTCCGGCTTTCCGGGCCCGGCCTCCAGGACCCGGCCTCCATGGTCCGGCCTTCCGGGCCCGGCCTCCAGGACCCGGCCTCCAGGGCCCGGCCTCCAGGGCCCGGCCTCCAGGGCCCGGCCTCCAGGGAAGAGACTCCCAAAGTTTAGTCTCAAGAGAATGACTATACTTCCTCACCAAGCCCTCGGGATTTATAAACATAGTGGTAACAATGTATTTATTAATTTATTAACCCCCCCCCCCCCTCCCTCCCGACACACAATCATAACATGATCTCGCCTATTGACATATACTATAAGATCCAATACTCCCGTTTGATAGAAGCAAGGATTTACACCCACAATATACTAGGCAAGAATTAACACACTAGTGAAAAAAAATTGAATTGAACTATCAGGAGAAAAGCAGCAAGCCATTACGACTGTATAGCACTTGGAAGGGGTCAGGATAACGATTTGGGATGGGACGGAGGGAAGGAATGGTGCCCAACCACTTAGACGGTCGGGAATTGAACGCCGACCTGCATGAAGCAAGACCGTCGCTCTACCGTCCAGCACAAATGGTTGGGTGTAAATAACACCTAATCAACATTAACACCTGTACACCAGCCTCTTTCAGGTCACTCTTCCTGACAAACACCGTGAGTGATAAATATGTACACGGTGGCAGATACGAAAAAGAATGTAACTTATCTTAAGGGAAATTATGCTGGCAAAACTGACACAAATTTCCTTACAGATCGCAATGACCAAATTGAGTGCGCTTGCCTCTCCTGGCAGCAAGCAATCTGAAACAAGCGTATACCGTAACTGTCCACGTTCCTTAATGTGTTCTGCCCAAATAAGAACACTGCTTTTTCCCAAAAAAGCGGTGGGTTTTCTGCAAGAAGAAAACGTATGTCTGGGAGATGAGTCTAACCGCCCAAGCTGTGCGCACAACCCCAAGCTGTGCGCACAACCCCAAGCTGTGCGCACAACCCCAAGCTGTGCGCACAACCCCAAGCTGTGCGCACAACGAACCAGCGTTTATATAAGCTTTGCCCGCAGACTGGGGGGGGGGGCCCTGTTCTTGACACGCAAGCAGCTGGGCACTTACAAAACGCACACTCTAATTATCCTACTGGCTGCTTACTATTTAGTCAACTATTATGTCTAAATTCAGCCAGTAGTTTATATATTATTACTTGATCGTACCGCCGGCAGCACTACAAACCAGTAACAAACTCAATAGACACTCTACTTATTTTTATGAATTCTATATAAACTATTTCTATAAACTGCTCATAACAACCTGTACTCCTCGTTTCCATCCATCTCTTATCCATCCTATCCATCAGATAAACCATCTATAAGAATGTGAACCTGTCTATCTGTCTGTCCAAGATTGGGGGGGGGGGGGACAGGAAGACCCCTTCCCTTCCTTTAACTCCAAGGAAGGGAGTTAAAGGAGGATGTGACAGGAAAAAGGGAGAGGAGGGAAAAATGGGTGAAGAAGGGAGATATGGGGAGAGGGAAATGAAGAGGGGTGGGGTGGGGGGGGGGGGGGTAGACAGACTGCCCCCGGGCACCGCCGGGTTTCCCCGCCTAATACATACATACTAAATAATCCACCAGCCTAAACATGCTTGATTGGCTCTCAGTCGACGTAGGATGAACGTCATCAACGTCAATTCACTGCAACATCGGCGTCGTTCATCCTGGGAAAATTTGACATGTTCGATATCGGGGTTTGAACCTTTGGAATGAAAGTATGATATCCAGGTATTGCCGGGTATGATAGATATTTAGCAATATGTAGCACTATTGTATACACAAGTTACCCATCAGTTCTAACTCTTTGGTGTTACTGCGGCCAGTTTGGGATGAGGTATTGAATGCTTGCTGCGTTGCTGCTCTTCAATTCATTCCATGGAGCGGTCGTTCAACCTATCCCCAGGCCATACTCATCCCTGTGGCAACCGTCCCAAAATGCACAATCGTTATATTTAACGTACGGCGTAATAAAAAAATGGTATTGTCTCAAATGTAATATTATTGTGTATTATCTGTGTGCAGTTACGACTAGGGTGGGTTGTGTCAGGTCTAAGGTTGCCATGCGAGGGAGCCGGTCGGCCGAGCGGACAGCACGCTGGACTTGTGATCGTGTGGTCCCGGGTTCGATCCCGGGCGCCGGCGAGAAACAATGGGCAGAGTTTCTTTTACCCTATGCCCCTGTTACCTAGCAGTAAATAGGTACCTGGGAGGTGGTCAGCTGTCACGGGCTGCTTCCTGGGGGTGGAGGCCTGGTCGAGGACCGGGCCGCAGGGACACTAAAAAAAAAAAAGCCCCGAAATCATCTCAAGATTTTGTCTATTTTATCCTGGCCCGAGGTTATGCTCGTTCAAGCTGCAACCCAAACATTCATTAGTTTTAAGGAAGTGTAACCAATCGACTTGAGAATGGTCCAGGACGGACCGAAACGTCGTCGTCCCTTCACCTTCTAGTGTGTGGTCTGGTCAACTCACTTTAGCCACGTTATTGTGACTCATCGCCTGCAAGTGTAACCAAAAACTATACTTTCTCAAATATATAGTAATATTAATGCACATTTTCATTATGTATATAGTTCCACCACGGAGTGGTTAGGTTACAACTTTTTGTTCTGTTGCGTAATTGTTTACATGTTATATACGTGGGTGAATCGCTTAGGAAGGTGCGCATTCGAACACAAAAAAGAGAGTGAAGCATCATACAAGAAAACGTCAATCATAATCATTTGCGAGTCATATTCAATGTTTTTTCTTTCAAAACAGGAACAAGGCTGCTGGATTACCAAACACTTCCCCGGTGTTCCGATGATGGTCTGCCTTTGTCTAGAGCACTGATGGATTGTAAACACAGGTTGCTAGAGAAAACTTTCGGATCAAATCTTCGAGCGTAATCATTTACGATTCGTATGTAAAGCACATTTAGTTAATAAGAGTTAAGGAAAGAGACAACACGGACTGCATCTGAGCCCTTGACCCAGCCCGTCCACCTAAGGTTTCCCAACGTCAAGAAACTATCGTACTAAAGTGTCCTTATCCTAACCTACCAGAGGACCCAAAACAGAAAACGGGACAGTATGTCAACTTCGCGAGCCACGGGAGACATTTCCCGTCACGCAGGGTGCAGTCGCACCTCCACAGATCTCCAGTATCAGCTCTTGATACTGGTAATGGCTCAAAGGGGCCACCACTTACGGGCTATTCATGCCCGTGCTACCTTTTGGGTGGCTTAATCTTCATCAATCATCAATCTTCGCGAGCCGCTACCATTTTCTAGTACGACAGTTTTTGCCCTCAGGTAGAGTATACGTCAAAACGCGACGTTCTATTAGAAGGACGGGTTGTTTGACGACGAGTTGGTCACAGACGCCCGCGGACTGGTGAGCCTGGCTTGAAGGGAACTATCAGGGAGGAAAGCGCCAAGCCATTACGACTATATAGCACTTGGAAGGGGTCAGGATATGGATTTGGGATGGGACGGAGGGAAGGAATGGTACCTAACCACTTGGGCGGTCGGGGATTGAACGCCGACCTACATGTCCGGTTTCTCACGACAGAACAAGACTAAGGAAATCCGTTTCTACGGTAAGCTCAGCCAAATTAATGTCAGAAAGCCTCACACGCATCATGGCAATGGAATATGCGCATGTATATGTTCATTTTGATTGCAAACGATTAGATGAATGAACCAGTTAGCGTGGACCAGCTTTCAATGGAGTCAATGAACGAACTATTAAACCAGTAAACTCGCCAACGAGTCATCAAGTCTACCAACGAGATAGCAGGCTTCTCAACGAGCCACCAAAACTGCCAACGAGCCAGAAAGCTAGCCAACGAGCCACTGAGGCAACAACCAGCTAGCCAACGACCCAGGAAGTAAGGAAGGTGTGCCTCGAACCCGCCCCCGGGTAACGAATGAACATCACTCTGGACAAAAGTATGTTGTTGATGAAAAGAACAGGAAAACCTCGTTAGGGTCAATTACGACCGGCAGTTGACGCGGCACTCTCACCCTTCCCCACACACACCTCACGCCTCCTGTCACACACCCGCGGAGGAAGAGAAGGGTGATGGGGAGGGAGACACACTCACACCTTTTCCTCACATCTGACCCATCCAGTCATACACCTGCAGAGGGTGTGAGGGGTGGTGGGGAGGGAGATGAGCTCTCACCCTCTTACCACACCTGCGGAGGGAGAAAGGGAGAGGGTGGTGGAAGAGAGACAAGGTCTTAAAAAGAGAGAGTATACTCACCTAACTATGTTTGCTGGGGTTGAGCTTCGGTTCTTTGGTCCCGCCTCTCAACTATCAATCTACTGGTATACAGGTTCCTGAGCCTACTGGGTTCTATCATATCTACATTTGAAACTGTGTATGGAGTCAGCCTTCACCACATCACTGCTTAATGCATTCCATTTATTAACTACTCTGTCACTGAAAAAAATATTTATAATATCTCTGTGGCTCATTTGCTTACTCAGTTTCCACCTGTGTCCCCTTGTGTGAATACCACTCGTGTTATAAAATCAGTCATTATCTACCCTATCAATTCCTCAGAGAATTTTGTATGTGGTAATCATGTCTCCCCTAGCTCTTCTGTCTTTCAACAATTTGAGGTCCAATTCACATATCAGCACGGCCTTGTCTCTTCCTCCTCTTCCTTCCTTCCTTCCCTCTACTTGCTTATTACAATGTAGTCCTGAAGAAACACTGCTTTTGTTATAACCCCTGACAATTTTGTTTTGTTTCAGTGAGTGCTATTTCGTCTGGATTGTCTTCCTGTGTTCCTTCCCCAAATTCACTTTTGTAATCCCATCTATGTTTGAATACATTACTCTGAAGCTAACTTTCCTCTGTCAATTTCTATTAACCCTTGGTGTCGATACCACTGGCGTGGGAGGTTGGCCTGTGAGGTTATTGCATGCTGGGTAAAATACTATGGGCTGGGGCGGAAGGTGGAGGTAGATTGAGGTGAGGAGTTTGTAGGTTCCTGGAGTGGGGAGTGTGGGGTTTAAATTTTGTCTAGAATTACAAAGTGTGGGGTCGTTAGGGCACAGAAACCCTGGCATTGTAGGGCAAGGGAGGGAAGTGTGGCCCTGGGATGGGGGGGGGGCAGGGAGGGTCTTGAATGGAAGGGGTAAGAGGGTTTGGATGGGTTTACGATGGGGGCTGGGAGGTTTTGAGATGGGGGAGGGAGGACCAGGGATATGGGGCAGGGAGGGCCTAGGATAGGGGTGCAGGTAGGTCATGGGATTGGGGGAAAGGAGGGCCTGGGATGGGGGAGTAGGGAGGGCACGATATGGGGAAACAGGAGTGAACGGGGTGGGGAAATAGAAGGGGCATGGGATGGGAAGGTGTTGATACTGTTTGGAAGAGAAAGAGTGTTCAGGGATGGGATGGAGGGTGGTCTAGTCTTCTGTTCCACTTATCTCTGGGATTGCTGGCCTGCCACTGGAGGGTTCCCCACTCCCCTCTGACGTTACTGAAATTTCTGAGCATGGAGAGGGAAGGGCATGGGGAAGCCTGTGGCTTTCCCATGCCCTTCCCTCTCTTTGCATCTCTTCCTTGCTTCTGCTGACTAGTCTCTCTCTTCCTTTGTCATGTCCCTCTGAAGAAAAACATTGTTGTATTCTATTACATGCAATGTAATGTTTGTTCTTCTTGGATAAGATTGTCTCCTTTGTAGTCTCCTTTGTGAAATAATATCTTTATCAGTCGATTTCTTTCCTTGTAACTGCCCAGCCTGAAAACTTTCTCTTTCCTACTATCACCCCATTTGTAAACCCTTCAAGATCTGTGCCACAGTTGCTTGGTCCTTCTATCTCCACTCCTGATTAGTCTTCCTGTTCTTGAACTCCTACCACTACCACAGCCAGCAACTGTGTGTGTGTGTGTGTGTGTGTGTGTGTGTGTGTGCTCACCTAGTTGTGCTTGCGGGGGTTGAGCTCTGCTCTTTCGGCCCGCCTCTCAACTGTCAATCAACTGTTTTTAACTACTACTACTACTATTTTTTTCACATATCACACACACACCAGGAAGCAGCCCGTGACAGCTGACTAACTCCCAGGTGCCTATTTACTGCTAGGTAACAAGGGCATAGGGTGAAAGATACTCTGCCCAATGTTTCTCGCCGACGCCCGGGATCGAACCCGGGACCACAGGATCACATCGCATGTCCAGCATGCTGTCCGCTCGGCCAATCGGCCCCGTGATGTGTGTGTGTGTGTGTGTGTGTGTGTGTGTGTGTGTGTGTGTGTGTGTGTGTGTGTTCAGTAATATTTCTCTCGTTCAATACCCAGAAGTCAAGTTCAAGGTCTTAGTGCAGTTTATACTACAAAAAATAATTTATGGCATCAACAATAATTCGATTTATACCATAATCTAACTTGTACCTCTTTACACATCTTGGAAAATCGTACACAAATAATGTTCCAAGTTCCCTACACACAGCTTGAAGGATCTGACTCTCAAACAGTAGTGCATCTGGAGCTACAGCTTCCCACCAGCTCTACAGTTACGTCTTCATAAGTTAGACTGCGATATATTAGTCCAAGATATCAACCACACAGTCAATACCAACCACAGGGTCCTTGGCCCCCGTACCACCTACACCCGCGCCTGTGGAAGGGAAGAGTTGGGGGTAGGGTAAGAACGGGAGGGGAATGAAGGGCTAGGGGAGGGGAGGGAAGGGGGACGAAAGAGAAAAAGAAAAGAGAGAGAATTCCCTCCAAAAAATCGTCCATCAACGCTCCCAGATCTTCATTCCATCTTTGCAGCGGAGGCGAGATCGAGGCGATTAAAAGTACGATCATTCATTTGTAATGCTATTAGGGCGGGCGGCCGGGAGCTTTACCAGCTTTATGTGGGAGGGGAGGGAGCAGGGAGGGATGTGGGGAGGGGGGGAGAGGGGCGGGGGGGGGAGAGGGGCGTGGGGGGGGGGGAGAGGGGCGTGGGGGGGGGGGGAGACGGGGTGCGGGTAGAAGTCCTGGGAGGGGGAAGAGAGTGAGGTGGAGGTGGAAGGGATCTATATCGTGGGATGTAAAGTAAATACTTGATCAAAAAGGAGTTCGAGTTACGTGGATGGCGAAGATGAGGAGCAAGGAGATGAGAGGATGGGAAAGGGGACGGGAAGGGAGGTGGGAAAAGGAGGCAAACCGAAAGTAGAAACAATTTGGCAGTGGATGCAGCTTCTAGAGGCTGCATTCTGGTGATGGTAAGTAGTTGACCTGGGCGTTAGACTCACACGCACGCACGCACACACACACACACACACACACACACACACACACACACACACACACACACACACACACACACACACACACACATGGTTTAATGGACAATGCTTAGAGGCAAAAAGAAGTAAAAGAGCTCAGAAAAAATACTGAGAGGACAGAACAGAGGAGAACCTCGACCTGTATACAAGAGTGAGGAATGAATGCTCAGGATTTGGGAAAGCAGCAGAAGAGTATTTAAATGATTTAGCACCCAAGGCCAAGGATCAGCCTCAACTACTATAGAGCCACATGAGGAAGACGATGTTGGTAAATGAGCATGTGATCAGGCTACCCAAAAGAGGAGGCCGCTACCCAAAAGAGGAGGCTGCTACACAAAAGAGGAGGCCGCTACCCAAAAGAGGAGGCTGCTACCCAAAAGAGGAGGCCGCTACCCAAAAGAGGAGGCTGCTACACAAAAGAGGAGGCCGCTACCCAAAAGAGGAGGCCGCTACCCAAAAGAGGAGGCTGCTGCACAAAAGAGGAGGCCGCTACCCAAAAGAGGAGGCTGCTACCCAAAAGAGGAGGCCGCTACCCAAAAGAGGAGGCTGCTACCCAAAAGAGGAGGCCGCTACCCAAAAGAGGAGGCTGCTATACAAAAGAGGAGGCCGCTACCCAAAAGAGGAGGCCGCTACCCAAAAGAGGAGGCTGCTGCACAAAAGAGGAGGCCGCTACCCAAAAGAGGAGGCTGCTGCACAAAAGAGGAGGCCGCTACCCAAAAGAGGAGGCTGCTACCCAAAAGAGGAGGCCGCTACCCAAAAGAGGAGGCTGCTACCCAAAAGAGGAGGCCGCTACCCAAAAGAGGAGGCTGCTACACAAAAGAGGAGGCCGCTACCCAAAAGAGGAGGCCGCTACCCAAAAGAGGAGGCTGCTGCACAAAAGAGGAGGCCGCTACCCAAAAGAGGAGGCTGCTACCCAAAAGAGGAGGCCGCTACCCAAAAGAGGAGGCTGCTACCCAAAAGAGGAGGCTGCTACCCAAAAGAGGAGGCTGCTACCCAAAAGAGGAGGCCGCTACCCAAAAGAGGAGGCCGCTACCCAAAAGAGGAGGCTGCTACCCAAAAGAGGAGGCCGCTACCCAAAAGAGGAGGCCGCTACCCAAAAGAGGAGGCTGCTACCCAAAAGAGGAGGCCGCTACCCAAAAGAGGAGGCTGCTACCCAAAAGAGGAGGCCGCTACCCAAAAGAGGAGGCCGCTACCCAAAAGAGGAGGCTGCTACCCAAAAGAGGAGGCCGCTACCCAAAAGAGGAGGCTGCTATCCAAAAGAGGAGGCCGCTACCCAAAAGAGGAGGCTGCTATCCAAAAGAGGAGGCCGCTACCCAAAAGAGGAGGCTGCTACCCAAAAGAGGAGGCTGCTATCCAAAAGTTATTGAGTTAAATAAGAGTTATTTGACAAGATAACAACTGTCTTAACAGGATAGAGAAGGCTGGGCAAACTGCATTTTCCTGGATTGCCAGAAAGCCTTTGACACTGTTCCTCAGAAGCGTCTCCTATGGAAACTCGATGAAGCAGATTTAGGTGTCGAAAAAAAATACTAAAATGGGTGAAGGGGTTCCTTTCAGGAAGAAGGCAAAGAGTCATAGTAAGAGGAGCGCTGTCAAAATAGAGAAAGGTAACGAGTGGAGTACCTCAAGGTTCGGTACCAGGGCCTAACTTGTTCCTAATATATGTAAATGATCTAACAGATTAAGTAAACTCATTCTTATCCATGAGTTTACTTGTATCATATTGAAGTATGATATATATTTAGCTGAGGATGCTAAACTAATGAGGCGAATCAGAACTGAGGAGGATTACAAACCACTGCAAGATGACCTAGACAATCTCCAGAGATGGTCTGAAAAATGGCTACTAGATTTTAACCCTGACAAATGTAGGGTTATGAGCATAGGAGTTGGAGCAAGAAGACCTCACATACAGTAGAGGGTTATCTTGAGGTTATCTTGAGATGATTTCGGGGCTTTAGTGTCCCCGCGGCCCGGTCCTCGACCAGGCCTCCACCCCCAGGAAGCAGCCCGTGACAGCTGACTAACACCCAGGTACCTATTTACTGCTAGGTAACAGGGGCATTCAGGGTGAAAGAAACTTTGCCCATTTGTTTCTGCCTCGTGCGGGAATCGAACCCGCGCCACAGAATTACGAGTCCTGCGCGCTATCCACCAGGCTACGAGGCCCCTCCACCAGGCTACGAGGCCGAAGGGAAGGAAACTTCCAACTTCTGAAAAAGAGAAAGATTTAAGAGTGGACATAACTCAAGATATACCACGAGACAGACACATCAGCAGAATAACAAGGGGCGCATACGCCACACTGACAAACGTTTGGTTATATGCAGGCGATGAGTCACAATAACGTGGCTAAAGTATGTTGACCAGACCACACACTAGAAGGTGAAGGGACGACGACGTTTCGATCCGTCCTGGACCATTCTCAAGTCGATTTGGTTATACCCTCCGAAGCGCTGTTTAAATCCTTTGTCAGACCTGTTATCGAATATGCTGCTCCAGCATGGAACCCCCTACCTAACGAAGCACAAAACTTAACAAAAAATGTCCAAAAATATGAAACAGGACTCGTTCCTGAGCTAAGGGGACTAAGCTATGAAGAAAGAATGAGGGAACTGGACCTCTCTACACTGGAGGAAATAAGGAATAGAGCAGACATAATAACAACGTACAAGATACTAAGGGGGATTGATAAAGCAGATATAGAAGCAGTCTTTATATTATGGAACAATAGAACGAGAGGACATAACTGGCAACACAAGTCACAACGATGTCACATAGGACTTTTTATATTTTAAAAATAATAAAACAATGAAACGAACTATAGATAACGAAGCTGTTGAAGCCAATTTAACACACAAATTTTAATATAAATATGATAAGAAAACGAGAACAAAAATCACTGCATTGAACTAATGATGGCCGAAAGACGAAGCCTACGAGCAGATGTTCGATCCCGCAAGCTCCCCGATCCTCACATACATGATCCACTCTCACTCAACCCTTGACAAAAAAAACAAAAAAAAACAGGGAGGATTGACTGGGAACTAATCCATAACCCCTATTCACCCACAAGGTAATTGGCGTGTCATGTTGCTGGAAAAAAACTGGCAGGGTAAAGCTTACCAAGAGCTGTGGGGGAGGGAAAGTTCTCAGCCTGCTAACACGAGGCAGAGTTCTCCTGCTGCTGTACCCCTGTGTGAGGGTGGGTGGGACCATGGGAGGGGGGGAGTGTGGGGAGGGACCATGGGAGAGGGAGGGAGTGTGGGGAGGGACCATGGGAGAGGGAGGGAGTGGGGGAGGGACCATGGGAGAGGGAGGGATGGAGGGGGAGGATATAGAGGCTGTGATATAGAGGGCTATAATGGCGGAGGCCGCCGGGGTCACCCAACTGATTTATAAAGTTCCGTCCATTTTTCAGACTGTGGTTTATGGAGGCGTGAAATATGCGGGTTAAACCTTGCTTTCCCGCGTGTAGACCCCCCCCTCCCGCCCCTCCCCCCTTGAGCTAGGGGGGTGGGTGGGGTGGGGGGGGGACGCTCAACAAGGTCCCACATACTCACACCCACACATCAATAAACCTCGTTAAACCACCTTCTCCCAACCATTTACGAATGAAGTTTTTGTTTTATTTGATTTTATTTATTTACCTGGGAGACACGGCCTCCTCCCAGGCCAGAGGTCAACTGTCAACACCATGGCATCAGGAGCTCTGGGAGACACGGCCTCCTCCCAGGCCAGAGGTCAACTGTCAACACCATGGCATCAGGAGCTCTGGAAGACACGGCCTCCTCCCAGGCCAGAGGTCAACTGTCAACACCATGGCATCAGGAGCTCTGGGAGACACGGCCTCCTCCCAGGCCAGAGGTCAACTGTCAACACCATGGCATCAGGAGCTCTGGGAGACACGGCCTCCTCCCAGGCCAGAGGTCAACTGTCAACACCATGGCATCAGGAGCTCTGGGAGACACGGCCTCCTCCCAGGCCAGAGGTCAACTGTCAACACCATGGCATCAGGAGCTCTGGGAGACACGGCCTCCTCCCAGGCCAGAGGTCAACTGTCAACACCATGGCATCAGGAGCTCTGGGAGACACGGCCTCCTCCCAGGCCAGAGGTCAACTGTCAACACCATGGCATCAGGAGCTCTGGGAGACACGGCCTCCTCCCAGGCCAGAGGTCAACTGTCAACACCATGGCATCAGGAGCTCTGGGAGACACGGCCTCCTCCCAGGCCAGAGGTCAACTGTCAACACCATGGCATCAGGAGCTCTGGGAGACACGGCCTCCTCCCAGGCCAGAGGTCAACTGTCAACACCATGGCATCAGGAGCTCCGGGAGACACGGCCTCCTCCCAGGCCAGAGGTCAACTGTCAACACCATGGCATCAGGAGCTCTGGGAGACACGGCCTCCTCCCAGGCCAGAGGTCAACTGTCAACACCATGGCATCAGGAGCTCTGGGAGACACGGCCTCCTCCCAGGCCAGAGGTCAACTGTCAACACCATGGCATCAGGAGCTCTGGGAGACACGGCCTCCTCCCAGGCCAGAGGTCAACTGTCAACACCATGGCATCAGGAGCTCTGGGAGACACGGCCTCCTCCCAGGCCAGAGGTCAACTGTCAACACCATGGCATCAGGAGCTCTGGGAGACACGGCCTCCTCCCAGGCCAGAGGTCAACTGTCAACACCATGGCATCAGGAGCTCTGGGAGACACGGCCTCCTCCCAGGCCAGAGGTCAACTGTCAACACCATGGCATCAGGAGCTCTGGGAGACACGGCCTCCTCCCAGGCCAGAGGTCAACTGTCAACACCATGGCATCAGGAGCTCTGGGAGACACGGCCTCCTCCCAGGCCAGAGGTCAACTGTCAACACCATGGCATCAGGAGCTCTGGGAGACACGGCCTCCTCCCAGGCCAGAGGTCAACTGTCAACACCATGGCATCAGGAGCTGCCTCGTATGGGCCAATAGGCCTTCTGCAGCTACCTTTATTCTTATGTTCTTATGACATGGTAACTACCCTTAACTAGCCTTGTGTATGCTGGAGAACAACCGTTGGTCCAGTTAATCTCACCGTGTCCCACGTGTATGCCATTACACGTCCACTAAACCATGTAAAACATTTATAATTCTTTGTATTTACAAACAAATTAAAACAAGCAACAAAGTTATTTTGGTGTCGCTAGTGTGAGCACTCGGAAGGAGCCGGTCGGCCGAGCGGACAGCACGCTGGACTTGTGATCCTGTGGTCCCGGGTTCGATCCCGGGCGCCGACGAGAAACAATGGGCAGAGTTTCTTTCACCCTATGCCCCTGTTATCTAGCAGTAAAATAGGTACGTGGTTGTTAGTCAGCTGTCACGGGCTGCTTCCTGGGGGTGGAGGCCTGGTCGAGGATCGGGCCTCGGGGACACTAAAAAGCCCCGAAATCATCTCAAGATAAGAGCCCTTGGGTCTCTGGTGATGTCAATGAGCCTGGAACCCAATTCTTTGAGGAATCCTAAAGCACTCCTACCCCAGGGGCCATGTGTCTCAGACGCTATGGGAACAAAGGTGTACTGACTGTACCTTGATTTTGTACGCCTGTACTTGATTGATTTTGCTGTTTCCCTGTGGTTGGCCGCCCCACCCGCTTCAGCACCGAAGCGTATGTAGGTGTCAGCCAGGGTGGATACACACGTGTAGTCCCACACCAGCTGTCTGCCCCTTTTCCAGGGGTATATTGTGATACCATCAGGACTTAGCGCTGGGTCATCCGGGTTTTGGCCTCCTAGGATGCGAGGTTCTCTCTCCGCTGGGCACTGAGCTGAGACAAGACTCCTCTTGGTGATGTCATTGACCTCGTTGTGTCTTACATGCCAACCCTTGGATTTTCTGCAGTGCAACCCATGCAGTCCATATTGGTCTGCTTCCACCCTGTTGCAAATACACTTGTATTCAGTGTGAATTGGTGCACCAAGGCGGAGGGCCACTGCTACACGGAGGGATTCTGGATCTAGACGTGTGCCCATTGCCGACATGGGTACTGCCAGGAGGTAGTCTCCTGCATGGGGGGCACGCACTGCTCTGAGGCGGGCTTTCTCCTTATCTGATATTACAACGCTGAGCATGGCATCAGCTGTTTTTTCCACAAAAGGATGGTCCCAGCTGGACTGTTTATGTTTTTTTTTATATATGATAGGAGCTGAAGCTGCTAGAGCATCTCACTGATTTGAACATTCAGTGAAAGCAGGATCGTATATTCCTGCTAAATCACTCAGGGGTTCAGGTAGGATATCTCTTACGAGGTCGTGCGATGCATGGGAGGAAAAGAACGCTGGTAGAGCAATCTGGGAGGCTGTGCGGACACCAAGGCCGCCGAGTCTTACAGGGAGGGTTGCTTGCTCCCACTGCGAGTCGTCCAACGGAAGGTTCAGGACTTTCACCAGCATGGACTTCAGAAAGGTGTCATACACATTTAATTTGGGGCTTATGTAGGATGGAGAACATCTCAGAAAGTAAGTCAGTTTAGGGAGAGATAAGCATCTTGTGAGGAGGACGAGAGCATCATGGGCATAAATCTTGTCACTTCTGTCTAACATTCTCCTTAGGTCAGTGATTTTTGCCTCCAGGACCTCCTCCATTGTTTGCGGGCCTCTAAGTACACACACACACACACACACACACACACATATATATATATATATATATATATATATATATATATATATATATATATATATATATATATATATATAAAGTGAGTGAAGGTGGGGAGGAAGAGAGTGAGAGGCTGGTCATTAGGGTGGCCGATGTACGTTAATATGCGGAAACGAGTCTGGATTTTTCACCTTCAGTCAGAAACTTGGCTGTGAATATTTTTTATTAGAATTAATAGTAAGAGATAATTCGGAAAGTTCTAACTTCCTTCAACTACCAAACTTAGCTAAGGAATGCATAATTTCATCTCCACAGTGAGCGCTCAAAAATCGCGAGGCTAAGGACCGGTGTTGACTTGAAGAAAGATGCTCTTCTGAATGTTAATGTTGACTGTGTCCTCCACTCTCACGTCTCCTTACTCTCCCTTCCTCTCCCTCACACACTCCTCATTGCCTCTCACTCTCCCTCCCTCCCCTTAAACTCTCACTCTCCCTCCCTCCTCTTAAACTCTCACTCTCCCTCCCTCCTCTTAAACTCTCACTCTCCCTCCCTCCTCTTAAACTCTCACTCTCCCTCCCTCCCCTTAAACTCTCATCACTGTCTTCTTCTCTCCCCTTATCTCTCATCTCCCTACACTTTCCTATCTATCGGCCACATCTCCCTATCCCTCTCTCCTATTCTCCCTCATTCCTCCCCCTCTCCTCATCTTTCCTCACGCGAGCGTTCTCTCTCTCTCTCTCTCTCTCTCTCTCTCTCTCTCCCTCCAGCCACACGACCCGACTCGCTTCCAGTTGGACGAGCAAGTGTTCTTTGCCTTCTCGCAGACGTCCCTGCGGCGGCCTCTGCTCTTCTTGCGCCTTCTCCTTTGTCTTTGTTGCCGAGTCTGGCTGTCCTTGTTGGAGGAACGCCTTCCCCCTCTCTCCCTCCCTCTCCTCCTTCCCCCTCTCCTCCTTCCCCCTCTCCCTCCGTCTCCTCCTTCCCATTAAACCACTTGTCTGTTTTTCCGGGTTGGCCGAAGGACCTTGCAGGTAGCTGTGGTATGTCAGTCTTTGCTTGAGTTAATAGACCGTAGGGTGGTGGCTGTTAGTCGTGTCTGTCAGTGTGTCATAGTGGGAGATGGCGATAATGGCAGCTCCTGGTTATATATCAGTACTCTAGTTAAAGGTTTACATAGGGCAAAAATGTTCGTCACTCCTATCTTCCTACACACACACACAATATATATATATATATATATATATATATATATATATATATATATATATATATATATATATATATGTCGTACCTAGTAGCCAGAACGCACTTCTCGGCCTACTATTCAAGGCACGATTTGCCTAATAAGCCAAGTTTTCCTGAATTAATATATTTTCTCTAATTTTTTTCTTATGAAATGATAAAGCTACCCGTTTCATTATGTATGAGGTCAATTTTTTTTATTGGAATTAAAATTAACGTAGATATATGACCGAACCTAACCAACCCTACCTAACCTAACCTAACCTATCTTTATAGGTTAGGTTAGGTAGCGGAAAAAGATAGGTTAGGTTAGGTTAGGTAGGTTAGGTTGCCGAAAAACAATTAATTTAGGAAAACTTGGCTTATTAGGCAAATCAGGCCTTGCATAGTAGGCTGAGAAGTGCGTTCTGGCTACTAGGTACGACATATATATATATATATATATATATATATATATATATATATATATATATATATATATATATATATATATATATATATATATATATATATTGGAAGCAGACTTTTTAAACATGTTTCGTTGAAAAAACAGAAAGTTTCAGATTTATGATTCTGGCAGGAATCTTCTCGATATTCCTTATGTTTTTCTTCACTGAAGCAGGAAGATTAAAAATTAAATCTCCAAAGTGAATTTTGATTAATTGCGTCTGACGGCTAGTGATGTGTTTCGTAAGGTCTCTCCTCACATTCTCAAAGACAAAATCTTCTGTTTTAGCTCCTGACTATATCCTCTAATGGTGAGGTGGTAGGTGACATGGATGGATGACATACATGGGTTATTAATGGGGTCCCATATAATGGATCTAATGGGGATAGTAAAGTGAGTGAGTGACATGATGGCAGCTTATGGTCTTCTGGTTTCTTCTGTTCCTGTTGCAGGGTCATTCGGTCCTGCATTGGCCCGGGTCTTGAAGTGGGTAGAGTGTAACTGTGTGTTAACTGGTTATTGATTGCTGGCCTAAATTTCTTGATATGCAGCGCTTCACTGATGATTAATCTGCTATTGTCAATTGTATAGAATAATTGACAGACCAGACCGTCTTGGTCTGGAAGATGACAGAGTGTAGCTGGGTGTTGAGGCTTGGCTGAACTTGCTGGATGAGCGGCGCCTCGCCGGTGTCCAGTCTTCGGTCGTGACTGTACCTGTCCATTATTTTTGTGTTGGCAGAATAGTTCTGGTGATGATCTGGTTGAGTAGAGACTCTAATATGTTCCTTAGCGAAGCCTTGTTGCTTGTGTATTGCCAGGCAGCTTGAGAGAGATGTTGTTGTCTGGCTTTGTAATGAGATAATTGGAACGATCTAAATTTTTAGCGATTTTTTTTTCTAAAAAAAAAACGTGCCGGACCAACCGGGCTGTGGTGGGTATGTGGGCCTGCGGGCCGCTCCAAGCAACAGCCAGGTGGACGAAACTCTCACAAGTCAAGCCTGGCCTCAGGCCGGGCTTGGGGAGTAGAAGAACTCCCAGAACCCCATCAAGCAGGTATCAAGCAGGAGTTTCACATCGCCCACTTGGCATAGAAAACGTTTGTCTCTTTCAAGGCGCTTCGTTTAGTGTCGGGAGAGTTCTTCGTGACCATGATGGCGGTCTTCTTGCTCTTGAAGTATATCATTAGCACTGTCTTCAGGTTAGTGTTGGAGGGATAATGTCCTTCAGTGACTCTTTCTTCCGTTTTGTCGGTCGTAAAAAAGACATTCCTGTGGAATTTCTTTTAACAGCACAAGCGTCGTCGGAAGACCCAACATATGTTGGGTCTCATGTACACTTTGACTCATCTCGTCATCAAAGGGTAAAGCAACCTGTATTTTTTTTTTCGATGTTTCTGAGGGCTCTTAAGGCCATGTAGTCCTGAGCTTATAGATGATGAAATTAGTGCCATGTATGACTTAGGTTTCAATTTAAAATACCGTAAGTCATTTATTGATAAAGCTAGTCAAGTTGCTCGTAACACTTTCTTTAGTTAGTTATTAAGTGGTCCAAGGGCGCCTCTAGGTCCCCCAGGAGCACGGGTACTAGAGCTACTGCTCAAAGAATCTAGTATGCTTATTGCTTCAGATTTTCCACGAAGCACTTTAAAGTTAAATTATAAAAGTTACACATGTATCCCCCGGGCCCAGGGTGGGGTGGAGGGGGGGGGGGGGAAAGTTGTGGGCCGGGACATTTTTCTCACTTTTCGTAACTAACAGAATTCATTTGTTTTCCTCTGAACAAGTGGCCGCAATGTTCCCTGCAATAATTTGCATACGGCACAGAGGGCAAACTGGCAAAGGTTTACACCTATTATAGAAATGTGGGTGTAGTTATATGTGTGGGTCGAGTGCTAGCTCCTCAGCCCCGGCCTTGTCGCTACCTTACTCTCCTTCCTACCTTGTCATAATTCCGAGGATCAACGTCCTCACTGCCTATGAGCCAGACCCCCCCAACTAACCTATATTCGTCCTGTACCACAGACCATTCACCTTGCAAACTTTAGGCTATAGGCGCCCAAGTTAATATAGCATCATATTATTATGTCGTCCATTGAAAAACCTGATTAACATCAGATTTGGAGGTTTGCGGTGTCCTGTATATTGTCTACTCTCATGAATACCCTAGTTTGGTCAACACAAATATCATAGTGTCATCTGCAAATGATGATACAGTAGTATAGTTTGTATCCTTGTTTATGTCCGATGTGATGATATGAGTCATTGAATATAAGTGCATGTAAACACTGGTTTACATGCAATTTTATGAAGCTAATACGAGAGCTGATCAATACAATTCATTGTAATAAAGATTGTATAGGCGCATACAAGCGTGTATGTTTTTGGTGTATTGTTTAGGGTTAAACTTTCAAAGAGGTTGTTTGTTGTTCTTGTTACTAAGCTCTCTAACACAAACAAATATATACAAATTGATGTAGTTATTTTGTATTCAAATAAAATTAAGTGATATTACAGTTACAAGTTTCACGCCTTGGCCGGGAATCGAACCCGGCCAACGATACCCAAGCGCTGTCCACTCAGCCGCGAGGCCCCAATGTGTGTGTGTGCGTGTTAGAGAGAAATATATGTAGCAGGCATTATAGAGCAAAAATTGATTGATTAGAGAGGCGGGGACCAAGAGCTAACAGCATGATTCTGCAGTCACAAATAGTAAATACTTTGTGTATTTATTTTTTGTATAAACTATTGTATATAATATTTAGAATCTAGTTGTAAGTTATTTCAAAGCGTTATATGACAAAGAGTGCTGGGAAGACGGGACACCTCGAGCGTAGCTCTCATTCTGTAACTACACAATTACACACACACTACGGGGCCTCGTAGCCTGGTGGATAGCGCGCAGGACTCGTAATTCTGTGGCGCGGGTTCGATTCCCGCACGAGGCAGAAACAAATGGGCAAAGTTTCTTTCACCCTAAGTGCCCCTGTTACTTAGCAGTAAATAGGTACCTGGGAGTTAGTCAGCTGTAACGGGCTGCTTCCTGGGGTGTGTGTGTGTGGTGTGGGGAAAAAAAAAAAGTAGTTAGTAAACAGTTGATTGACAGTTGAGAGGCGGGCCGAAAGAGCAAAGCTCAACCCCCGCAAAAACACAACTAGTAAACACACACACACACACACACAAAGAGATGCCAGAGATATCATTTTTTCAGTCAATCTCTCAATAAGTAGAACAGGTTAGACATGGAAATCGTTAAGGCAAAATAAAGGCGCCAATAATCAAATAACGTTGGGAAGGCGAGGCTAGGAGTCTAGCTGGACCCCAGCAAGGACACGTAGACGAGTACAGAGTCGCGTGCCGGCACCAGAGGGAGCTAGGAGGGCGCCGTGGCGGAGAAGAGGCCCATGCAGTGGACCTCATTAAGACCTCGGGGGCGGGGGCCGTCGCCTTGAGCCAAGCCACAAACTGGCGGGAATTCCTGGTTGACGCGTCGCGCTCCTCGCCCGCCACTCCGAATTAAACGACCTGATCCAATCGTTTTATTGTCTCGTTTGCATTCCTTATCGAAAGTGTTACAGATGCGATATTGCAAGCCAGCGGGAATATTGCAACGAGTTAGAGGTGCTAGGAGTGTACCCTCTGATTTATTTGGGCTCTAATTGCAGAGACCCCAGTCACTGCACCCCTCCTCAGACCCCACCCCCCACCCCGGTGCTGCTACTGCAGCGTGTGTGCTGGGGGGGTTGCGGGGAGGGAGGGGGCGAGGCAAGGATTGGGTGTAGGGAAGACATGAGGGAGGAGATAAAGGGAGGGGAAGAATGGGGGAGAGAAGAGAAGAGAAGAGAAGACCAGTGTTGTTCTAGAAAAGAGGAAAAAGAGAGAGAATGGAAAGAATAAATAAGATTCCAGTGAATGGTAATTGAATAAAGAATATTCCAGAAAAAAGAGAACTACGAAGCAGAGACAAGAATAACGTGAGATTACGAATACTAAGGGACGCCGTGAAGAGAGGAGGAGAAGAGACAAAGAACCACCAAAACATGAAGAGATCATATGAAGGAGAGCA
>NC_091189.1:5570620-5595620 GCF_040958095.1 Procambarus clarkii
TGCTGCTGCTGTCATGGTCGGTATTGTCAATACTGCTCTTAGTTTACTGTAACTGTTGGCTGACGGTATTACAGCTGCTTCAGTCTCACTGCTGGCAGTGCCAACACTTTCCCCACATGTTGTTGTCATTGTTAATGCAATCATTATACCTGATATTTCGACTTGAATTTCTGCTGGTGCTACTGCTGCCCATGCTTTTGTTGCTGTTGCTGTTGCTACTGCTGCCTTCACTGTCGTTGTTACTGCTGCCCTCACTGTCATTGTTACTGCTGCCCTCACTGTCGTTGTTACTGCTGCCCTCACTGTCGTTGTTACTGCTGCTCTCACTGTCGTTGTTACTGCTGCCCTCACTGTCGTTGTTACTGCTGCCCTCACTGTCATTGTTACTGCTGCCCTCACTGTCGTTGTTACTGCTGCCCTCACTGTCGTTGTTACTGCTGCCCTCACTGTCGTTGTTACTGCTGCCCTCACTGTCGTTGTTACTGCTGCCCTCACTGTCGTTGTTACTGCTGCCCTCACTGTCGTTGTTACTGCTGCCCTCACTGTCGTTGTTACTGCTGCCCTCACTGTCGTTGTTACTGCTGCCCTCACTGTCAGTTGTTACTGCTGCCCTCACTGTCGTTGTTACTGCTGCCCTCACTGTCGTTGTTACTGCTGCCCTCACTGTCGTTGTTACTGCTGCCCTCACTGTCGTTGTTACTGCTGCCCTCACTGTCGTTGTTACTGCTGCCCTCACTGTCGTTGTTACTGCTGCCCTCACTGTCGTTGTTACTGCTGCCCTCACTGTCGTTGTTACTGCTGCCCTCACTGTCGTTGTTACTGCTGCCCTCACCGCTGTTGCAGACACCAGTACCAGTGCCCGTTGCTGTCAGCAGTGTTAGTGTTGCTTCAGCAAGTGTCATTCCCCGACATGTGCAAGGCTCAGAATTGATTATTCTGTGCCCTGACATCCCGTCTCGGCCTCTCTATTAGCGTGTTTGTCTGACTGTCTCTCTCTCTGCGTGTCTACTGGCCTGCCTGTTACAATGTCTGTATGTTCGTTACCTTGCGTTGGTTTCGAGGATCAACGTCCCCCGCGGCCCGGTCTTGGACTAGGCCTCCTGGTTGGTGGTCTGGTCAAACCAGGCTGTTATTCGCAGCTGCTCGCAGCCTGACACGTGAATCACAGCCCGATTAATGAGGCATCTTTTGGAGATGTTTATAGAGTTTCTCTTTTGAACACAGAGAACGGACAATTATGTGCCTTTGTTTGGAGGGAGACTGTTGAAAAATCTTCGGAATCTTGATATTGACAGAATTCTCTTTCATCGTACTTATTGCATCCAATGCTTTTCAACAGGGCTGTTTTGCACATCCTGCCATGCCTCTTGGTCTCATGCGGTGTCATTTGCGTGCTCAGATTTGGAACTAATCTCTCAAACGATTTCCAAATTTAAATTATTATATATCGCTTGCGCTTTAGGGAATACAGATTTAAATTTTTTTAAGCGGTCCCAATAATTTAGACGTTTTGTTGAGTAGATTCGGATAGTAAAAGATCTTTGCATGTTCTCCATGTCAGCAATTTCTCCAGCTGTGGATGGCGCTAGTTAATGTGCAACAAGTATTCCATCCTAGAGAGCACTAATGGCTTGACAATATCATTATTGGTCCGGCATCTCTTGTTTGTAAGGTTCTTGCTATCCAACCTGTCATTTTCTTGCAGTTGAGACAGGTATTTTATTGTGTTCTCTAAAGGTAAAGTCTTCCGAAATGATTACTCTCAAGTCATTTATAATGCCTTTACGTTTTATAGTGTGAATTGGCTGCGTTTTATATGTGGTTTCCGTTTTGATATTTTCTTTCTTCCGTTGGGCAGGAGCTGGAACTATTAGGAACTATTAGGAACTATTAGGAACTATTAGGAACTATTAGGAACTATTAGGAACTATTAGGAACTATTAGGAACTCTTCATTAAACACAATGTTACTTTCTCTGGCCCATTGAAAGATCTGATTTACATCAGTTATCAGTTTAGGTGGTTTGCTGTGTCTTCTGTAGTGTCTACTCTCATAAAACCACCTTCCTCACCCTTCACTGGTATTTAGCGAGATTGGAAATTAGTGCAATTTGCCATTTCATGTAAAGGGGGGGGGGATGGGGAAGGGAGGGGGGGGTCATGGGGCTTCGATCTCCACCCACCTATGAACATCCTTGCACAGAGACTAGTCACCTTGCAAAGTTTTGGAAGGCTCTCCCAAAGCGTCTCGACCCCATCATTGATCAAACAGACATTCTCTTTTACAGACATATCTATATATATATATATATATATATATATATATATATATATATATATATATATATATGTGTGTGTGTGTGTGTGTGTGTGTGTGTGTGTGTGTGTGTGTGTGTGTGTGTGTGTGTGTGTGTGGTATATACGTATTTACTGCTAGGTAAATAGAGGCATCAGATGAAAGGAAACATGCCCAACCTTTTCTGCCCTGCTCGGGGATCGAACCTGGGATGCCCGATTGTGAGTGGAGAACGTAGTCGTATCCCACTGCCATTAACACCTGTAACGGTTGGTACTACAGCTGCAACAGTTAATTGCCACAGTTACAACGGCTACAACAGCTGCAACGGTTGCTACAGTTGTGCACGTGCAGCTGTGAGTTACGCAGCTGCTGCTGCTGCTGCCTCTGCTGCTGTAAATATTATCATTGTTGATTTGCTGTTAAAGCTTGACACACTACTGCTGCAGGTGTTAGTGCTGCTGCAGGTATTAGTGCTGCTGCTGCAGGTGTTACATCCATCCTAACTCCCCAACATACAGAGTAGGTACGTATATGTATCTCCCCCCCCCACCCACACACCCACCCACACGGAGAAGGGTTGGAGATGTGTAAGAAAGGGCAAGAGGGGGAAAAGAGGGGGGGAAGAGGGGGGGGAGAGGGGGGGGAGAAGGGGGGTAGAGCTGCAAGACATACAAAGCGACCCCCCTCCCCCTCCCCCCCCCAGGTTATTGCACCAATAGATCAGTTTAGTGTCGTTTAACTCCGTTACTCTCGCGGACGTCTGCGAGGATCACGCTAACTCCTCAAGACGAACGGCCAGACCGACTCTTAACAAGGCAACTGAACAAAAGAAACCGAAATGTAACGCAAAATGCGTAAAAAAAGCAATTAAACAAAATATAACAAAATCAGACCTAAATTAAAAATCTATGTATGTTAAATGAATTTCTATGTTAGCTAAAAAACATTAACATATACAAATCCGAATTATATTTATTCATTAAAGGAAAAATGACAATTAAAAAAAAATTAAAAAAAACTATATCAGAAAAAAAAAAAAAATTATATCAGAAACTTAAACATAGACACAATAAAAGATAAAGATGTATGCGCAAGAAATGAATAATACCAAAAATACTTAATAACAAACTTCAAAGACGACGACAATTAGTGTATGAACAACTGAGTCGACGACCCTCAACTGTTCAACTCGGGTTTCATTCTAAAGATCGAGATACTCTCTAAAATGTTAAGTTCAAGGCGAGGGGAGGGAGGGAATTATCAGGGGGGGGGGGGGGAAAGGTGCCAAGCCATTATGACTATATAGCACTGAGAAGGGGTCAGGATAAGGAGTTGGGATGGGACGGTGGGGTAAGGAATGGTGCCCAACCACTTGTGGACGGTCGGGGATTGAACGCCGACCTGCATCAAGCGAGGCCGGTGTAGATTAAAGGGTGGCCTTTATTCTCACTGTGATTAATAGCTGTGATTAATAACACACACACACACACACACACACACACACACACACACACACACACACACACACACACACACACACACACACACACACACACACACAAGACTCGACCTAGTCTTCACTCTGAACGACTCCGACATAAGAGAAATCGGTTTTGAGGACCCAGTAGGAATGAGCGACCACAGTGTACTGGTGTTTGAGTACTTGATTGAAGAAGGGTTATTGAACTCGAGGAGGGATACCGAAACCAAAAGGTTAGCATACCGAAAGGGAAACTATGAGGGGATAAGAAAATGCCTAACAGATATAGCATGGGAAACAGAGCTCAGGGGAAAGACGGCCCAAGATATGATGGATTACATCACGCAGAAGTGCAAGGACGCAGCGAACAAGTTTGTCCCAGTCCAAAAGGAAAACAGAGAAATGAAGATGAGAAACCCATGGTTTAATCAAAGATGTAGGCTAGCTAAGCAGCAAAGTAAAAGGGCATGGAGAAACTATAGGAATAACAGGACACTGGAGAGCAGAGAAAGATACCAGAATGCCAGGAATGAATATGTCAGGATGAGAAGAGAGGCAGAAAGACAATACGAAAATTACATCGCAAGCAAGGCAAAGACTCAGCCTAAATTGTTGCATAGCCACATTAGGAGAAAAACAACAGTAAAGGAACAGGTTATGAGATTAAGGATAGGGGCGGAAGGATTCACTACAAATGACAAGGAAGTGTGTGAGGAATTGAATAAGAAATTCCAGGAGGTCTTCACCTTAGAACAAGGAGAAATTCCAGAGGTAAGTGAGGGAATAGCTAACCAGAAACCACTGGAAGAGTTTGAGATTACCAGGGGGGAAGTAAGGAAGTGTTTACTAGAGTTGGACGTGACAAAGGCTATAGGCCCAGATGGAATCTCCCCTTGGGTTCTAAAGGAAGGAGCAAGAGAACTGAGCCTACCACTCTCCATAGTGTATAACAAATCACTGGCAACAGGGGAACTGCCAGATATTTGGAAAGCAGCTAACGTAGTCCCGATATACAAGAAAGGGGATAGACAGGAGGCACTGAACTACAGGCCAGTGTCCCTAACCTGCATACCATGCAAGCTGATGGAGAAGATTGTGCGAAAAAAACTAGTGGAGCATCTGGAGCGAAGGAACTTTGTAACACAGCATCAACATGGGTTCAGGGATGGCAGGTCCTGCCTCACAGGGTTACTTGAATTCTACGACCAGGCAACAAAAATAAGGCAAGAAAGAGAAGGGTGGGCAGACTGCATATTTTTGGATTGTCAGAAAGCCTTTGATACAGTGCCACACAAGAGGCTAGTGCGAAAGTTGGAGATGCAGGCTGGAGTGAGAGGGAAGGTACTCCGGTGGATAGAGGAATACCTAAGCAACAGGAGACAGCGAGTCTGTGTGAGGGGGTGAGGTCTCAGATTGGCGAGACGTCACAAGTGGAGTCCCGCAGGGGTCAGTCCTTGGACCTATACTGTTTCTGGTATATGTAAATGATCTCCCAGAGGGTATAGATTCGTTCCTCTCAATGTTTGCCGACGATGCAAAAATTATGAGGAGGATTGAAACAGAGGATGATAGTAGGAGGCTACAAGATGACCTGGATAGACTGAGTGAATGGTCCAACAAATGGCTGTTGAAGTTCAACCCGAGTAAATGCAAAGTAATGAAACTAGGAAGTGGAAACAGGAGGCCAGGCACAGGATACAGAATAGGAGATGAAGTACTTAATGAAACAGACAGAGAGAAAGATCTAGGAGTTGATATCACACCAAACCTGTCTCCTGAAGCCCACATAAAGAGAATAACGTCTGCGGCATATGCGAGGCTGGCTAACATCAGAACGGCGTTCAGGAACCTGTGTAAGGAATCATTCAGAATCTTGTACACCACATATGTAAGACCAATCCTGGAGTATGCGGCCCCAGCATGGAGCCCGTACCTTGTCAAGCACAAGACGAAGCTGGAAAAAGTCCAAAGGTATGCTACTAGACTAGTCCCAGAACTAAGAGGCATGAGTTATGAGGAAAGGCTGCGGGAAATGCACCTCACGACACTGGAAGACAGAAGAGTAAGGGGTGACATGATCACAACCTACAAAATCCTCAGGGGAATCGACCGGGTAAACAAGGATGAACTATTCAACACTGGTGGGACGCGAACAAGGGGACACAGGTGGAAGCTGAGTACCCAAATGAGCCACAGAGACGTTAGAAAGAACTTTTTCAGTGTCAGAGTAGTTAGTAAATGGAATGCATTAGGAAGTGATGTGGTGGAGGCTGACTCCATACACAGTTTCAAATGTAGATATGATAGAGCCCAATAGGCTCAGGAATCTGTACACCAGTTGATTGACGGTTGAGAGGCGGGACCAAAGAGCCAGAGCTCAACCCCCGCAAGCACAATTAGGTGAGTACACACACGCATGCACACACACACACACACACGCATGCACACACACACACACACACACACACACACACACACACACACACACACACACACACACACACACACACACACACACACACACTGTTTCTATACTGTTTCTGGTATATGTAAATGATCTCCCAGAGGGTATAGATTCGTTCCTCTCAATGTTTGCCGACGATGCAAAAATTATGAGGAGGATTGAAACAGGATGATAGTAGGAGGCTACAAGATGACCTGAATAGACTGAGTGAATGGTCCAACAAATGGCTCTTGAAGTAAATGCATTTACCCGAGTAAATGCAAAGTAATGAAACTAGGCAGTGGAAACAGGAGGCCAGGCACAGGATACAGAATAGGAGATGAAGTACTTAATGAAACAGACAGAGAGAAAGATCTAGGAGTTGATATCACACCAAACCTGTCTCCTGAAGCCCACATAAAGAGAATAACGTCTGCGGCATATGCGAGGCTGGCTAACATCAGAACGGCGTTCAGGAACCTGTGTAAGGAATCATTCAGAATCTTGTACACCACATATGTAAGACCAATCCTGGAGTATGCGGCCCCAGCATGGAGCTCGTACCTTGTCAAGCACAAGACGAAGCTGGAAAAAGTCCAAAGGTATGCTACTAGACTAGTCCCAGAACTAAGAGGCATGAATTATGAGGAAAGGCTGCGGGAAATGCACCTTACGACACTGGAAGACAGAAGAGTAAGGGGGGACATGATCACAACCTACAAAATCCTCAGGGGAATCGACCGGGTAAACAAGGATGAACTATTCAACACTGGTGGGACGCGAACAAGGGGACATAGGTGGAAGCTGAGTACCCAAATGAGCCACAGAGACGTTAGAAAGAACTTTTTCTGTGTCAGAGTAGTTAGTAAATGGAATGCATTAGGAAGTGATGTGGTGGAGGCTGACTCCATACACAGTTTCAAATGTAGATATGATAGAGCCCAATAGGCTCAGGAATCTGTACACCAGTTGATTGACGGTTGAGAGGCGGGTCCAAAGAGCCAGAGCTCAACCCCCGCAAGCACAATTAGGTGAGTACACACACACACATGTGGAGAAAACATGGAAAGCAAAGTTAGTAGACGTTATAGACAGGAATTTCCTAACACAACATGTGAAGGAAGACACAAGGAAAAGAGGAGGCGGTACACCGAGCTTATTAGACCTAATTTTCACCCAGAACGCAGAAAACATTGAGAATTTGGAACATGAAATACTTCTAGGGCCCCAGTGACCATTGTGTCCTAGCATTTGACTACATGGGGGAACTCAAACTTGTGACCAAAGGACAAGAGGTCTGGGAAAGGAGAGTTCACTACAGGAAAGGGGACTATAGGAGGATAAGGAACTATCTGGGAGAAGTGCAGTGGGAGGAAGAAATTAGAGGAAAAACAGTTCAAGATATGATGGACCTAGTCATGCGGAAATGCCAGGAGGCCAAAGAGAAATTTATTCCAACAGCAAAGGAAAAAGTTAGAAGGAATATAATATCCCATGGTATAATAGACAGTGTCAAGAACCAAAAATGAGAAGCAGGAGGGAGAGGATGAAGTATAGAAGACAAAGGACAGAGGACAACAGGATTAGATGTAACAGAGCTAGGAACGACTACATTAACATAAGAAGAGTACGTTATCGAAGTGAGAACGATATTGCGATCGAAGCGAAAAAGCAACCTAAGTTACTACACAGTCATATAAGAAGAAAAATGTCGGTGAACGACCAAGTGACAAGACTAAGGAAAGCAGAGGGGGCATATACTGAAAGTGACAAGGAAATCTGCGAGGCACTGAATGCCAGTTTCCATGGAGTGTTCACTACCGAGCCTGAGCAGCTCCCATTGTTGGAAGGGGTTACCCTAGATGAAAGACTTTATCAGATATAGAGGTGATAGCAGAGGAGGTAATGAAACAGCTGACAACACTGGATGCAACTAAAGTTGGACCAGACAAAGTATCACCGTGGATACTAAAAGAGGCAGAGCAGGTCCTCAGCGTGCCTCTGGCAAGGATTTTTATTGAGAAACGTATGTCGGGAGAATTGCTCAGTTGCCGGAAGAAGGTAAATGTCATACCAATTTTCAATAAAGGGGATAGGGAGGGGCAATTAACTACAGACCTGTATCACTGACAAGCATCCCCTGCAAAATACTTGAAAGAATATTGACCAGACCACACACTAGAAATTGAAGGGACGACGACGTTTCGGTCCGTCCTGGACCATTCTCAAGTCGATGTCGATCGACTTGAGAATGGTCCAGGACGGACCGAAACGTCGTCGTCCCTTCAATTTCTAGTGTGTGGTCTGGTCAACATACTTCAGCCACGTTATTGTGACTCATCGCCTGCACTTGAAAGAATAATTAGGCTAAGATTTGTTGCACACCAAGAGAACGTTAGGTTTGTAAACAAACATTAACGTGGGTTCTGGAAAGGAGAATCATACCTAACAAATCTTTTGAAATTCTATGATAAAATAACGAGAATAAGGCAGGACAGAGAAGGATAGGCACACTGCATATTTCTGTACTGCCAAAAAGCCTTTGATATAGTAGCGCACATGAGATTGCTATTCAAACTGGAGAGGCAGGCGGGAGTAAGCGGAAAGGCCCTAGCATGAGTAAGGAGCTACCTAACAAGAAGGAGCCAGAGATTTACGGTAAGGGAAGAGAAGTCGGACTGGCGAACAGTAACGAGCGGAGTACCTCAAGGATTGGTGCTGGGACCAATTCTATTTCTAATATACGCTAATGACATGTTTACAGGAGTAGAATCCTGCATGTTGATGTTCGCGGGTGACGCAAAGTTGATGAGAAGAGTTGTGACAGATGAGGATTGTAGGATCCTCCAAGAGGACTTGAACAGGTTGCAGAGATGGCCAGAGAAATGGTTACCGGAGTTCAACATGAGCAATTGTGAAGTTATGGAAATGGCATCAGGTGATAGGAGACCAAAGGGACAGTACACAATGAAGGGGAACTGCCTACCTGTGACGACGCTAGAAAGAAACCTGGGCGTGGACGAAAACACCTAATCTATCTTCCGAGGCACATATAAATAGGATAACGACAGCAGTGTACTCTACACTGGCAAAAGTTAGAACATCATTCAGGAACCTAAGTAAGGAGGCATTTAGGGCGATTTACACTGCCTACGTGAGGCCAGTCTTAAGAGTATGCCGCGCCATTATGGAGTCCCCACCTGAAGAATCACATAAGAAAACTATAAAAGGTTCAGAAGTTTGCGACGAGGCTCGTCCCAGAGTTACGAGGGATGGAGTATGAAGAGCGCCTGAAGGAACCGATCCTTACGACACTAGAAAAACAAGGAGAGGGGGGATATGATTGGAACATATAAAATACTTAGGGGGGATTGACAGAGTGGAAATAGACGAAATGTTCACACGGAATAGTAACAGAACGAGGGGACATGGGTGGAAGCTGGAAACTCAGATGAGTCACAGAGATGTTAGGAAGTTTTCTTATAACATGAGAGTAGTGGAAAATTGGAATGCACTTAAGGAGCAGGTTGTGAAAGCAAACTCTATTCATAAATTTTCAAACTAGATATGATAGGGGAAAATAGGACCTGAGTCATTGCTGTAAACAACCGATGATTAGAGAGGCGGGATCCACGAGTCAATGCTCGATCCTGCAAGCACAAATAGTTAAGCACACACACACATACACACACGGGGTAAGGGTGGGGGGGGGGGAAGGAACTTAGTGCCGTCACTAGCATCCCCAAGAGAGCAATACAGTAAACCTCGGAGCAAGTAAAGCTTGCTGCAAGACTCACAAGACAACCATCTTGTAAATTCAGTAAGCAGGCAGCTCCAAGATTTCCCTCGTCCCGCAATCTGTGGAAAACGCAGCCTGCTCAGCCTCGCGAAATTCTCTCCCTGAAGAACACAAGAATAATGGGTTTTGTTTGAGAAGATCCTCTTAGGTGTCGTCGTGGTCACATCTTGGAGGACGGTGTTCCTTAAACCTGTTTCTTGACCATTTACCCCGGAGGTCAGTATAGGTGAGTGTGACGACCCCGCGCTCCTCTGCGCCTCCACCTGGGCGTTCCTGATGGATAGTTCCTGATGGATAGTTCCTGATGGATAGTTCCTGATGGATAGTTCCTGATGGATAGTTCCTGATGGATAGTTCCTGATGGATAGTTCCTAATGGATAGTTCCTGATGGATAGTTCCTGATGGATAGTTCCTGATGGATAGTTCCTGATGGATAGTTCCTGATGGATAGTTCCTGATGGATAGTTCCTAATGGATAGTTCCTAATGGATAGTTCCTAATGGATAGTTCCTGATGGATAGTTCCTAATGGATAGTTCCTAATGGATAGTTCCTGATGGATAGTTTCTGATGGATAGTTCCTGATGGATAGTTTCTGATGGATAGTTCCTGATGGATAGTTCCTAATGGATAGTTCCTAATGTATAGTTCCTAATGGATAGTTCCTGATGGATAGTTCCTAATGGATAGTTCCTAATGGATAGTTCCTGATGGATAGTTTCTGATGGATAGTTTCTGATGGATAGTTCCTAATGGATAGTTCCTAATGGATAGTTCCTGATGGATAGTTCCTGATGGATAGCTCCTAATGGATAGTTCATGATGGATAGTTCCTGATGGATAGTTCCTGATGGATAGTTCCTAATGGATAGTTCCTAAACTATCACAATAATCCCCCTCTACCTCCTCCACCGTCAGGATGTGTACCTCCACCTCCTGCACCGTCAGGATAATTATCAAAAGACGGTGGTAATTAATCCAGCAAGCCATGGGCACAATCACTGCCGCGTGCACTATCAACTGTCACTGTCATGAACACAGTCACTGCTCCAACAATTGCAATGTTCAGGACAATAACTGTCAACATAGTCTGAAAGTGTCTCGTTGTTTTCACGTTCAGATCATTCCTCCAGTGTCTTCAAACGCTCCCACCAACACAGTTTTAACCTGTCGCCATTTTCAAGTCAAAGTGCAACTTTAGTCGTTTCCAGCAAACTGCAACTTTAATCGTTTCCAGTAAACTGCCACTTTAATCGTTTCCAGTAAACTGCAACTTTAATCGTTTCCAGTAAACTGCAACTTTAATCGTTTCCAGTAAACTACAACTTTAATCGTTTCCAGTAAACTGCAACTTTAATCGTTTCCAGTAAACTACAACTTTAATCGTTTCCAGTAAACTGCAACTTTAATCGTTTCCAGTAAACTACAACTTTAATCGTTTCCAGTAAACTGCCACTTTAATCGTTTCCAGTAAACTACAACTTTAATCGTTTTCAGTAAACTGCCACTTTAATCGTTTCCAGTAAACTACAACTTTAATCGTTTCCAGTAAACTACAACTTTAATCGTTTCCAGTAAACTGCCACTTTAATCGTTTCCAGTAAACTACAACTTTAATCGTTTCCAGTAAACTGCCACTTTAATCGTTTCCAGTAAACTGCCACTTTAATCGTTTCCAATAAACTGCCACTTTAATAGTTTCCAGTAAACTACAACTTTAATCGTTTCCAGTAAACTGCCACTTTAATCGTTTCCAGTAAACTGCCACTTTAATCGTTTCCAGTAAACTGCCACTTTAATCGTTTCCAGTAAACTGCCACTTTAATCGTTTCCAGTAAACTGCCACTTTAATCGTTTCCAGTAAACTACAACTTTAATCGTTTCCAGTAAACTGCAACTTTAATCGTTTCCAGTAAACTGCAACTTTAATCGTTTCCACCTATACGCTTGAAGTTGACGACAAGTTGATAACATGGTGACAACCCAGCAACACTGACAACACCTCACTCAAGTCAAGTCGATTAACTGTTGTAACTGAAAGTCCGGTTAAAATATCATATCTGGCGGTCCGGTTAAGGGTCCACTCCGTAAGATAAAGACAAAACGATTATCAATATTTATCATTATCTCATTAATCATATTTGTGACTGTCCTGAAGTGCAGTGAAGAGAATTTACAATTATAATTACTTTACCGCGGCAACGGGAGTCAAGAAGAAAACGGGGGTTGGGAAGTATTCCGTTTTCCACGCTTAATGCACCTCGATATGGACGCTATTCAGACGCTGCAGCGTTTTCTGCAGCCCCCATTTTCTGACAAATGAGCATCGGTCTGGCAAAGTTAAATGGGGGGTTTTCTCCGGCGTCAGAACCAATCGTTAGACCCCATGTAATTGTATCTTTTACCGTAATTGTTACGGTGTGGTTGATAGCGTAAGAATTGTAGTGTGTTGACAGGTTGTATAGTTAGGTAAACCAGTTTATAAATTTATAGTAAACCGTTTATCAGAATACCGAAGGTTTAGAGAGCTGCTGAATACATCATAGCGCTCTCTTGATTTGTCATAGTGGTCTAATATGCCCCATCCCACACCACCCACCTATCCTAACCAACCTATTCATAGAAAACGTGAATGTTTGTGAAGAGCTTTATTCATGGTACCCCTTAATTTGTACGTAGGGGACCTTAGCGTTCAAAATTAGACATATTAGTTTAGAGGGCAGGTGCTGTACAACCAGGAAAAATGGCTGGTAGAATAATGGTAGAAACCAACTACTACTAACAACCAGCTACTACTACATTTAACCATTATCTACCAGCCAGGTAGATAATGAGATAATTCAAAACAGGGGATATCTCACTGATAATGGTACTCTTCTGGTCACTCGAAGTGAATGATGCTAAGTTCTCATGTCTCATTTCAAGGCAGGCGAGGTGGTACAACTAGAAAATAAGCCTGAGCAGAACTACTGTAACCACCGCAATAGGGAGCCGGTCGGCCGAGCGGACAGCACGGTGGATTTGTGATCCTGTGGTCCCGGGGTCGATCCCGGGCGCCGGTGAGAAACAATGGGCAAAGTTTCTTTCACCCTATGTCCCTGTTACCTAGCAGTAAAATAGGTACCTGGGTGTTAGTCAGCTGTCATGGGCTGCTTCCTGGGGGTGGAGGCCTGGTCGAGGACCGGGCCGCGGGACACTAAAGCCCCGAAATCATCTCAAGATAACTCAAGATAACCGTTTGCTTAAATTATAGACGAGATCTGCCTCATAATTTACATTGGAGGATTGTCTCCCAAACCTGCACAGAACAGTTACAATAAACTAGGTTATCTTGAGGTTATCTTGAGATGATTTCGGGGCTTTAGTGTCCCCGCGGCCCGGTCCTCGACCAGGCCTCCACCCCCAGGAAGCAGCCCGTGACAGCTGACTAACTCCCAGGTACCTATTTACTGCTAGGTAACAGGGGCATTCAGGTAGGGGTGAGAAACACTGTAGGAAGTGTTAGTTAAACAGAAATAACTCTATAGGAGTGCATGTGTGCGCGCAGGCTAGTTCCAGTGAGTGAGTGAGTGAGTGAGTGAGTGAGTGAGTGAGTGAGTGAGTGAGTGAGTGAGTGAGTGAGTGAGTGAGTGAGTGAGTGATGACAGTCCTGCCTCCCACGGGGCCTGGCCGGATACTAAACTGCTCCACCTATGAATATACTGCTTTAAAACGCTAAAATATAGTCTAACAAATTGTCACCACAGCTGGGGGGGGGGGGATAGCCAAAATATTGGGACACAAAATGTATCCCTATTACAAAATGCATTAGGGATATTTTGCATAGCGTTTAATGCTACATATTAAATTTCAATTACAGCAACACAATACAGGGAAGTGTGAGAGCAACGTGTCGTAGTGAGTGAGAGTGTGTTGTCAAGAGTAAAACACGAGAAATGCTTTATCTGGTGTGACCCGTAGCTCAGTCATGGGTTAGTGGTCCACAGCTCAGTTATGGGTTAGTGGTCCACAGCTCAGTTATGGGTTAGTGGTCCATAGCTCAGTCATGGGTTAGTGGTTCACAGCTCAGTTATGGGTTAGTGGTCCACAGCTCAGTCATGGGTTAGTGGTCCACAGCTCAGTCATGGGTTAGTGGTCCACAGCTCAGTTATGGGTTAGTGGTCCACAGCTCAGTTATGGGTTAGTGGTCCACAGCTCAGTCATGGGTTAGTGGTCCACAGCTCAATTATGGGTTAGTGGTCCACAGCTCAGTCATGGGTTAGTGGTCCACAGCTCAGTCATGGGTTAGTGGTCCACAGCTCAGTCATGGGTTAGTGGTCCACAGCTCAATTATGGGTTAGTGGTCCACAGCTCAGTCATGGGTTAGTGGTCCACAGCTCAGTCATGGGTTAGTGGTCCACAGCTCAGTCATGGGTTAGTTTCTTGGATATTATCTTGTGTGTTTACCTAGATTTACCTACAGAGTCGAGTTACGGTTCCCAAGCCCCGCCTTCCGAATGTTATAAAGTCTAACGGTTTCTTTTTTGTTATTTATAATTGTGATCGTCGACTCATTTGTGACTAGTTCATATCTTTCTGTTGTTGAAGATATTTGTCTTCATTGTAGCTTATTCTTAGGATCTTTTATGTCGTTAACATGTACCCATGTCACTGCTCTTCCCCTGAGTGGTAATGTCCTGTTGTCCAAGATTTTTCTTTTAGCTGAAATTCCCTCATCTCAGGAACAAGTTTTGTCACAAATCAGTATTTCAAGTTCCATAATCTCAATTTTTTCCCATTCTTTATGTGTGTATGTGTGTGTGTGTGTGTGTGTGTGTGTGTGTGTGTGTGTGTGTGTGTGTGTGTGTGTGTGTGTGTGTGTGTGTGTGTGTGTGTGTGTGTGTGTGTGTGTGTGTGTGTGTGTGTGTGTGTGTGTGTGTGTGTGTGTCAAAATATTTTTGATAACACTATGCATATTTTTCTCTAAAGTCATATGCTTATTTCAGATATTTGTGAAGGAACAACAGAACCTCAAACAGGCAAGTGGTTGTTTCCCAGTGTGTATCACTTGGGCTGGACGGTAGAGCGACGGTCCCGCTTCATGCAGGTCGGCGTTCAATCCCCGACCGTCCAAGTGTTTGGGCACCATTCCGTCCCCTCCGTTCCATCCCAAATTCGTATCCTGATGATCCCTTCCCAGTGCTATACAGTCGTAATGGCTTGGCGCGTTCCCCTGACAGTTCCATTCCCTCTTCCCAGTGTATCTATACTGGGGGGTTGCTGGGTGGTGCCGGGCCCAGGAGCCACAGTACACAAATTCTGCTTCATTATTTCTTTTAGATAGAGTTTCATTTATTCAATGAGGCTTCGAAACTTCACAATCCAGGTTTATTATTATCATAAGCCACCTCGTAGTGCTTCGCAGTTCATAAACTCTTATTCAAGTGTAAACAAAGTCGTCATGACTGAGGAAAGATGTACGGGTTTCGTAAGTGGTTGTGTAAAATTCTTTATGAATCTTGGCCACTAATCTGGAGCCTACGCATTCGTAAAACCTTTCTATGTCCAACCAGTTCTTTCGAATTGCCACTCCGTAAGAAATTCAACTGTTTTGCCTAACTAGAAACGTACGAACCGAATCAACCCACCTGACCTATCCAGACCGATGCATAGGAAACGTTAATATTACAGTGCTTTAGGTTTGAATAATACGTCTCATTTTGATTGGATGAGGCTGCTGTTTTGTTATTGGTGGGTTCCGTTTTCTCATTTTAGGCTAAACTATCACAATTTATTTTTAACTATAACTCTCTTGACCGCGCGGCCGCTTACATGCTTCTTGGCTTCTCTGTTTAATTAATAACGCTTTTAAACGCTGAATGATTCATCTTATTACGTTATTGAAGACCCAGTTATGTCAATTATTGACTTAGCTCCAAGGGCGGCGGTCGTTCACCATCTTGAAAAGTGAAATAGGGATCTTTTAACTTTTCCATATGAGCCAAGCCCTAAATGGTCTTCAGGGTTTGAGATTACATTTCTCCTCCGGACACGTGAAGGCTTTGTTATCTATGTTGGATAGATCTGGAAACTACTAATTGTATAATTTACTTAAGAGATTGACTATTATGTGGAGATACGCAAGACTGCGGACAACTGCCTTCAAATTTCTTGATAAAACTTTCGCAGACTCTCTGGACGTTCCTGGGGATTGAGGTGGGTTGGAGGGTACAGTTGGAGGGTACAGTTGGAGGGTACAGTTGGAGGGTACAGTTGGAGGGTACAGTTGGAGGGTACAGTTGGAGGGTACAGTTGGGGGGTACAGTTGGAGGGTACAGTTGGAGGGTACAGTTGGAGGGTACAGTTGAAGGGTACAGTTGGAGGGTACAGTTGGAGGGTACAGTTGGAGGGTACAGTTGGAGGGTACAGTTGGAGGGTACAGTTGAAGGGTACAGTTGGAGGGGTACAGTTGGAGGGTACAGTTGGAGGGTACAGTTGGAGGGTACAGTTGGAGGGTACAGTTGAAGGGTACAGTTGGAGGGTACAGTTGAAGGGTACAGTTGGAGGGTACAGTTGGAGGGTACAGTTGGAGGGTACAGTTGGAGGGTACAGTTGGAGGGTACAGTTGGAGGGTACAGTTGAAGGGTACAGTTGGAGGGTACAATTGGAGGGTACAGTTGGAGGGTACAGTTGGAGGGTACAGTTGGAGGGTACAGTTGGAGGGTACAGTTGGAGGGTACAGTTGAAGGGTACAGTCGGAGGGTACAGTTGGAGGGTACAGTCGGAGGGTACAGTTGGAGGGTACAGTTTCAGGGTACAGTTGGAGGGTACAGTTGGGGGGTACAGTTGGAGGGTACAGTTGTAGGGTACAGTTGGAGGGTACAGTTGGAGGGTACAGTTGAAGGGTACAGTTGGAGGGTACAGTTGGGGGGTACAGTTGGAGGGTACAGTTGTAGGGTACAGTTGGAGGGTACAGTTGAAGGGTACAATTGGAGGGTACAGTTGGAGGGTACAGTTGGAGGGTACAGTTGGAGGGTACAGTTTCAGGGTACAGTTGGAGGGTACAGTTGAAGGGTACAGTTGGAGGGTACAGTTGGAGGGTACAGTTGGAGGGTACAGTTGAAGGGTACAGTCGGAGGGTACAGTTGGAGGGTACAGTCGGAGGGTACAGTTGGAGGGTACAGTCAGAGGGTACAGTTGGAGGGTACAGTTGCAGTATTCAATTCCACTCGAGCTGTTCTAAGTTCACACTGGACTCTGACTCCTAACTTGAAAATTCTGCACTGATATATATATATATATATATATATATATATATATATATATATATATATATATATATATATATATATATATATATATATATATATATATATATATATATATATAGTGATTTTCGTTATTAAAAAAATTATTTTAATTGGCTTATTTGAATTAATATTATTATATTATATTAAGAACATGTATTACTGACTTAGTTATGTTAGTTTAAGTTAGATTGGGATAGGTTAGGTTAGGTTAGGCAGGTTAGGTTTGGTCACATTACTACGTTAGTTTTAATTTAAATTAATAAAAAAATTCAATTAAAAAATGGTGAACATAACACCAAACCAAACTCCAGAGGCTCATGTAAACAGAACAAAGTCAGCGGCATACTCTACTCTGGCAAGTCAGAACATCCTTCACGAACTGGAATGGAATGGAACTTTAGCAGTCTCCGTGGTGTAGTGGTAAGACACTCGCCTGGCGTTCCGCGAGCGCTATGTCATGGGTTCGTATCCTGGCCGGGGAGGATTTACTGGGCGCAATTCCTTAACTGTAGCCTCTGTTTAACGCAACAGTAAAATGTGTACTTGGATGAAAAAACGATTCTTCGCGGCAGGGGATCGTATTCCAGGGACCATAGGATTAAGGACTTGCCCGAAACGCTACGCGTACTAGTGGCTGTACAAGAATGTAACAACTCTTGTATATATCTCAAAAAAAAAAAAAAAAAAAGAAAGAATAAGGAGGCATTTAGATCACTGTGCACCACCTATGTGAGGCCAGTTTTAGAGTATGCCGCCCCGTCCTGGAGCCCCCATCTTAAATAACACATAAGGAAGTTCGAAAGGGTGCAGAAGTTTACGACGAGACTCGTCCCAGAGCTGCGAGGGATGAAGCATGAAGAGAGACTGAAGGAACTAAACCTGCCACTGTTAGATAGGATGAGGGAGACGGGGAACATGATACGACATATAAAATACTTAGGGGGATTGACAGGGTGGAAAAGAGGAAACGTTTACATTGAATACCTAGAGAAGAAGGGGGCACGGATGGAAGCTTGAAACTCAGATATGTCATAGAGATGTTAGAAAATTTTCTTTTAGCGTAAGGGGGTAGTGAACAAATGCAATGACCTAAAGGAGCAGTTTGTAGAGGCAAACTCAAATTCACAACTTTAAAAATAGGCATAATAGGGAAGTAGGTCTGGCGTCATTGCATTAGACAATAAGAAAAAGCCTAGAAAATCGGAGACCCCTGCAGGCACAAATAGGTGAGAACAAATAGGTGAGTACACAGTGCTCCCTCACAGCTCTTTGTCCTCTCTCCATTTACTAACTATTTACTCTGGTCTTGTCCCCTCGTGCCGCAGTCTGACATGTTGAGGGTTAAACGTCAGTCGTGGGGACATTAATTGATACCAATCGTACTCATCTCGAAACCCCAGATTAGTAATGTATGAAGAATTATACATGCTTCACGACGACTTAAACTGATTTTCAGATGGAACTGAAAAAACAGCTGGAGTGCAGTGGTGGCAAGTGAGGGGCTCCGAGTGGAGGTGAATATAATACACGCACTAAGTGGCAGCTACAGCTTGAGAACGCTAACTCTGATTGTGAAAGGGATCTGAAAATTGAGATTAGCAGGGCTCGAAAAGCACGAAAACTGTGCATAAGTGCTTGAAATCAGGCTAAAAGTGTACTAGTACTTATATTGTGTGGTGTTAGTAATACAATCTTTAACTTTATTCCTTCAACTGTTATATAATATTTGTGAGAATCTATTTGGCTCTGTGATGCTCACTGGATCGTGTGAGGCTCCAAATGGCTCTGAGAGGCTTCACTTGGCCCTACGAGGCTTCACTTGCCCCTCAGAGGCCTTACTTGGCCCTGAGAGGTCTTACTTAGCCTCCTAAGGGAGCCCACTTGGCCTTGGATTAGGCAAAACAGTTAGAAGCAGAGAACCTATTGGAAAATAACTAAGTAATACCGAGCCTTAGAAATCTCACATATGAACCGAGTTAATGGAAACTGTCTACATTATCGACAAAGACTTAAGAGGGGGAAATAATAATAATTGAACACATGGATGAAGGGCTTAACAAAAGGGGAAATAAAAACGCTGTAGCGAATATGAACCCAAATTAGAACCCAAAACAGCGAATCCAGTTAGATGAGCATAGGCTACTGGTTTGTAAATAGGTTTGCAGATCTGGGGATTCATAGAAACAAACTATGTAAGTTGCATGCAATCGGGTGGACAGCTACACACACACACACACACACACACACACACACACACACACACACACACACACACACACACACACACACACACACACACACACACACACGTGGGAACGGTTGGGGAGACCTCGTATGGGCCAATAGGTCTACTCAAGAGTCTTTATCCATATGGTCTTATTTCTCTACAGCCGTTCAAGGCTCTTTCAATTTGTCTTCCTATCTAATCTTCCCACTCTCCCCCTCGCCCGTTTTATTGTAATTTTCCACTCTCTACTTTCCCATCAGTCTGCCCTCTCTAAGTCCTTTTTCTTCCTGAAATTTCCCCTTTTATATAGTCTTAATCGATTCGAATCTTCCCTTTTTACCATTCCTTGCCTCTCTCGCAGTTTCTCGTCATATTCTCTTTCCTCTAGTCTCAGGTTTTGTTTATATTTCCTCTTTCTCCTTTTCCTCTCTTTCCTTTCTTGCTTTATCTCACTATTCCTTTCCCTCTAACGTTCCTTGCTTTTCTTCCCTATTGTTTTCAATTTATTTTTGTTTTCTCTAGTTTCGAACTCGAACCTTATTCCAAACTCGAAAAAGTTTTCGAACCTTAACCCAAGTACGACAAGGAAGGCTGTGTAGAGAAACAGAAACGGTCGAGCAAAAGCCACAAGCATCTTATAAAATCCAGGAGAGGCAAAGAGACCAAACCATCTTCAGTAAAATAGACATGAACCCAAAAAACTTTTTCTCCTCTGCAAAATCTCAAACAAAGACTACTTCTAGCATTAGGCCCTTGAGCAAGGGTGAGGGAACTTTCGCAGATGACAACAAAGAAATTTGTGATATGCTGAGGATACAATACAATTTTACTTTCAGTGAATCACTAAAATCACTGAAGATCGATCCTCCAAACGAAGTCTTCATGAATGTAATATTAACATCAAATCATGTATCATGTGTCAACCTAAATCCCCCACTCGACTCGCCAGCAGCATGAAGTAACTATCACCAGCATGCACTCTTCACCAGGGCCTCATTCCTGGAGTTATTATATTCATCAAGAATTGGAAAAAACTATCATAGGCCCTAAGCATTATGCTGAGGAGCCAAGATCGTGGTGTGATCCCCGACAGTGATCTTCACAAACAGTGAAGATCAAGTCACTTCACAAAGGAAGGTAAAGAAGCAGACATAAAAAAATATAGACCGGTAATACTGACATCTCTTATTATCAAAATCTTTGGAAAGAATGCTAAGATATTTTTTAAATCTTAAAGGGTGCTTACAATTTTTGTAAATCTTTATTTTCTAAAGCGCAGACGAGACATACATAATAATTTACGCGGGAAATATTAGAGGGACTGACTGCCTCCAAGCGTTCACTCAGAAATAACCAGGAGGCAAGGCAGAAAGTGCAAAATAGCCCCATATGAGGTGCAACAGATACACTAAGAGACAATTCAATCAACATCACCAGCCCAAGTCTATAGGGAAATTGCTTCAGTCTCCGGGCCCCGCCTCTTTTAATCCTTGGAATTTATATTTACATTTGAACCACAAGCTGCATGCACCTCTCCCCTGTGGCGTACACAAGTCGTTCTGAAAGCGCTCCCTCGTCCTGAAAGAGAGCATCTGCAGCTCCAACTTGGCCAGCCACCTCGCTAAAAATAAGCTACGAGTCATCACGTCACCTTCAGCAACGCGTAAAATCCTATGCATCTTTCCAGATTGATTGACTGACGAAGATTAAGCCACCCAAGAAGTGGCACGGGCATAAATACTGACCTATGAGAGCATCTTTCCATTTTAATTTTATATTGCGCCACCCCCAGAGCATGGTGAGGCGTCTTAAACTCTCAATGTTTTATTGTGTGGAAGGTCAGAGTAATCACGGTACATACGTGAACAGTGATGTGTTGTACCCAGGAGAGAGAGAGAGAGAAAGAGAGAGAGAGAGAGAGAGAGAGAGAGAGAGCGAGAGAGAGAGAGAGAGAGAGAGAGAGAGAGAGAGAGAGAGAGAGAGAGAGAGAGAGAGAGAGAGAGAGAGAGAGAGAGAGAGAGAGAGAGAGAGAATAGTGTCTCACTGTCATGACAGATTACCCAGGTGCTGGTCTCAGTGAGTGACGCTGCGTGACACCTTAGTCCTACAACCAGAGGGTTCCAAACGAGGTACTGTAACGTTCCCCGCTGTTGTTTGTCTTGTGGAGAACTCAAGTCTCTAGAGTTGTACTTTACGCTTCAAAACTACTATGATCCTTTTCAGCTTGTGAGAGCAAGTGTACAGCCACCTTGGTGTCCACGACGAGGGAGGCGGTGGGAGAGTTGTTGTGATCTGTGATGAGAGGAATCCGAGTATTTTTTCTCCCACTCTGGTTGGATTTCTTCTGTGTGAGCCCCACAATTCTGTTCCCTCAGTTTAGCTGAGTTGTGGAAAACGTGTTTCCTCGTATTGCACAATACTATCTTCATGAGAGAGGACAATGTGTCTCTGTGGGGTTGCGACTGAGCATCTTGTTACCTCCTCAAAGTCGGTGTTACAACAGCCATTGTCCACGGTGATCTGGCGAACATGTTATGCCTCACGGTTCGAAAACTTCCTTTGCTGAGCAGAAACGGACGGCCCCTCCGTCCCACATGTGTTATTTCACAACACATAACGTTACGATGGGTTGCTACACTACACCAGACCTGAGACCCTATCGCCACATATCTATATTCGCGCAACAAGAAAGAAAACCTACAAATATAGACACTCTGAAGACTTTTAAGCATTTAAGAGTTCGATAATACGTTTAAACTTCTTTCCGAATGCGAAATTTTCCCTACCTTCTTAGGAAATATTTATGCAGCATCCCTATGAAGATAGATAGGTAGATGCTGCTCGATATTCCTAGTTAGATTAACGATTAATCTAAGTAATCTAACCTAACTTATCTAAATATGTCATGTAAATATCTCTTCAAACAATTGAATATTTTACCAGAGTTTCCATTCGTCTCAAAATATTAAACAGATTGTTGATGGTATCAAATTATTGGCAAGTGAAATTGATATTGTATGCATCATTCATCAAGGTTTTTAATACTTTTCATCTTTCAAAGGTTATGACGAAAAGTTTAATAATTGAACCTGAGTTCGATAAAGGTTGATTGCCGACATGCACTATGCAGTTACTTGACCTTTAATGATTAAGGATTTGTACACTTTTAAACTTAGCCTCAAATACGAAACTAATATATGCAATAATATATTTTACTAAAGCAACAAATTCATCATATATTCGTTTATATACAGATAATCCAATGGTCCAGATATCCTCCATGATAACCAACTTTAAAGTCAAAAGGGCAATTAATATTATTTAAAACATTTCGTATTTTATGCTGACAAAGGGAGGACCTAGGGGGCCATTCCTCAGTTACTTCATCAGTATGTAAATAGATTACCAGAGAATGTAAATGCTGACTCAACGGTTGCAATTTACTAAGCTGTTTTATACTTAATGCTAAATTACATAGTGCTTGGAGGTCGGCCTTTAGTGTGGAGAAATAGTTCTTTATCGTCAATAATCGTAAAGTTGAAGACTCAGGAATGATTATCGACCCTCAGGTCCTTGGTCGTAGGGATTCTTGTTGATGGACGATTAAATCCTCCTTGAGACGGTACGATAATATTGGATAGTAAATTGCGTTAATTTGATGTGAAACAAAACAACCCTACACAACCCTTTAAGTATAAACAAACGTAACCTGGAAGCAGGTGTCCAGGCGTGTGGCTGAGGGCCACCAGGAGACGAAACCTATTGGGCTTATCGAGGTCCTCGTAGGCCAACGATTGACCTTCTGACCTTCTGACTAGGGGTCTCGTAGCCTGGTGGATAGCGCGCAGGACTCGTAATTCTGTGGCGCGGGTTCGATTCCCGCACGAGGCAGAAACAAATGGGCAAAGTTTCTTTCACCCTGAATGCCCCTGTTACCTAGCAGTAAATAGGTACCTGGGTGTTAGTCAGCTGTCACGGGCTGCTTCCTGGGGGTGGAGGCCTGGTCGAGGACCGGGCCGCGGGGACACTAAAGCCCCGAAATCATCTCAAGATAACCTCAAGATAACCACCCGCTAAACTCCCGGGTGCCTATTTACTGCTAGGTGACCAAAGGGCATGAGAGGTAAGGAAAAGGTGGCCCAAACGTCTTGACGTGCCTAGGAATCGAACGCGGGTTATGCAGTAAAATTAAGAGATAGCTACACGCGTATAGCTTTATATACGGTTTATAAAGCAGCACAGTCCAATAATACACTTTACAGTCTCTTAAGATTTTCGTCGCAATTTCTTGTATTTTACGATACAAAGACAGATTTACGATAGACGTCCTCATGAATGGTGAAAGAGGAACAAGACAACGGAATGGTGAGGGTAAGAGGAACACGGAACAGGATGATAAGAGGAACACGGAACAGGATGATAAGAGGAACAAGGAAGTGGATAGTAAGAGCCCCAGCGTTAAGATAACGGACTCTCGACGTCAGACAACATAAGCGCCCAATAACTAAATTGATATCCATTCAATATAACGATTTTGTGCATATTAAGAGACATTATATAGAGTAGCGGAGGGAGGGAGTTATGGAAGAGGAGGGAGAGAGAGGGGAAGAGTTTAGGCAGAAAAGCACATATGTACTGCTCCAGCCGACTCACACCTGGTGTACATAATGTACTCCCAGTTAAACACCCCACACAGTTACTCGGCTCCTCTGCCAGGTAAGTCCACTACGGGTTCACCATAGCCCGTGCTACTTGCAACTTTTGGTACCGAGGAGCTGAATCTACCCCAACATATGCACCCACTTACCCGCTGCCTCCGAAGACGGTGACGAGAGCTTCAACAGGATACTTACTTCAGCTCCACCCGTCAGGCCCAATAACACTGCAATAGAACAATATATGAGTTAAATATTGTTCTTCTCTCTATGTTCTTCACTTCCTTCCCTAGTAAAGAACATAGGAAACATTAAGATGTGTAGTACAATCACTGATCTATCCCTTTAAGGCATATTATATATATTTCATTATTTGTGTGTGTTATTCCCGGAAATTAACACGTGATGAAAAATGTGAGTGTCAGACCACGGAGGAAGAATTGAAACAGGAATTTCCTTAAGTACTTTCGTATATTAGTACATTTTCAGAAAGAATGAAGATGTATGCTTCATTATTTATGTTAGTGCGTGCAGTAACGGCGCCACACCCTAGCTGATAACGCAACCTGTACGCGTTGGTCCACGGAAGGTGGCGTTACAGAGCACTCGTGCAAGTTCATCCTGCAAGCTTCTCAATAAACGCAGCAGGAGACGCTCCGACTCACCTGAGTGATTAATGCACGCACATTGAAAGCGTCAATGCCAGTACGCTATGAATAACTGAAGTCAGGGTCACAATGCCGTTGTGCCAGTAGGAGGGAGTGAACACAAGCCAGTGACCATCTCTTCTCAGGTTAGCTGGCTAGTAA
>NC_091189.1:5605620-5624021 GCF_040958095.1 Procambarus clarkii
TACTGTTGACACAGTAGTGAACTGTGACTACCGTCAGCAGTGACAGAAGGTAACTGTGACTACCGTCAGCAGTGACAGAAGGGAACTGTGACTACCGTCAACAGTGACAGAAGGTAACTGTGACTACCGTCAACAGTGACAGAAGGGAACTGTGACTACCGTCAACAGTGACAGAAGGTAACTGTGACTACCGTCAACAGTGACAGAAGGTAACTGTGACTACCGTCAACAGTGACAGAAGGGAACTGTGACTACCATCAACAGTGACAGAAGGGAACTGTGACTACCGTCAACAGTGACAGAAGGGGCAAAAATTACAGTGAAGATTGCATGTGGTGAAAATGTACTCACCTACCAGTGCTTACCTAAACAGTAACTACTGGGGGGGAGTAAAAGCCCCCCTACCCCCCCACCCCCCTCTAGTGGCCCTCGCCTGCGGTACATTTGAACTTTCCTGACCATCAAATTCCTTGTCGATTCCGTCCTTAAAGATGCGGATGATGGAGGTGGCCTCCACAACTTCTTCTTTTCCCCGTGCATTCCTTCTTGTTAACCCCCCGTACAGGACACGAGTACTTCCTTACATTTCCTCATCTCGTGTAATTTTTCCAGCCTTCGCCTGCGGCTCCTTGTCCTGCTTTCTCCCTCTTAAAAGACGCATTACAGGTAAAGGTGTTACAAGCATACGGTGAAGATGTGCTATATAGTATTTTATCTGTAATCTTCCCCGGGATGTTATCTTGTGCATCATTGTTTTGACAAGTCCAGGCGAAATGAGGATCATATCTTGATAGTCCTCTAAATGTCATTTTTCTCACTCAGTTATTTACTGAACATATATTAGTAATTAGTGGTCTTATTAGTAGTAAGCAGCAGTAGCCGTAATAATGTGTTATTATCAGTATTCAAATTTCTACCATTTGTGTGCAACAGATTACACCAGGCCAGCTGCTGGTGCTGCAGGGGAACATATAATTATATAATTTACTTTATATAATTATATATATACTATATATAATTTACAGTATATAATACTGTAAATATTCAAAGGCAACGAATTAACATACTTTATATTTATTGCTCGGACATGAGAGGCGACACTGGAAAAGGGGTCGTAAAGATGGACAAGAAGGGGGGGAGGGATGAGAACTGAGAGGGGGAACACAGGTGAGGACATGAGAGAAAGTAGTAGACGAAGGGAGAGGGAGAGACGGAGAGACGGAGAGACGGAGAGAGGGAGAAAGAAACACAGCGTCATAGACAACCAAAGACTGGGACATAGAGAGAGCCGCGTGTGCTGGGAGCGGCTCTGGCACCAGCCAGGGTAGACAGAGCTGAGAGACGGGAACACCGGACGGTAATGGACGCACCTTGGGCCAGATTGTTGGCTTCTGACACTTTGACAAGTTGGGTCGGCCGTGTCGCTATCGTTCCGTCCCCCCCAGCCCGCAGTTCCGTCCCCCCGGCCCGCAGTTCCGTCTCCCCGGCCCGCAGTTCCGTCCCCTGGCCCGCAGTTCCGTCCCCCCCGGCCCGCAGTTCCGTCCCCTGGCCCGCAGTTCCGTCCCCCCCGGCCAGCAGTTCCGTCCCCCCGGCCAGCAGTTCCGTCCCCCCGGCCCGCAGTTCCGTCTCCCCGGCTCGCAGTTCCGTCCCCCCGGCCCACAGTTCCGTCTCCCCGGCCCGCAGTTCCGTCCCCCCGGCCCACAGTTCCGTCCCCCCGGCCCACAGTTCCGTCCCCCCGGCCAGCAGTTCCGTCCCCCTGGCCCACAGTTCCGTCCCCCCGGCCCGCAGTTCCGTCCCCCCGGCCCACAGTTCCGTCCCCCCGGCCCGCAGTTCCGTCCCCCCCGGCCAGCAGTTCCGTCCCCCCGGCCCACAGTTCCGTCCCCCCGGCCCGCAGTTCCGTCCCCCCGGCCCACAGTTCCGTCCCCCCCCGGCCAGCAGTTCCGTCCCCCCGGCCCACAGTTCCGTCCCCCCGGCCCGCAGTTCCGTCCCCCCGGCCCACAGTTCCGTCCCCCCGGCCCGCAGTTCCGTCCCCCCCGGCCAGCAGTTCCGTCCCCCCGGCCCACAGTTCCGTCCCCCCGGCCCGCAGTTCCGTCCCCCCGGCCCGCAGTTCCGTCCCCCCCCGGCCAGCAGTTCCGTCCCCCCGGCCCGCAGTTCCGTCCCCCCAGCCAGCAGTTCCGTCCCCCCGGCCAGCAGTTCCGTCCTCCCCGGCCCGCAGTTCCGTCCCCCCCCCCGGCCCACAGTTCCGTCCCCCCCCCCGGCCCACAGTTCCGTCCCCCCGGCCCACAGTTCCGTCCCCCCGGCCCGCAGTTCCGTCCCCCCGGCCCGCAGTTCCGCCCCCCCGGCCCACAGTTCCGTCCCCCCGGCCCGCAGTTCCGTCCCCCCCCCCCCCCCGGCCCACAGTTCCGTCCCCCCGGCCAGCAGTTCCGTCCCCCCGGCCCGCAGTTCCGTCCCCCCGGCCCGCAGCTCCGTCCCCCCGGCCCGCAGTTCCGTTCCTCAGATCATGAAAGTCTAACTAACATTCTTTTGAAAGGCGAAGAGCAAGGATCTGTAGTATATAAATGGATGAAAAGGCATAACAAAGTGGATACGAAAATGGTGATGGATATATCCATATATCACCATGAAAATACGAATCAGTGGATACAAACTGGCTCACCTAAGATGATTTCTTGAAAGAGGTTGCCAGGTAACACGATAGTATTTGGGTAGTAAAGAATGTCAAGTTTAGCTTAGTCAAATAAACCACTGCATCCTCTTGGACATTAACATAGGGAACAGACCTTCAGTTCCCACTGGTATACGGTCTCTCTCTCTCTCTCTCTCTCTCTCTCTCTCTCTCTCTCTCTCTCTCTCTCTCTCTCTCTCTCTCTCTCTGATGAGCCACTGCTTCACCCGGTGCAGGTGGCGTGGGTGCAGGTGGAGACGCAGACCATCTTGACCATCCACACGTCAGTGATCACCAGGAACCCTCGGGTGGGCCTCAGCCACGAGGGCCACACCGTCTACCGCCTCCACCTCAAGGAGGTGACGGAGGCCGACCGCGGCTACTACATGTGTCAGATCAACACCGACCCCATGATCAACCAGAAAGGCTTCCTCCAGGTGGTGGGTGAGTGTCCTCCAGGTGGTGGGTGAGTGTCCTCCAGGTGGTGGGTGAGTGTCCTCCAGGTGGTGGGTGAGTGTCCTCCAGGTGGTGGGTGAGTGTCCTCCAGGTGGTGGGTGAGTGTCCTCCAGGTGGTGGGTGAGTGTCCTCCAGGTGGTGGGTGAGTGTCCTCCAGGTGGTGGGTGAGTGTCCTCCAGGTGGTGGGTGAGTGTCCTCCAGGTGGTGGGTGAGTGTCCTCCAGGTGGTGGGTGAGTGTCCTCCAGGTGGTGGGTGAGTGTCCTCCAGGTGGTGGGTGAGTGTCCTCCAGGTGGTGGGTGAGTGTCCTCCAGGTGGTGGGTGAGTGTCCTCCAGGTGGTGGGTGAGTGTCCTCCAGGTGGTGGGTGAGTGTCCTCTAGGTGGTGGGTGAGTGTCCTCCAGGTGGTGGGTGAGTGTCCTCCAGGTGGTGGGTGAGTGTCCTCCAGGTGGTGGGTGAGTGTCCTCCAGGTGGTGGGTGAGTGTCCTCCAGGTGGTGGGTGAGTGTCCTCCAGGTGGTGGGTGAGTGTCCTCCAGGTGGTGGGTGAGTGTCCTCCAGGTGGTGGGTGAGTGTCCTCCCAGGTGGTGGGTGAGTGTCCTCCAGGTGGTGGGTGAGTGTCCTCCAGGTGGTGGGTGAGTGTCCTCCAGGTGGTGGGTGAGTGTCCTCCAGGTGGTGGGTGAGTGTCCTCCAGGTGGTGGGTGAGTGTCCTCCAGGTGGTGGGTGAGTGTCCTCCAGGTGGTGGGTGAGTGTCCTCCAGGTGGTGGGTGAGTGTCCTCCAGGTGGTGGGTGAGTGTCCTCCAGGTGGTGGGTGAGTGTCCTCCAGGTGGTGGGTGAGTGTCCTCCAGGTGGTGGGTGAGTGTCCTCCAGGTGGTGGGTGAGTGTCCTCCAGGTGGTGGGTGAGTGTCCTCTAGGTGGTGGGTGAGTGTCCTCCAGGTGGTGGGTGAGTGTCCTCCAGGTGGTGGGTGAGTGTCCTCCAGGTGGTGGGTGAGTGTCCTCCAGGTGGTGGGTGAGTGTCCTCCAGGTGGTGGGTGAGTGTCATCTAGGTGGTGAGTGAGTGTCCTCCAGGTGGTGGGTGAGTGTCCTCCAGGTGGTGGGTGAGTGTCGTGCAGGTGGTGGGTGAGTGTCCTCCAGGTGGTGGGTGAGTGTCCTCCAGGTGGTGGGTGAGTGTCCTCCAGGTGGTGGGTGAGTGTCATCCAGGTGGTGGGTCAGTGTCCTCCAGGTGGTGGGTGAGTGTCCTCTAGGTGGTGGGTGAGTGTCCTCCAGGTGGTGGGTGAGTGTCATCTAGGTGGTGGGTGAGTGTCCTCCAGGTGGTGGGTGAGTGTCCTCCAGGTGGTGGGTGAGTGTCCTCCAGGTGGTGGGTGAGTGTCCTCCAGGTGGTGGGTGAGTGTCCTCCAGGTGGTGGGTGAGTGTCCCCCAGGTGGTGGGTGAGTGTCCTCCAGGTGGTGGGTGAGTGTCCTCCAGGTGGTGGGTGAGTGTCCTCCAGGTGGTGGGTGAGTGTCCTCCAGGTGGCGGGTGAGTGTCCTCCAGGTGGTGGGTGAGTGTCCTCCAGGTGGTGGGTGAGTGTCCTCCAGGTGGTGGGTGAGTGTCCTCCAGGTGGGGGGTGAGTGTCCTCCAGGTGGTGGGTGAGTGTCCTCCAGGTGGTGGGTGAGTGTCCTCCAGGTGGTGGGTGAGTGTCCTCCAGGTGGTGGGTGAGTGTCCTCCAGGTGGTGGGTGAGTGTCCTCCAGGTGGTGGGTGAGTGTCCTCCAGGTGGTGGGTGAGTGTCCTCCAGGTGGTGGGTGAGTGTCCTCCAGGTGGTGGGTGAGTGTCCTCTAGGTGGTGGGTGAGTGTCCTCCAGGTGGTGGGTGAGTGTCCTCCAGGTGGTGGGTGAGTGTCCTCCAGGTGGTGGGTGAGTGTCGTGCAGGTGGTGGGTGAGTGTCGTGCAGGTGGTGGGTGAGTGTCCTCCAGGTGGTGGGTGAGTGTCCTCCAGGTGGTGGGTGAGTGTCCTCCAGGTGGTGGGTGAGTGTCCTCCAGGTGGTGGGTGAGTGTCCTCCAGGTGGTGGGTGAGTGTCCTCCAGGTGGTGGGTGAGTGTCCTCCAGGTGGTGGGTGAGTGTCCTCCAGGTGGTGGGTGAGTGTCCTCCAGGTGGTGGGTGAGTGTCCTCCAGGTGGTGGGTGAGTGTCCTCCAGGTGGTGGGTGAGTGTCCTCCAGGTGGTGGGTGAGTGTCCTCCAGGTGGTGGGTGAGTGTCCTCCAGGTGGTGGGTGAGTGTCCTCCAGGTGGTGGGTGAGTGTCCTCCAGGTGGTGGGTGAGTGTCCTCCAGGTGGTGGGTGAGTGTCCTCCAGGTGGTGGGTGAGTGTCCTCCAGGTGGTGGGTGAGTGTCCTCCAGGTGGTGGGTGAGTGTCCTCCAGGTGGTGGGTGAGTGTCCTCCAGGTGGTGGGTGAGTGTCCTCCAGGTGGTGGGTGAGTGTCCTCCAGGTGGTGGGTGAGTGTCCTCCAGGTGGTGGGTGAGTGTCCTCCAGGTGGTGGGTGAGTGTCCTCCAGGTGGTGGGTGAGTGTCCTCCAGGTGGTGGGTGAGTGTCCTCCAGGTGGTGGGTGAGTGTCCTCCAGGTGGTGGGTGAGTGTCCTCCAGGTGGTGGGTGAGTGTCCTCCAGGTGGTGGGTGAGTGTCCTCCAGGTGGTGGGTGAGTGTCCTCCAGGTGGTGGGTGAGTGTCCTCCAGGTGGTGGGTGAGTGTCCTCCAGGTGGTGGGTGAGTGTCCTCCAGGTGGTGGGTGAGTGTCCTCCAGGTGGTGGGTGAGTGTCCTCCAGGTGGTGGGTGAGTGTCCTCCAGGTGGTGGGTGAGTGTCCTCCAGGTGGTGGGTGAGTGTCCTCCAGGTGGTGGGTGAGTGTCCTCCAGGTGGTGGGTGAGTGTCCTCCAGGTGGTGGGTGAGTGTCCTCCAGGTGGTGGGTGAGTGTCCTCCAGGTGGTGGGTGAGTGTCCTCCAGGTGGTGGGTGAGTGTCCTCCAGGTGGTGGGTGAGTGTCCTCCAGGTGGTGGGTGAGTGTCCTCCAGGTGGTGGGTGAGTGTCCTCCAGGTGGTGGGTGAGTGTCCTCCAGGTGGTGGGTGAGTGTCCTCCAGGTGGTGGGTGAGTGTCCTCCAGGTGGTGGGTGAGTGTCCTCCAGGTGGTGGGTGAGTGTCCTCCAGGTGGTGGGTGAGTGTCCTCCAGGTGGTGGGTGAGTGTCCTCCAGGTGGTGGGTGAGTGTCCTCCAGGTGGTGGGTGAGTGTCCTCTAGGTGGTGGGTGAGTGTCCTCCAGGTGGTGGGTGAGTGTCCTCCAGGTGGTGGGTGAGTGTCCTCCAGGTGGTGGGTGAGTGTCCTGCCAGGTGGTGGGTGAGTGTCGTGCAGGTGGTGGGTGAGTGTCGTGCAGGTGGTGGGTGAGTGTCCTCCAGGTGGTGGGTGAGTGTCCTCCAGGTGGTGGGTGAGTGTCCTCCAGGTGGTGGGTGAGTGTCCTCCAGGTGGTGGGTGAGTGTCCTCCAGGTGGTGTGGGTGAGTGTCCTCCAGGTGGTGTGGGTGAGTGTCCTCCAGGTGGTGTGGGTGAGTGTCCCCCAGGTGGTGGGTGAGTGTCCCCCAGGTGGTGGGTGAGTGTCCTCCAGGTGGTGGGTGAGTGTCCTCCCCAGGTGGTGGGTGAGTGTCCTCCAGGTGGTGGTGAGTGTCCTCTAGGTGGTGGGTGAGTGTCCTCCAGGTGGTTGTGGGTGAGTGTCCTCCAGGTGGTGGGTGGAGTGTCCCCCAGGTGGTGGGTGAGTGTCCTCCAGGTGGTGGGTGAGTGTCCTCCTAGGTGGTGGGTGAGTGTCCTCCAGGTGGTGGGTGAGTGTCCTCCAGGTGGTGGGTGAGTGTCCTCCAGGTGGTGGGTGAGTGTCCTCCAGGTGGTGGGTGAGTGTCCTCCAGGTGGTGGGTGAGTGTCCTCCAGGGTGGTGGGTGAGTGTCCTCCAGGTGGTGGGTGAGTGTCCTCCAGGTGGTGGGTGAGTGTCCCCAGGTGGTGGGTGAGTGTCCTCCAGGTGGTGGTGAGTGTCCTCCAGGTGGTGGGTGAGTGTCCTCCAGGTGGTGGGTGAGTGTCCTCCAGGTGGTGGGTGAGTGTCCTCCAGGTGGTGGGTGAGTGTCCTCCAGGTGGTGGGTGAGTGTCCTCCAGGTGGTGGGTGAGTGTCCTCCAGGTGGTGGGTGAGTGTCCTCCAGGTGGTGGGTGAGTGTCCTCCAGGTGGTGGGTGAGTGTCCTCCAGGTGGTGGGTGAGTGTCCTCCAGGTGGTGGGTGAGTGTCCTCCAGGTGGTGGGTGAGTGTCCTCCAGGTGGTGGGTGAGTGTCCTCCAGGTGGTGGGTGAGTGTCCTCCAGGTGGTGGGTGAGTGTCCTCCAGGTGGTGGGTGAGTGTCCTCCAGGTGGTGGGTGAGTGTCCTCCAGGTGGTGGGTGAGTGTCCTCCAGGTGGTGGGTGAGTGTCCTCTAGGTGGTGGGTGAGTGTCCTCCAGGTGGTGGGTGAGTGTCCTCCAGGTGGTGGGTGAGTGTCCTCCAGGTGGTGGGTGAGTGTCCTGCAGGTGGTGGGTGAGTGTCGTGCAGGTGGTGGGTGAGTGTCGTGCAGGTGGTGGGTGAGTGTCCTCCAGGTGGTGGGTGAGTGTCCTCCAGGTGGTGGGTGAGTGTCCTCCAGGTGGTGGGTGAGTGTCCTACCAGGTGGTGGGTGAGTGTCCTCCAGGTGGTGGGGGAGTGTCCTCCAGGTGGTGGGTGAGTGTCCTCAGGTGGTGGGTGGAGTGTCCTCCAGTGGTGGGTGAGTGTCCTCCAGGTGGTGGGTGAGTGTCCTCCAGGTGGTGGGTGAGTGTCCTCCTAGGTGGTGGGGTGAGTTGTCCTCCAGTGGTGGGTGAGTGTCCTCCAGGTGTGTGGGTGAGTGTCCTCCAGGTGGTGGGTGAGTGTCCTCCAGGTGGTGGGTGAGTGTCCTCCAGGTGTGGGTGAGTGTCCTCCAGGTGGGTGGGGAGTGTCCTCCAGGTGGTGGGTGAGTGTCCTCCAGGTGGTGGGTTGAGTGTCCCCAGGTGGTGGGTGAGTGTCCTCCAGGTGGTGGGTGAGTGTCCTCCAGGTGGTGGGTGAGGTGCCTCCAGGTGGTGGGTGAGTGTCCTCAGGTGGTGGGTGAGTGTCTCCAGGTGGTGGGTGAGTGTCCTCCAGGTGGTGGGTGAGGTGTCCTCCAGGTGGTGGGTGAGTGTCCTCCAGGTGGTGGGTGAGTGTCCTCCAGTGGTGGGTGAGTGTCCTCCAGGTGGGGGTGAGTGTCCTCCAGGTGGTGGGTGAGTGTCCTCCAGGTGGTGGGTGAGTGTCCTCCAGGTGGTGGGTGAGTGTCCTCCAGGTGGTGGGTGAGTGTCCTCCAGGTGGTGGGTGAGTGTCCTCCAGGTGGTGGGTGAGTGTCCTCCAGGTGGTGGGTGAGTGTCCTCCAGGTGGTGGGTGAGTGTCCTCTAGGTGGTGGGTGAGTGTCCTCCAGGTGGTGGGTGAGTGTCCTCCAGGTGGTGGGTGAGTGTCCTCCAGGTGGTGGGTGAGTGTCCTCTAGGTGGTGGGTGAGTGTCCTCCAGGTGGTGGGTGAGTGTCCTCCAGGTGGTGGGTGAGTGTCCTCCAGGTGGTGGGTGAGTGTCCTCTAGGTGGTGGGTGAGTGTCCTCCAGGTGGTGGGTGAGTGTCATCTAGGTGGTGGGTGAGTGTCATCCAGGTGGTGGGTGAGTGTCCTCCAGGTGGTGGGTGAGTGTCCTCCAGGTGGTGGGTGAGTGTCCTCCAGGTGGTGGGTGAGTGTCCTCCAGGTGGTGGGTGAGTGTCCTCCAGGTGGTGGGTGAGTGTCCTCCAGGTGGTGGGTGAGTGTCATCCAGGTGGTGGGTCAGTGTCCTCCAGGTGGTGGGTGAGTGTCCTCCAGGTGGTGGGTGAGTGTCATCTAGGTGGTGGGTGAGTGTCCTCCAGGTGGTGGGTGAGTGTCCTCCAGGTGGTGGGTGAGTGTCCTCCAGGTGGTGGGTGAGTGTCCTCCAGGTGGTGGGTGAGTGTCCTCCAGGTGGTGGGTGAGTGTCCTCCAGGTGGTGGGTGAGTGTCCTCCAGGTGGTGGGTGAGTGTCCTCCAGGTGGTGGGTGAGTGTCCTCCAGGTGGTGGGTGAGTGTCCTCCAGGTGGTGGGTGAGTGTCCTCCAGGTGGTGGGTGAGTGTCCTCCAGGTGGTGGGTGAGTGTCCTCCAGGTGGTGGGTGAGTGTCCTCCAGGTGGTGGGTGAGTGTCCTCCAGGTGGTGGGTGAGTGTCCTCCAGGTGGTGGGTGAGTGTCCTCCAGGTGGTGGGTGAGTGTCCTCCAGGTGGTGGGTGAGTGTCCTCCAGGTGGTGGGTGAGTGTCCTCCAGGTGGTGGGTGAGTGTCCTCCAGGTGGTGGGTGAGTGTCCTCCAGGTGGTGGGTGAGTGTCCTCCAGGTGGTGGGTGAGTGTCGTGCAGGTGGTGGGTGAGTGTCGTGCAGGTGGTGGGTGAGTGTCCTCCAGGTGGTGGGTGAGTGTCCTCCAGGTGGTGGGTGAGTGTCCTCCAGGTGGTGGGTGAGTGTCCTCCAGGTGGTGTGGGTGAGTGTCCTCCAGGTGGTGTGGGTGAGTGTCCCCCAGGTGGTGGGTGAGTGTCCTCCAGGTGGTGTGGGTGAGTGTCCCCCAGGTGGTGGGTGAGTGTCCTCCAGGTGGTGGGTGAGTGTCCCCAGGTGGTGGGTGAGTGTCCCCAGGTGGTGTGGGTGAGTGTCCTCCAGGTGGTGGGTGAGTGTCCTCCAGGTGGTGTGGGTGAGTGTCCTCCAGGTGGTGTGGGTGAGTGTCCCCCAGGTGGTGGGTGAGTGTCCCCCAGGTGGTGGGTGAGTGTCCTCCAGGTGGTGGGTGAGTGTCCTCCAGGTGGTGGGTGAGTGTCGTGCAGGTGGTGGGTGAGTGTCGTGCAGGTGGTGGGTGAGTGTCGTGCAGGTGGTGGGTGAGTGTCCTCCAGGTGGTGTGGGTGAGTGTCCTCCAGGTGGTGTGGGTGAGTGTCCTCCAGGTGGTGTGGGTGAGTGTCCTCCAGGTGGTGTGGGTGAGTGTCCTCCAGGTGGTGTGGGTGAGTGTCCTCCAGGTGGTGTGGGTGAGTGTCCTCCAGGTGGTGGGTGAGTGTCCTCCAGGTGGTGGGTGAGTGTCCTCCAGGTGGTGGGTGAGTGTCCTCCATGTGGTGGGTGAGTGTCCTCCATGTGGTGGGTGAGTGTCCCCCAGGTGGTGGGTAGGTGTCCCCCAGGTGGTGGGTAGGTGTCCCCCAGGTGGTGTGGGTGAGTGTCCTCCAGGTGGTGTGGGTGAGTGTCCTCCAGGTGGTGGGTGAGTGTCCTCCAGGTGGTGGGTGAGTGTCCCCCAGGTGGTGGGTGAGTGTCCTCCAGGTGGTGGGTGAGTGTCCTCCAGGTGGTGGGTGAGTGTCCTCCAGGTGGTGGGTGAGTGTCCTCCAGGTGGTGGGTGAGTGTCCTCCAGGTGGTGTGGGTGAGTGTCCTCCAGGTGGTGTGGGTGAGTGTCCTCCAGGTGGTGGGTGAGTGTCCTCCAGGTGATGGGTGAGTGTCCTCCAGGTGGTGGGTGAGTGTCCTCCAGGTGGTGTGGGTGAGTGTCCTCCAGGTGGTGGGTGAGTGTCCTCCAGGTGGTGTGGGTGAGTGTCCTCCAGGTGGTGTGGGTGAGTGTCCTCCAGGTGGTGGGTGAGTGTCCTCCAGGTGGTGGGTGAGTGTCCTCCAGGTGGTGGGTGAGTGTCCTCCAGGTGGTGGGTGAGTGTCCTCCAGGTGATGGGTGAGTGTCCTCCAGGTGATGGGTGAGTGTCCTCCAGGTGATGGGTGAGTGTCCTCCAGGTGGTGGGTGAGTGTCCTCCAGGTGGTGGGTGAGTGTCCTCCAGGTGGTGGGTGAGTGTCCTCCAGGTGGTGTGGGTGAGTGTCCTCCAGGTGGTGGGTGAGTGTCCTCCAGGTGGTGGGTGAGTGTCCTCCAGGTGGTGGGTGAGTGTCCTCCAGGTGGTGGGTGAGTGTCCTCCAGGTGGTGGGTGAGTGTCCTCCAGGTGATGGGTGAGTGTCCTCCAGGTGATGGGTGAGTGTCCTCCAGGTGGTGGGTGAGTGTCCTCCAGGTGGTGGGTGAGTGTCCTCCAGGTGGTGGGTGAGTGTCCTCCAGGTGGTGTGGGTGAGTGTCCTCCAGGTGGTGGGTGAGTGTCCTCCAGGTGGTGGGTGAGTGTCTTCCAGGTGGTGTGGGTGAGTGTCCTCCAGGTGGTGTGGGTGAGTGTCCTCCAGGTGGTGTGGGTGAGTGTCCTCCAGGTGGTGGGTGAGTGTCCTCCAGGTGGTGGGTGAGTGTCCTCCAGGTGGTGTGGGTGAGTGTCCTCCAGGTGGTGGGTGAGTGTCCTCCAGGTGGTGGGTGAGTGTCCTCCAGGTGGTGTGGGTGAGTGTCCTCCAGGTGGTGGGTGAGTGTCCTCCAAGTGGTGTGGGTGAGTGTCCTCCAAGTGGTGTGGGTGAGTATCCTCCAGGTGGTGGGTGAGTATCCTCCAGGTGGTGGGTGAGTGTCCTCCAGGTGGTGGGTGAGTGTCCTCCAGGTGGTGGGTGAGTGTCCTCCAGGTGGTGGGTGAGTGTCCTCCAGGTGATGGGTGTTCTCTTAGTGCTGAGTGTTGAGTATAGTAATGGCCTTTAATTTCAAGTTAGCAGGTGATTTGATATTGCGTTGATATAATCAGGTGTTTCCACATCCGCGTATTGATATATACGTAGTGAGAGTACGGCTTACTCTCCCGAGTACTCTAGTAAGCCGTGTACTCTCATCCCCCACGTGAACATAAAGCCACGTGTTGACAACGCTAACGAGGCTCTCACAATAATTACTCACATTAATCTTGGTAATATATAATATTTTCCGCCCCAATATGGCAGTATTGTTTAGAGGTGGTTGAGCACTCTCCAGACGCCATACTCGCTCCATTACCCCACAGTTCGCTCAGGTACTGAAGTTATTACTCTAGTCCAGCACAAGCATCTGGCACTTGAAAAGGATAACTAGGACAAGGAACTGGGATTGGACGGAGGGGAGGAATGGTATCCAACTCCTCAGACCGTCATGGATCGAACGTCGGCCTGCAAAGAAGTGAAACCGTCGCTGTATACCCATCAGTCCATATTGTTGAAGAAGCGGGCCCTGTAGCATAGTGGTCTGCGTTCTTAGCTCACAACCTGGGATCAATCCCGGGCAGGATAGACACGGTGGGCACCTGAATGATGCATGTCCCTGCTTCACCTAATAATAAAATAGGTACCCCTAGAGTTAGGCAAAAGTTGTGGGTTGCCTGCTTAACAAAAAAGGTCAGTAGGTGGCCTAGGAAGGTCTTGATTAATCGATTACACGCTTCCTAACCCTGGCAACGGGAATTATTATTCTTTCAAATACATTCACCTGTTTAAGTAATGTGCGTTGTTGGATACTTGTTGTAGGCATGTGTGTGTGTGTGTGTGTGTGTGTGTGTGTGTGTGTGTGTGTGTGTGTGTGTGTGTGTGTGTGTGTGTGTGTGTGTGTGTGTGTGTGTATAATAAACTACTTACAAATACAATTCTCTGGAAAGAACCGGCATATCATTAATGATGTTCTAGTATAAACAAATATCCTTATTTTGATATTCCTTATTGTGACATAAATAATGCCTCGTGTGGTTAGAATGCTGCTGATTGTTGTGTGGTCACACTGCTCAAGGCGGCTAATGTAAATATTCTTGCATTAATTGACCTAATCATGTTAAAGTGTTCTTCTTCCATTCCATCCCCCACCCCCCGTCCCATCCCCTCCCCCCCCCCCCGTCCCATCCCAAGTCCTTATCCTGACCCCTTCCAGGTATTATATCGTCGTAATTATATTCTCCTTATAGTTCCCTTACCTTTATCTAAGAGTTCAATTTTCAGCCCATCCTCCTGAAGGGGCAGTAATTATAGTAACTATGTCATCCAGAGTACCCATATATATTGATGGACTACCAGTAGTTAACAGTTGTAACACACAGAAATCACACTAACGTGATGCATCAAATGAACAAATCCACAAGGGCCGTGACGAGGATTCGAACCTGCATCCGGGAGCATCCCAGACACTGATTCAGTAAGTTCAGTAGAACTTCGGTTTCAACTCTTTTAACCCTGTCGTAGCTCAGTCGATTAAGGCAGTGTCTGGGATGTTCCCGGACGCAAGTTCGAATCCTCGTCACGGCCCTTGTAAATTTGTTAAGTGTTGTACTTTTAATGTGATAGAAGTCGTAAACAAAATAATGCCAAAAGCTAGCATAAATATTCCTAGGTCTAGTATAGCACATATATGAGCTATATTACACCCAAGACAGCCTGTATTAGGCCTAGGGTTGCTAGGAGTGGTTAGGTTAGATCTTATATTTATGGTTGCCGTTATGAAGGCGTCTCATTTGTCCAAATTCAATAATATTTTTCAATAATATTAATTCAATAATATTCACTAGTTAACTTCTAGATGATTTTTCCCTACATATAGTAAGCAATCTGCTCGAAAGTACCAATAAGATTTTTAGGGGGATGGGCTGGACATTTGTAAATGGTTGTTTCAGAGGATCCTCACGGGTACCACAAGTTCGATCCCACTGTAGTGCATCAGTACTATCTCAGTGGTTGATTGGGCTGATGAACCGGTGCAAATTGTTTTGTATAAATGTCGACATAAATGTGGATATTTTCATAGTGTGTTGACATGCTCTGATGTGGCCGCCTCTTCCTCCCTCCTCTCTCTAGTGCCTCCGGACATCGAGGACACCGCCTGGACGGGTGACCTGGTGGTGCGGGAGGGTACTAACGTCTCACTGGAGTGTCGAGCCAGGGGGTACCCGCCCCCTACAGTTACCTGGCGCAGGGAGGACCCCCACGACCCCACCCATCACTGTAAGTGACCCCATGACCCCCACCCATCACTGTAAGTGACCCCATGACCCCCACCCATCACTGTAAGTGACCCCACGACCCCACCCATCACTGTAAGTGACCCCATGACCCCCACCCATCACTGTAAGTGACCCCCACGACCCCACCCATCACTGTAAGTGACCCCCACGACCCCACCCACCACTGTAAGTGACCCCATGACCCCACCCATCATTGTAAGTGACCCCATGACCCCCACCCATCACTGTAAGTGACCCCACGACCCCACCCATCACTGTAAGTGACCCCATGACCCCACCCATCACTGTAAGTGACCCCATGACCCCACCCATCACTGTAAGTGACCCCACGACCCCACCCATCACTGTAAGTGATCCCATGACCCCACCCATCACTGTAAGTGCTCCCCACGACCCCACCCATCACTGTAAGTGACCCCATGACCCCCACCCATCACTGTAAGTGCTCCCCACGACCCCACCCATCACTGTAAGTGACCCCATGACCCCCACCCATCACTGTAAGTGCTCCCCACGACCCCACCCATCACTGTAAGTGACCCCACGACCCCACCCATCACTGTAAGTGACCCCATGACCCCACCCATCACTGTAAGTGCTCCCCACGACCCCACCCATCACTAAGTGACCCCACGACCCCACCCATCACTGTAAGTGACCCCACGACCCCACCCACCACTGTAAGTGACCCCATGACCCCCACCCATCACTGTAAGTGACCCCACGACCCCACCCATCACTGTAAGTGACCCCCACGACCCCACCCATCACTGTAAGTGCTCCCCACGACCCCACCCATCACTGTAAGTGACCCCACGACCCCCACCCATCACTGTAAGTGCTCCCCACGACCCCACCCATCACTGTAAGTGACCCCATGACCCCCACCCATCACTGTAAGTGACCCCATGACCCCCACCCATCACTGTAAATGACCCCCACGACCCCACCCACCACTGTAAGTGACCCCATGACCCCCACCCATCACTGTAAGTGACCCCACCGATCACTGTAAGTGACCCCCACGACCCCACCCATCACTGTAAGTGACCCCACGACCCCACCCATCACTAAGTGACCCCACGACCCCACCCATCACTGTAAGTGACCCCACGACCCCACCCATCACTGTAAGTGACCCCACGACCCCACCCATCACTGTAAGTGACCCCATGACCCCCACCCATCACTGTAAGTGACCCCACCCATCACTGTAAGTGACCCCACGACCCCACCCATCACTGTAAGTGACCCCACGACCCCACCCATCACTGTAAGTGACCCCACGACCCCACCCATCACTGTAAGTGACCCCACGACCCCACCCATCACTGTAAGTGACCCCACGACCCCCACCCACCACTGTAAGCGCGCTGCCTCACCATGCACCATCACCTGCTCCCAAAGCAAGCCACGTAATCCTTACATTTCTGCATGATCTCCCGTCACGAGGGACATCCACGAGCAAGCAAAGAGTCACAATAACGTGGCTAAAGTATGTTGACCAGACCACACACTAGAAGGTGAAGGGACGACGGACCGAAACGTCGTCGTCCCGTCACCTTCTAGTGTGTGGTCTGGTCGACAACCACGAGCTCATATTATTTCCAATAAATTGAAATTGGTTTTAATGCATGTCCATGAGGATGGGATGGCGTAAACATGGGGGTTTCCTTGAGAGTAGTGAATATATAGTCTCACTAAACGTGTATTAAGGTAGAGAGTTAACCAATTTGATGAACACTATACTTGTGATCTTAACAGTGTGTTATCCGTTTGGTAAACATTAGAACATAAGAACAAAGGTAACTGCAGGAGGCCTATTGGCCCATACGAGGCAGCTCCTATTTATAACCACCCAATTCCACTCATATACATGTCCAACCCACGTTTGAAATAATCGAGGGACCCCACCTCCACCATGTTACGCGATACTTGGTTCCACAAATCAACAACCCTGTTACCGAACGAGTATTTACCCAAGTCTTTCCTAAATCTAAACTTATCCAATTTATACCCATTGTTTCGTGTTCTGTCAACTCCTGATCTCAATAGTGTGTGATCTATTTGATAAACACTTAGCATGATCCTCTATAAACCTGAATATCAGCAAAATGCTTTGCTGCTAAATATTTCCACTAACACTGCTCAAGGAAGCCAAATATATCTAAAGAGTTTCGTCTTTGTCCAACCAAAGGGGGGGGGGCCTATAGGGGCCTCGTAGCCTGGTGGATAGCGCGCAGGACTCGTAATTCTGTGGCGCGGGTTCGATTCCCGCACGAGGCAGAAACAAATGGGCAAAGTTTCTTTCACCCTGAATGCCCCTGTTACCTAGCAGTAAATAGGTACCTGGGAGTTAAGTCAGCTGTCACGGGCTGCTTCCTGGGGGTGGAGGCCTGGTCTAGGACCGGGCCGCGGGGACACTAAAGCCCCGAAATCATCTCAAGATAACCTCAAGATAACCACTTGGGTTGGACGGTAGAGCGACGGTCTCGCTTCATGGAGGTTGGCGTTCAATTCCCCGATCGTCCAAGTGGTTGGGAACCATTCCTTTCCCCCCATCCGATCCCAAATCCTTAACGTGACCCCTTCCAAGTGCTATATAGTCGTAATGGCTTGGCGCTTAATTCCCCTGATAGTTCCCTTCCTTTCTTATATATATATGTAGTTTCTAATCCAGATATGAGCCGGGACGCAGCAGCGCGGAGCTTTAGATCTCACTAAATGGCCCATAATCCTTTAGCATGGAAGATCTGGATAATATGTACACTTATGGTTCACCATCTTCACAGAAATGATATTTGAAAATCCATTATATCCTATCATTGTATTTTAGTATTGAATAATAATTCGTAGCCTAGTTTTATATTTTAATATTGAATAATGATAATCATAATTTAATAATAATAATCTTAATTTTGCACAAGAAGCTTTCCTATACTCTCAGAATTAATTACCTATTGCTCTCATAAAGCAATTCCTGACTTGAGAAGATCATAGGATCTGTAGGATATAAAGTGCTGGCAAAAGTGGGTCTACCGTGGGACGTAGACTGATCCTTCACGCCTAAATGTATTCCGGTAAACCTATAAGTTTTTACCTTTACGTACAGTATGATATATTGAGCAGGAAGATGAGCCATTGTCCGTACGTCTTACCCACAACACACACAATAGGCTCAGGAACCTGTGCATCAGTTGTTTGACGATTGAGAGGCGGAACCAAAGAGCCGAATGTCAGCTCTCCGCAAGCACAACTGAGAGCACACACACACACACACATGTGTGTGTGTGTGTGTATATGCGTGTACTCACCTAGTTGTGCTAGCGGGGTTGAGCTTTTGGCTCTTTGGTCCCGCCTCTCGACTTTCAATCAACTGATGTACTGGTTCCTAAGCCTATTGGGCTCTATCATATCTACAGTAGAAACTGTGTATGGAGTCTGTTTCCTCCACACTACTTCCTAGTGCATTCCATTTGTCAACTACTCTGACAGTCAAAAAATTATTAATAATGTCTCTATGGCTCATTTGGGCACTCAATATCCACCTGTGTCCCCTAGTGCGAGTGTCCCTTGTGTTAAATAGGCTGTCTTTGTCTACCTTATCAATTCCTTTGATAATCTTGTATGTGGTGATCATGTACCCCCGAGTTCTTCTATCTTCCACGTCGCTAGAAGACAGAAGAGTTCGGAATTAGGGTTTTTAAGGAGAAGCGATGATGTAAAAGGGTAAAAACTTTTCTGGGATTTTAGAGCGTAGTCGTTGAAAGGGACAGTCTAGAGAGAGAAGAGAAGTGAGTGGAGGAAAGATGTATATAGTGGGGGTGTGTTTGTCTTGACTCCAAGGCGGTGGTGAAGGGTTTATTTCTGGTGGTGGTGGAGAGAATGGTGGTGGTGGTGGTAGTGGTGGTGGTGGTGGAGAGGGAAGTGAAGGAGGTGTGGGGGGGGGGGGGGCAACACTAGCAGTAATACTAGTAGTAGCAGAGTTAGCAGCAGCAGCTGCAAAGGTAATACACTCATTTTAGAACACTGCCTTAAATTAAAGTGATTCTCAACACATTACCAACTAGAACACCGTTCATCTCATGTACAAAGACATACTTGTTTACAAATTAGTTCTTGTCGCTTGTTAACGATGATAATATATATATATATATATATATATATATATATATATATATATATATATATATATATATATATATATATATATATATATATATATATATAGTCACAAGCTGAATCCCTGAGCATATTAGTCATGATATAAGAGAAGATATGCCCAAGTAGAGGGGGAACTGCAAGTGTCGTGAAAGGTTTGAAGCAAGAGGCGAGGGAGAGAGAGAGAGAGAGAGAGAGAGAGAGAGAGAGAGAGAGAGAGAGAGAGAGAGAGAGAGAG